>NC_084756.1:34239837-34252337 GCF_033978785.1 Entelurus aequoreus | reverse complement strand
AAATGACAGATACTACACATTAAATGAGTAGTAGTTAAAATGACAGATACTACACATTAAATGAGTAGTAGTTAAAATGACAGATACTACACATTAAATGAGTAGTAGTTAAAATGACAGATACTACACATTAAATGAGTTGTAGTTAAAATGACAGATACTACACATTAAATGAGTTGTAGTTAAAATGACAGATACTACACATTAAATGAGTTGTAGTTAAAATGACAGATACTACACATTAAATGAGTAGTAGTTAAAATGACAGATACTACACATTAAATGAGTAGTAGTTAAAATGACAGATACTACACATTAAATGAGTAGTAGTTAAAATGACAGATACTACACATTAAATGAGTAGTAGTTAAAATGACAGATACTACACATTAAATGAGTAGTAGTTAAAATGACAGATACTACACATTAAATGAGTAGTAGTTAAAATGACAGATACTACACATTAAATGAGTAGTAGTTAAAATGACAGATACTACACATTAAATGAGTAGTAGTTAAAATGACAGATACTACACATTAAATGAGTAGTAGTTAAAATGACAGATACTACACATTAAATGAGTAGTAGTTAAAATGACAGATACTACACATTAAATGAGTAGTAGTTAAAATGACAGATACTACACATTAAATGAGTAGTAGTTAAAATGACAGATACTACACATTAAATGAGTTGTAGTTAAAATGACAGATACTACACATTAAATGAGTAGTAGTTAAAATGTTAATACGTTTTGGCATTTGTATCTTAAGTGGCATGTTACGAGCCGAGAGTACACCTGGAAAGCATTCACCGCGCGCCACTTTTTCCACAATACAGCCTTATTCCAAAATGGAATAAATATTTTTTTGTCCTGAAAATTCTACACACAATACCCCATTATGACCATTTGAAAAAATAATTGTAAAAATGTTTGCACATTTCTAAAAAAGAGAAAATGACATGTACACAAGGTGCATCCTATTTCAACTGATCTTCCTGCAGCTTATTTGGAGTCCACCTGTGGTAAATTCAGCTGGTTGGACATGATTTGGAAGGGCACACACCTGTCTATGTATAAAGGTCCCACACTTGGCAGAGCACAAACCAAGAACGAAGTCGAAGGAATTGTCTGTAGACCGGCACTAATCTGTCATTGTGTGTAGAATTTTGAGGACAAACATGAATTTACTGCTGTTACATAAAAATAGTTTATTAGTATTGTTTATTATTATATATATATACATATATATATATATATATATTGTTTATTATTATATATATATTATTATATATATATATAATAAATCATTGAACATTACGGCCCCCTGGTGTCTGTTGCCGTCATCTCCCTTAGTCAAACGCAACACACCCCCCAGCTACCCCCTAGCCCCCCACCTAACCCGGGCCACCTTAACCTCCTCATGCTCTCTCAGGGAGAGCATGTCCCAAATTCCAAGCTGCTGTTTTGAGGCATGTTAAAAAAAATAATGCACTTTGTGACTTCAATAATAATAATAATAATAATAATAATAATAAAGGTGCAAGCAGCGATGGACGGGACCGACTTTGAGGGCTCATAAAATCCAAACCGGAGCAGTAAATTAAAACTCTTTCATCAACTTTTAATCAGAAGGGTTCAATCTCTCTCCTGTGCTAGTTTGAAGCCGACACGACAAACGCGCTCAGAGGAGATAATGTTTGAAAAAAGGTGACTGTTTATACTCAACTTTTGTTTTAAAGGGGGAATTGCAAACTTCCTGTTGATTTTTGCTGGGGGTTGTCGGCGTATGAAATCTAGGTCTAAGTGAGACCTACATAGAGGTTTTTGTTTCATGTCTCTTCGACATTCCTACTGGGAGTTACAGGCAGTTTTGTCTGTGTTTTGGGTTTTTTTTTTTTTTATTAGATCGCAATGTTCGCCAGTCCTGATGTGTGTGTCCAATTTGGTGAGTTTTGAAGCATGTTAAGGGGGTCAAATTACAGCTCAAAGTATAATAATAAAACGCTAGAAATACAATAGGGTCCTCTGTCCCTCAATATGGCAGTGCCATGTTGGCTTTTTTTTTCCATAACTTGAGTTGATTTATTTTGGAAAACCTCGTTACATTGTTTAATGCATCACAACAAAATTAGGCATAATAATGTGTTAATTCCACCACTGTATATATCGGTATCGCTTGATATCGGAATTGGTAATTAAGAGTTGGACAATATCGGCAAAAAAGCCATTATCGGACATCTCAACTTGACATCGTCATCATTGTCATGGGAGACGTTTTATTATTGTTGACATGTTTTCCTAATAGCACATCTGTGTTGTCCAGCCACAACACCAGCTCAGATATTATTGTGTGTATGAATATGAAAAAGAGTGAAAAAGTGCCTTGTCTTGGGAGGGAAAGTGACGTCTACTTCCTGGCTGAGTGCGTGTTTCCTCCTGACTTCATGCCGCCAAACACCGAGGGAGCGACTTCACCCCTTTTCTCTGTGGAGGACAAAACCATTTTTGTTACACTTTCTCTCTGAGACACCACACTTCCTGCTAGGCCTACAACACGCCACTAGAGGGCAGCACATTCCTGCTAGGCCTACAACACGCCACTAGAGGGCAGCATTCCTGCTAGGCCTACAACACGCCACTAGAGGGCAACACATTCCTGCTAGGCCTACAACACGCCACTAGAGGGCAGCATTCCTGCGAGGCCTACAACACGCCACTAGAGGGCAGCACATTCCTGCTAGGCCTACAACACGCCACTAGAGGGCAGCACATTCCTGCTAGGCCTACAACACGCCACTAGAGGGCAGCATTCCTGCTAGGCCTACAACATGCCACTAGAGGGCAGCATTCCTGCTAGGCCTACAACACGCCACTAGAGGGCAGCATTCCTGCTAGGCCTACAACACGCCACTAGAGGGCAGCATTCCTGCTAGGCCTACAACACGCCACTAGAGGGCAGCATTCCTGCTAGGCCTACAACACGCCACTAGAGGGCAGCATTCCTGCTAGGCCTACA
The DNA here is from genome assembly GCF_033978785.1 of Entelurus aequoreus. Lineage (NCBI taxonomy): Eukaryota > Metazoa > Chordata > Actinopteri > Syngnathiformes > Syngnathidae > Entelurus > Entelurus aequoreus. The sequence continues at coordinate 34,249,316 of NC_084756.1, read as the reverse complement.
ACATGCCACTAGAGGGCAGCATTCCTGCTAGGCCTACAACACGCCACTAGAGGGCAGCATTCCTGCTAGGCCTACAACATGCCACTAGAGGGCAGCATTCCTGCTAGGCCTACAACACGCCACTAGAGGGCAGCATTCCTGCTAGGCCTACAACACGCCACTAGAGGGCAGCATTCCTGCTAGGCCTACAACATGCCACTAGAGGGCAGCATTCCTGCTAGGCCTACAACACGCCACTAGGGGGCAGCATTCCTGCTATGCCTACAACACGCCACTAGGGGGCAGCATTCCTGCTAGGCCTACAACACGCCACTAGAGGGCAGCATTCCTGCTAGGCCTACAACACGCCACTAGGGGGCAACATTCCTGCTAGGCCTACAACACGCCACTAGAGGGCAGCATTCCTGCTAGGCCTACAACACGCCACTAGAGGGCAGCATTCCTGCTAGGCCTACAACACGCCACTAGGGGGCAGCATTCCTGCTAGGCCTACAACACACCACTAGAGGGCAGCATTCCTGCTCGGCCTACAACACGCCACTAGAGGGCAGCATTCCTGCTAGGCCTACAACACGCCACTAGGGGGCAGCATTCCTGCTAGGCCTACAACACGCCACTAGAGGGCAGCATTCCTGCTAGGCCTACAACACGCCACTAGAGGGCAGCATTCCTGCTAGGCCTACAACACGCCACTAGAGGGCCGCATTCCTGCTAGGCCTACAACACGCCACTAGGGGGCAGCATTCCTGCTCGGCCTACAACACGCCACTAGAGGGCAGCATTCCTGCTAGGCCTACAACACGCCACTAGAGGGCAGCATTCCTGCTAGGCCTACAACACGCCACTAGAGGGCAGCATTCCTGCTAGGCCTACAACACGCCACTAGGGGGCAGCATTCCTGCTAGGCTTACAACACGCCACTAGAGGGCAGCATTCCTTCTAGGCCTACAACACGCCACTAGAGGGCAGCATTCCTGCTAGGCCTACAACACGCCACTAGGGGGCAGCATTCCTTCTAGGCCTACAACACGCCACTAGAGGGCAGCATTCCTGCTAGGCCTACAACACGCCACTAGAGGGCAGCATTCCTGCTAGGCCTACAACACGCCACTAGGGGGCAGCATTGCTCTGCAAACACCTTGCTGGTAAATAAATACTTTATTACTATTTGTTGTATTCAGTGCTGGTTATTTTCTCTATACTATTTGTATTGTTCAAACATCACTCGCTCATTACAACCTTTTATGAGTTGGACTCTGTAACAAATGACTTCATTATTTCTTATGGGGATTTTTAATAAATGGTAAGCGGAAATACGACCACATTACTTCACTGGCTTCCTGTTCCACTCAGGATTGAATACAAAGTCTCCCTACTAACCCACCAGTGTCCCCCTCTACCTCAAAGAACTGCTCAGCCCCTAAATCCTCCACACGACACCCCCGCTCTGGACAGGCTAACCTCCTCTAACCTCAGGGGAACGCTCTCCCTGACCACCTGAGGGCACCACAGACTGTGAGTGCTTTTAAAAAAGGCTTAAAAAGCCTTCTTTTTAAAAAAAAAAATTTTTTTTAGACATATGTTCTAGCTGTTAGGCTGTTCTAGTTTTTATTTGTTTTACTATTTATTTTGGGGGCAGCTATTTGTGGTTCTGGCGTTGTTTTTTAAATGCACTGCAGCACTTTGAGGTTGTTTGTTCAATGTAAAGTGCTTTTACAAATAAAAACTATTATTAATATTATTATAATATGCAGATAAAATATGATACAGCATGAAACACAACAAATATGATGTATTAATTAATAAGAGTGGTAATGAATACATTTTTTTTAAGTGATACAACTTTAAATTGGATACGTCAGTGTTACAATGTTAATGTTGTTTACTATGAGGATTCTTAAAAATATATTAGTACATTTTAAAACTATACAAAACACATAAAATGTGTTCTTCCTTTGTCCTTATATCCTTAATGTCCTTATATGGAGTTCTTCCTTTGTCCTTATAGTCTTAACGTCCTTATATGGAGTTTTTCCTTTGTCCTTATATTCTTAAAGGCCTACTAAAAGCCACTACTACCGACCACGCAGTCTGATAGTTTATATATCAATGATGAAATCTTAACATTGCAACACATGCCAATACGGCCGGGTTAACTTATAAAGTGACATTTTAAATTCCGTGCTAAACTTCCGGTTGAAAACGTCTTTGGATGATGACGTATGCGCGTGACGTAACCAGTGAAACGGAAGTATCGGTACCCCATTGAATACAATACAAAATAGCTCTGTTTTCATCTCAAAATTCCACAGTATTCTGGACATCTGTGTTGGTGAATCTTTTGCAATTTGTTTAATGAACAATGAAGACTGCAAAGAAGAAAGTTGTAGGTGGGATCGGTGTATTAGCGGCGGACTACAGCAACACAACCAGGAAGACTTTGACTCGGATAGCAGACGCGCTAGCCGACGCTAGCCGCCGACCGCACGGATGATCGTGGTGAAGTCCTTTGTTCTTCCGTCGATCGCTAGAACGCAGGTGAGCACGGGTGTTGATGAGCAGATGAGGGCTGGCTGGCGTAGGTGGAGCGCTAATGTTTTTATCATAGCTCTGTGAGGTCCCGTTACTAAGTTAGCTTCAATAGCGTCGTTAGCAACAGCAGTTTTAAGCTTCGCCAAGCTGGAAAGCATTAACCGTGTAGTTACATGTCCACGGTTTAATAGTATTGTTGATCTTCTGTCTATCCTTCCAGTCAGGGGTTTATGTATTTTGTTTCTATCTGCATTTGAGCCCGATGCTATCACGTTAGCTCCCTAGCTAAGTTAGCTTCAATGGCGTCGTTAGCAACAGCATTTTTAAGCTTCACCAGGCTGGAAAGCATTAACCATGAATTTACATGTCCATGGTTTAATAGTATTGTTGATCTTCTGTCTATCCTTCCAGTCGGGTTTATTTCTTTTGTTTCTATCTGCAGTTAAGCACGATGCTACCACGTTAGCTCCGTAGCTAAAGTGTTTCGCCGATGTATTGTCGTGGAGATAAAAGTCACTGTGAATGTCCATTTCGCGTTCTCGACTCTCATTTTCAAGAGGATATAGTATCCGAGGTGGTTTCAAATACAAATCCGTGATCCACAATAGAAAAAGGAGAGAGTGTGGAATCCAATGAGCCAGCTTGTACCTAAGTTACGGTCAGAGCGAAAAAAGATACGTCCTGCACTGCATTCTAGTCTGTCACTCTAACGTTTCTCATCCACGAATCTTTCATCCTGGCTCAAATTAATGGGGTAATCGTCGCTTTCTCGGTCTGAATCGCTCTAGCTGCATTGAAAACAATAGGAAAATATGAGGAGGCTATCAACTGACTACGTCACGCTACTTCCGGTACAGGCAAGGCTTTTTTTTTATCAGAGACCAAAAGTTGCGAACTTTGTCGTCGTTGTTCTCTACTAAATCCTTTCAGCAAAAATATGGCAATATCGCGAAATGATCAAGTATGACACATAGAATGGATCTGCTATCCCCGTTTAAGCAAAAAATAATAATTTCAGTAGGCCTTTAATATAAGGAGTTCTTCCTTTGTCCTTATATTCTTAATGCCCTTATATGGAGTGCTTCCTTTGTACTTATATCCTTAATGTCCTTATATGGAGTTCTTCCTTTGTCCTTATATTCTTAATGCCCTTATATGAAGTGCTTCCTTTGTACTTATATCCTTAATGTCCTTATATGGAGTGCTTCCTTTGTCCTTATATTCTTAATGTCCTTATATGGAGTTCTTCCTTTGTCCTTATATTCTTAATGTCCTTATAGGGAGTGCTTCCTTTGTCCTTATAACTCCTTTATTCTGCACTCCATCCAGCTGTATAATCACTGGCCATACAGCAGTAAATGATGTCTATTAGCTGACACCTGACATGTTAGCTACCTCTCTTTGTTTATAATGTCTATTTTCTGCTGTATATACTCTCTATTTTATGCTGTCCTTTTTTTTTTTCTTTCTTGCTGCAGCTGATAAATATACTGTAATATTGCACATGGTAATTGTGATTTGTTATGTATTGTGTATATTATAAAATAATACATCAGCATATATTATATACTGTATATATAATATGTAAATATTACATATATGTTATATTTTATATTGCTACTATGGTACATTTTTAGTCCACTTTATAGATTTTGTTTTCGCCCCCTTTTTGTGCCCTTGTGTGCATTATCCTTTCCATCCTTACCCTTTCCATCCTTTGTAACTGAGCTACTGCGTGGAACAATTTCCCTTGTGGACCATTTAAGTTTGTCTAAGTCTAAGTCTAACTCTAATGTCCATATGGAGAGCTTCTTTGTCCCTATATCCTTAATGTCCTTATATGGAGTGTTTCCTTTGTCCTTATATCCTGAATGTCCTTATATGGAGTGTTTCCTTTGTCCCTATATCCTTAATGTCCTTATATGGAGTGTTTCCTTTGTCCTTATATCCTGAATGTCCTTATATGGAGTGGAAGCTTTCTCCAGCATAAACTAACTAATAATGTGAGTTTACTTTAAGTACATTTCTTTATCGGTTTTGCGCTTTCAGCCAACACCACTCTCTAATGTACCCTGTGAGAGTGTGTGTGTGTGTGTGTGTGTGTGTGTGTGTGTGTGTGTGTGTGCGTACCACACTCCTCCATGACTTGCAGTGTCTTGCTCTTTGGTCCGCTGCTCGCCACTTTCTTCTGGTCGTCAGTCAGGTGGTCTTCTCTCCCTGCGGGACGCTGCATTTCTTCTCCTTCCTTTGCAAGCTGCAAAAGAAAAAGAATGACTAACAAACTGGACTAGAGTGTTTAGCAAAGTGCTCTTACGTACTTGAGACATGTCGGACAAGCGCTCTCTGCTGTTTAGTCCTGGGTGCAGTCCCTTCATGCACACACGTCAGTCTCGAGAGGACAGGAAATGTTTTTAAAAAGACTAACAAATGATGTCATGTGTGTGTGTGTGTGTGTGTGTGTGTGTGTGTGTTCTTGTATTGCTACCCTTCTTGAGACATCAACAAGGAAAAGTAGCTTCAATATGAGGAGGTGTGAACAAGTGATGACATAAATCATGGTCCCGATAACATTGCATCTAATAGAGAGCCAAATACTAGAGTCCGTGAACATTGCTCCAAAGTCAGGATTTTTTTTGGTTGATTTAATGTGCATACAAAAGTAAACATTGACAGGTGCAAAGGCAGCAATATATGATAAAACAAGACGGCAGCTAAAGGACTTCCCCGAAAAAACCCGCCAGGTGAACAGCTGGTTTTACTGACGTAAGACAACCCGCGTCCCATATGTGACCATAGGATGAACAAATACACTACGCTACTAAGACTATAGTGGCCATTAACAGTTAGCTTCTACATCTGGGTCGCCCCAAAGTGCGGCACAGGGGCCCATCTGTGGTCCCTGACTCCTTTGCCATCGGCCTTAAGCACATTACAAAAAAACAAAAAATAGAGAATGTCTCATTTGCACCCCTGGTGGTGAAATCTATCAAAATGAGGGTGGTCCCAAAAAGGAGGGATTTTTCAAATTGACTGTGTCGCTTTTAAAAGTGCGCCCCCTCTGGCCAACATATGAAATAACAAGTGTGTGTAAAAATTTGAAGTGCTCTCTCTCTGGCCAACATATGTAATAACAAGTGTGCGTAAGAAATTGAAGTGCGCCCCCTTTGGCCAAAATGTATTAAAAAATAAAATAAATATGTATGTAGGGACATAACTTGAAGTAATTAATGATGATTAAAAACCAATTAAAAACAAAAAAATGTAAATCAAATAATTAACTAAAAGCAGTCTTTTTCTCACAATGTGTCGACTTTTTTCTTATAAAATTGGGAACAATTTCTTATATTCTTTCTGTTTCTGTAGTATTGCAATATTTACTTGTAAAATTAATACTTTATGTAAAATTATTACTTTTTAATGCAAAATGATTACTTTTTAATGCAAAATGGTGAAATTTGTCATTTAAAATTCTGACCTTTATCACAATATTTAAAACATTTTTTGGTTGTTCTTGTAAAATAGTGACATTTTTTGAGTAAAACTATGACTTTTGTAATCATTTTGCCAAGTAAAATTCCGATTATTATTATAATATTGCCCACATTTTAAAGTTTTCTTATAAAATTGTGACTTTTGTCAAGTAAAATTAGGACTCTTTTCATAAAATTGACAACATTTTAAGCTTTCCTTGTAAAATTGTGACTGTTATTGAGTAAAATTCCAACTTTTATCATAATATTGCACAAATGTTCAGTTTGTCTTGTAAAATTTTGACTTGCGTTGACTAAAATGACAACTTTTAAGTTTTTCTTGTGAAATTCCAACAAATTTTTCACAACAAGCGTTTTTATATATGCATAGTATGTATATATTATTAATGTTGTAAATACACATCTTTATATATCTAGAAAGGCTGGTCCTAAAGAGGTAGGCATTTTTCAGAGGTCTCAAGAAGTGTGAAGTGTGAAGTGAATTATATTTATATAGCGCTTTTCTCTAGTGACTCAAAGCGCTTTACATAGTGAAAACCCAATATCTAAGTTACATTTAAACCAGTGTGGGTGGCACTGAGAGCAGGTGGGTAAAGTGTCTTGCCCAAGGACACAACGGCAGTGACTAGGATGGCGGAAGCGGGGATCGAACCTGCAACCCTCAGGTTGATGGCACGGCCACTCTACCAACCGAGCTATACCGGTAACTAAGGTAACAAATACAAGTGTGTGTGTGTGTGTGTCTGTGCGCGCGTGCATGTGTGTGTACAAATGAATCCCAGCTTTTCACAAGCTATTCCAAATAAGCTTACAAATATTTCAAGTCAAATAAATTCAAGTAGAAACATTACAAGTAAAATAACCCCAAAACAATGTTGTTAAGGTGAAAGTAAGGAGACATTTTTTAAAACATTTTTTTAGCTTGTACTTGTAAAAATGCGTCCCAACATGCACCCCTACCTGCGGTATTATTTTGCCTAACAATACACCACATATCAAATGTAAGTCGTGTGGACTTGAGATCAAGGCGCTCCACAACTTTAGGGTGTTTAGCCAAATTTGTAGGCGCCTTTCAGGACCTGACAAGCACAGAGAAGTGTGTAAAGTTGGAGTAAGATTGGTTGGACAAAAAGATGGCCGCCCGACCTAGCAGCTGATTGGCTGTTGACTTGTGAAGGATAAAACTTTGTGTTACATTTTTTTTTATACCAGAACACACGTCTTTTACAAATCAAAGGTAAGGAGAATACGAGAAAAACATTCAATTATGCGTAAAAGTTAGACGTTTTGTTCGAAAACTAACACAAATATAAACGCAACACTTTTCTTTTGCTCCCATTTTTCAAAGATCTAAGACTTTTATTATATACACAAAGTACCTATTCCTCTCGAATATAATCTGTCTAAATCTGTGTTAGTGAGCATTTTCTATTTGCTAAGACACACCTGTGCAATAATCACGCTGTTTAATCGGCATCTTCTATGCCATATGCTATACCACGCCATATGCTATACCATGAGGTGGATTTGATTATTTTAGAAATGCTCACTAACACAGATTTAGACAGATTTGTGAAAAATATTTGAGAAGAATAGGTCTTTTGTGTGTATATAGTAAAAGTTTTAGTTCAACTCGTAAAAAATGGGAGCAAAAACAAAGGTTTTACGTTCATATTTTTTTTCAGAGTACTTAAAAAAAAGAGATAAGAATTGGAAAATCCTTCCACTAATTAATTTTTATCAAAGGTTAGGTGAGCTGAAAAATAACAATAATAAAATGAAATAGTAATAATAATCACTATTCTTTGTAATCCTATTCTAAATTAATTAATCATTTTCAAAAATATGTTTAAAAAAATAAAAAATACAAAAAAGAATTACTTAAAAAACATAATTTAGAAAAATAATACAACTTTAAGGCCATCTGTGCACCAAAAGGAGCTTTTGTAACTTGTTTTGAAAATAGTTTATTAGCATTTGTATACCAAATAATACATTCTGAGAGTGGGTTTAGAACTAAACATCGTGTGGAATCCAGAATTGATTCAGAATCGAATCGTCACCCCCGAGAATCGGAATGTAACCGTGACTTGTTGTAATATTCACACTCCAGCAAATAGTAGCGGCAGCACAAAAACAAAGAACAAAAGTCACTCGATTCACACTGAGGCGTGTCATTCGGACCATACAATATTTGCTTTATAAAACAGGAGTTCAGAACATTCGGACAGCGATTCTCCCAACCAATATAATAGTCAAAATAGACATTAAGTGGGAACTATACCATGATACATAATCTTATATACATTATGATAAACTCATGGACTAGCTTGAATGCTAACATGAAAACAAGAGCCATTAATGCCTTTCCTCGTTAAGGAACAACACACCCAATCTAAACTTATATGGACACATCACTAAGATATTCAGTTGTGTACATTGAACCTACACGGGGGGGGGGGGGGGGGGTTTAGGGTGCGTTCAAGGACCGCTGAAAGGAGTAGGACAACCAAGAGTAGAACGCCCACCAGAAATAATATATAATAATAATATATTTTATTTGCAACATATAGAATAGAATAGAATTGAATTGAAATAAATGTAAAAGTGCGTAAGCAATATCTAAAACAATAAAAGCGTAGCCATTAAAGCATAAAATACTAAAACAACACATAGTGAAGCATAAGAAACACAAAAAATGCAAAATAGTGCCTTTTCTGACTCTGTGTTTATTTATCTTAATTATTTAAAAATATCCAAGGATTTCAGTGCGTGTGTGAGTACTTTTTGAGCACATTCAATGCAATAATAATAACGACGGTGCGGATATGAAATCTTCAATCGTTACATCCCTAACTCTTGGCCGTTACTCCAGCAGCACTGAGAGCGGTCTCGGTCAAACTGCTTCGAGGTGATGTCATTAAAGGAAGTTATCATAATCAGCTCATTTTTTATTATTTCAATTAAAAAAAAATTGATTTTATTTTTAAAAAACAAAATTTTTTAAAAAGTTGTAAAAAAAAATTGGTACCATTGAGTCTGTATCGATTCCCAGGTACCGGGTTCAAATGTAAGAGGTACCCAGCCATAATGGTAGTTATGAAAAACACCAACCTTATTTACTATTAACCGTCTGGAAAGGACTTATGACGTAATTGTTTGGCCACAATAATTCATACCCAACCTTTCTTTGCCCCCAAATAAACAAATAATACTGTGTGACAATAACATGCTTGTTTTTTTGGCCTGGACACAGAATGATCAAATCTATGTGTGAAGGTTAAACTTCAGTAAAAATATCAACTCTTTGGTTTTGTGTTATTGTTAGTTATTGTGGAGGATGCATATATGTTTAAGAGTTCTTTCTTTTTACATAGCCATGTTTAGAGTAGCTAGTACTTTTCCTTTGTATATTCTACTAGTTTCTCTTGTGTTCAGAGGTCTGTTTTGTGTCTT
>NC_084756.1:34219837-34232337 GCF_033978785.1 Entelurus aequoreus | reverse complement strand
GCTGGCACAAGTGGCAAAAAAGACTGATAAAGTTGAGGAACAGGTGGGTGCCATGATTGGGTATAACAGCAGCTTCCATGAAATGCTCAGTCATTCACAAACAAGGATGGGGCGAGGGTCACCACTTTGTCAACAAATGCGTGAGCAAATTGTTGAACAGTTTAAGAACAACATTTCTCAACCAGCTAATGCAAGGAATTTAGGGATTTCACCATCTACGCTCCGTAATATCATCAAAACGTTCAGAGAATCTGGAGAAACCACTGCACGTAAGCAGCAAGGCCGAAAACCAACATTGAATGCCCGTGACCTTCGATTTTTCAGGCGGTACTGCATCAAAAAGTGACATCAGTGTGTAAAGGATATCACCACATGGGCTCAGGAACACCTCAGAAAACCACTGTCACTAACTACAGTTTGTCGCTACATCTGTAAGTGCAAGTTAAAACTCTACTAAGCAAAGCGAAAGCCATTTATCAACAACACCCAGAAACGCCGCCGGCTTCGCTGGGCCTGAGCTCATCTAAGATGGACTGATGCAAAGTGGAAAAGTGTTCTGTGTTCTGTGGTCTGACGAGTCCACATTTCAAATTGTTTTTGGAAACTGTGGACGTACATCCACCGCAAAGTGGAAAAGCCAGCATCTGTGATGGTATGGGGGTGTATTTGTTAGAATAATTGTTTGTAAGTTATCACAAAAATGTTGTGTTACATTGAGTGCCCGGTGAGAAGCAAAAGCTGTCTTTGAACCTACCAAGAAGAAAGCTTGTAAAACTCCACTGTGTAAGGGGGGAAGCAACATGAAGGTGTTCTGTTTTCTTTCATGTATTGTAATCAACAGAAAGATATTGTTTTAACCCAAGGACTACAAAGCGGAGAGAAGGCAGGATCTGCCCAAGTTCCACACACCGCTTTTTTTTAAAACTCTTTTACGAACCTCTTTTTGAACTCTTTTACGACCTCTTTTTTGAACTGTTTACGACCTTTTCTTTTGAACTGTTCTGTAACCGAAGGCAACGCTGTTTACGACCCACGTCCCTTTGGAAGCAGCTGTTGCCATGTGGTCAGGGAAAGTCCAAATAAAGGAGGAGGCGTGCAATCTTCCGCCAGAGCGTCCTGGAGACTGTACAAGAGTACAGACCAGACGTTTCTCCTCAAATTGAGCCAAATTTAATTCTGTCTCTGTTTGATTCTTTGCTTCTTGTCCTGTTTAATACATGTGGTCAGTGTTTGAACCTGACAGTATTAGTGCCCAAGGCATGGGTAACTTACACATCTGTGAAGGCGCCATTAAAGGCCTACTGAAACCTACTACTACCGACCACGCAGTCTGATAGTTTATATATCAATGATGAAATCTTTACATTGCAACACATGCCAATACGGCCGGGTTAACTTATAAAGTGACATTTAAAACTTCCCGGGAAATATCCGGCTGAAACGTCGCGGTATGATGACGTATGCGCGTGACGAAGTCAGAGTAACGGAAGTTATGGTACCCGTAGAATCCTATACAAAAAGCTCTGTTTTCATTTCATAATTCCACAGTATTTTGGATATCTTTTGCAATTTGTTTAATGAACAATGAAGGCTGCAAAGAAGACAGTTGTAGGTGGGATCGGTGTATTAGCAGCGGACTACAGCAACACAACCAGGAGGACTTTGCTGGAGCGCTAGCCGCGCTAGCCGCGCTAGCCGCGCTAGCCGCCGACCTCACCTTGACTTCCTACGTCTCCGGGCCGCCAAACGCATCGGGTGAAGTCCTTCGTCCTTCTGCCGATCGCTGGAACGCAGGTGAGCACGGGTGTTGATGAGTAGATGAGGGCTGGCTGGCGTAGGTGGAGAGATAATGTTTTTAGCATAGCTCTGTGAGGTCCCGTTGCTAAGTTGCTAAGTTAGCTTCAATGGCGTCGTTAGCACAGCATTGTTAACCTTCGCCAGCCTGGAAAGCATTAACCGTGTATTTACATGTCCACGGTTTAATAGTATTGTTGATTTTCTATCTATCCTTCCTTCTATCCTTTATTTTTTTGTTTCTATATGCAGTTAAAGCACGATGCTATCACGCTAGCTCGTAGCTAAAGCATTTCGCCGATGTATTGTCGTGGAGATAAAAGGCACTGAATGTCCATTTTGCGTTCTCGACTCTCATTTTCAAGAGGATATAGTATCCCAGGTGGTTTCAAATACAAATCCGTGATCCACAATAAAAAAAGGAGAGTGTGGAATCCAATGAGCCAGCTTGTACCTAAGTTACGGTCAGAGCGAAAAAAGATACGTCCATCACTGTCTCTCAAGTCATTCACTGTAACGTTCCTCATCTACGAATCTTTCATCCTCGCTCAAATTAATGGGGTAATCATCACTTTCTCGGTCCGAATCTCTCTCGCTCCATTGTAAACAACGGGGAATTGTGAGGAATACTAGCTCCTGTGACGTCACGCTACTTCCGCTACAGGCAAGGCTTTTTTTTATCAGCGAGCAAAAGTTGCGAACTTTATCGTCGATTTTCTCTACTAAATCCTTTCAGCAAAAATATGGCAATATCGCGAAATGATCAAGTATGACACATAGAATGGATCTGCTATTCCCGTTTAAATTTTAAAAAGTCATTTCAGTAGGCCTTTAATGCTGAAAGGTACATACAGGTTTTGGAGCAACATATGTTGCCATCCAAGCGACGTTACCATGGACGCCCCTGCTTATTTCAGCAAGACAATGCCAAGCCACGTGTTACATCAACGTGGCTTCGTAGTAAAAGAGTGCGGGTACTAGACTGTATTTACATCTAACACAATTTCCCAACTCATATGGAAACGGGGTTTGTACTAGCGCACACCCTTTGTATGTATGTATATATGTCTGTTACCTGCTCCACTACTCAGCATAGAGCCACCATAGACATCCAGTGCCAGGCCAGAGTATGCGTATCCAAAGACTGCAATGACGAGTCCCAGCACCAGCACCAGCTTCAGCAGACATTCCAGCACCTCTGCCGCCACACTAACATCTTCCTGCGGACGACAACACAACAGCATGAGGAAGGTTAAGACGTTACTCAAACAGACGACGGCGGCGCGCACCTCTCTCTGGCTCTTTACGTGGCGACCGCGCTCCAGCACTTTGGCGAAGAAGACGTAGAAGCTTTCCTCGATGGGCAGGAAGACGAAGCGCGCCACCATGGAGCCCAGGTTGTTGACGATGTCGTAGACGCCTTGGTCCCCGAAGCTGAGGACGTTCAGGAAGGTCATGACGTAGCGCTCGCCTTCCGTCAGGATCTGCTTGAGGAAGGACTGCTTGAAGAAGCTCCAGGTGAGCCGGGCCACAGTCCAGTCCAGCAGCGGCTAGTAGTGCACAAGCACATGTTCAAATGCTGCACTTTTTACAAAAATATAATTGTTAGAATAATTGTTTCTAAATTATCACAAAAACTTTGTATTACATTGAGTTCCTAGCAAGGGGACGGGAGCTGTCTTTGAGACCTACCAAGAAGAAGGCTCGTAAAACTCCACTGTGTAAGGGGAAGAGCCACATGAAGGGTTTTCTGTTTTCTCTCATGCATGGTAATCAACAGAAGGATGTTGTTCTGGCCCAAGGACTTTAAAGCGGAGTGATGACAGGATCTGCCCAATTTCCAGACGAACTCTTTTTGAAGTATTTTACAAACTCTTTTTGAACTATTTAATGGATCTCTTTTTGAAGTATTTTACGAACTCTGTATCTGGTTACTTTCTGCTGTAACATGTTTCTCTCTACACGTCTGTTAAAATGTAAATACCACCTGTTCTTCTGTTGTTTGGATACTTTACATTAGTTTTGGGCAATACAACAATTTGGGTCCGATACAAAGATTAAATATAGCTCTGCATCATAAAAAACAAACAAATATTAAGTATACATCTGCATAACAATAAACAAACACATATTAAGTATACATCTGCATAACAATAAACAAACACATATTAAGTATACATCTGCATAACAATAAACAAACACATATTAAGTATACATCTGCATAACAATAAACAAACACATATTAAGTATACCTCTGCATAACAACAACAAACAAACATGAAGTATACCTCTGCATAACAATAAACAGACGTGAAGTATACCTCTGCATAACAATAAACACACATGAAGTATACCTCTGCATAACAATAAACAAAAATTAAGTATACCTCTGCATTACAATAAACAAACATGAACTATACCTCTGCATAACAATAAACAAACATGAAGTATACCTCTGCATAACTGTTATAAATTCCCTTTGTCAGAAGAGTAAGAGAAAGTTCCCTATTTAATATGATAATTGTTGAATATAATTGACTATATTATTGTTGACGTAAACAAGCTATTATTGTAGTCATGCACCTTTAAGTTACGTCTGTTTTGAGTCAGGCAGTTTACCGGGCAGCTATGTTTACTTTTCCGGGGTCCTTCGGGCAATGTGTTGCACAGTGTGTGTACGTGAGAGTGTGCTTAGCTGCTGCTGCTACAAAGCAATATATAAAAGAAGAAGTTAAAAAGTAAAACGGTGTCCTTATTCCCTAACCGCAGTACGCTCACGGGTGAAGAGTCCCAGCACAACAACAACAACATCAGTTTAAACATATAGTTCTTTAATATTGGTCCTTCGAGCCGGATTATCTTCACTCGCGACGGAGAAATGGACGCAGCGCTAACAACAGCGGCAGACGGCGGCGCACTCGGAGCAAGACAGCGACAGCTTCCAACTCGTCTAGAAGGCTACCAGGTTAGCCTCCCACAGTCCCTCATTCCTCACGGTGCCCGCGCGGAGGACCGAGGAGAGAGCGTCGGCGCCCAGCGGCTGCAGTCACTCAGCCTACAGACCGAGTCTGTGTGCATGGAGGACCAGCCGCACGGAGCGCACGCTATCCCCGATCGTCCATTTTCGGCGGGAGCGGCCGACAAGGTGAGCGAGTGGAACATGGCGATACATGCTAGAGACTTGCCCAGCCAGCTAACACGCCATATGAGCCAACCATCGGCGGCGCCCGCGAGGCAGAGCTCTCAAAGCAGGCAGGGTTCTCCTGTCCTACGGCCACCAGCTAATCTCAATATGAGCGTCCCAACATATCAATCACCCTGGCTAAACTGTCCAGTAGTTCACAGCACCCCTCTGTCACAGCCATCCAGCCTCCATCTTGGATCATCTAGGCTGCTTCAGCATGAGCCACACCTGTCTACACTGCCACATACCATCTCTACAACACTAGAGCTTCAAGCAGCAAAGACTCCTACACCAGGTGGTAGACAGGAAAACTACACACTGACGCAGTCTCTGCCTTCAACTGTGACATCTGCATGGGCACCGCCTCCCCTCACTACGCTGAATGTTTCTATGCTGCAGCCTACACCTCAAGCTTCACAAGTAGCGAGTTATGCCAGCCCACAGACATCAGTTACATCAGGCTACCTGTCTAACCAGCCTACCACAGTGATGATTAACAATGTACAGGACAGAGTGCCACCAGCTGCACAACTGCAATACCTGCCCATGCAGACAACACCAGTAAATCCAGCGCCAGTGCAGCAATACACCCCACTCCCGTCCGCACAGCCAGTGTGGCAATACACCCCACTCCCGCCTGCACAGCCCGTGCAGCAACACGCTCCACTGTTTGCACAACCAGCTTATCAACCCCCACAGATAGCAACAGCGCCATATTCTGCACCACAGCTACCTGTTGCGGCTGGCACTCAGCCAGTTATCAATCCATCGCCCTACAGCGCTGCCACTCCCCTGGGGACTGTCTATCAGCCTCCATCAACCATCGCTACACAGCAATTACACCAGTCACCACTGCCAACGCAGAACCAGCAGCTGCAACTCTACCAGCATGTGTATCCGCCATCAACTCAGCCAGCATATCAACTGGTGTCTCCCCCTGCTGGTTTCACTCTGCAACAGCCCCCATCAACTCAACAGGTTCAGTACAGTCCCCAGTCTCAGTATACGCCACTACAGGTACCTTACACTACCAAGTCCCCCAGACAGCCTGTTCCAATACCTGAACTGCCTAAGTTGGTGCATGACAGTGAGAGAGAGTTTGCTGATTTAAAAATGGCGTTAGATCACCTGCTCAATCCACACACTGAACTTTCTGAACATTACAAATACCGTGTGCTTATGGAACACTTGATCCTGGATGAAGCTAAGCTAATAGCTCAGTCACACAGACATTATGTACAGCCCTACACCGCCGCCATGCAGGCTTTGCAGAGACAGTACGGGCAGCCACATCAGTTGGCACAAAGTGAGATTGCAGCCATCCTGAACTCTCCTGATGTCAAATCAGGAGACCCCAAAGCCTTCCAGAGCTTCGCCCTCAACGTTGACTTGCTAGTGGGAATGCTAACCTCATTGGAAGGGCCTAATGGGATGGAAGTGATGTCTACTGGCCATGTTGACCGGCTACTTAGCAAACTCCCTAGACACATGAGAGACAATTTTGTGGAGCATCTGCAGGTTCAGGGGCGCCTCAGCACCAGCAGCCTAAATCCATACAACCTCAGAGACCTCGCAGAGTGGCTCAAGGTGAAGGCAGAAGCTCAGAGACTGTCCGCAAAAATGGCACAGCGCCATCGAGCTGAAGGAGCACCGCCTGCCAATCGAGACAGACCTGTTCCTTCTCCCCGGCCTCGGACTCGGCCTGTTTCTGTGTATCACGGCGCAGACCAGCCCAAATCAGCCGAAACGACTCGGCCAGCAGCTAGGCAACAAAAGTTTAAAAGGATGTGTCTCTTCTGCAAGAGTACAGAGCACTACTTGTCGCAGTGTCCAGACATTATTCAATGCTCAACACAGGAAATTGAGAAGTGGATAGCAGGCGGAAAGCGCTGTCGTAACTGTGGCCGTACTAACCACGATGAAGAGAGCTGCACATTAAAGAAACCTTGCAGTGAGTGTCAGGAGATCCACCTGAGAGTGCTGCATGACATCACCAGGCCGGGCCCCCAAATCTTCCTCATCACACCCAAAGACTGCACCTCAGCGGCTAACTCGATGCAGGGAGGGAAAGTATACCTCAAGGTGGTGCCAATCATTATCAGTCATGGGACCAGATCACTGCAGACCTATGCAATCCTCGATGATGGAGCTGAACGCACCATAATACTCCCAGCTGCAGTTCGAGACCTGAAGCTCAGGGGCAGAGCAGAGTCCCTCACCCTGCGGACTGTTCGTCAGGATGTGGTTCACCTCACTGGAGCATCAGTTGACTTTCATGTAGCTTCTCCAGCATCACCATCACAGCAGCATTTGGTTGAGAGGGCCTACACAGCAGGTCGACTCACCCTGACAGAGCAATCCTATCCAATAGCAGCGCTCCAGAGACGCTACCATCACCTGAGAGGATTACAACTGCAGAGCCTCAATAAGGTGCAACCACTGCTGCTCCTTGGTGCAGATTACACTCACCTGATCACTGCTACAGAACCTGTGAGGTTTGGCCCAAAGGGAGGACCCGTAGCTATCCATACAGCACTCGGCTGGACGCTTCAAGGCCCAGATGGTTCCCAGTCCCCCGCTGCATCATGCTACTACACCGCCTTCAAGCCTACACCAGATGACATCTACCAACAAGTCGAACGCCTCTGGCAGCTTGATGTGCTCCCATTCCGTAGCGAGCGGCTAGCAGTGCGGTCTCGCCTGGACCAGGAAGCGGTGAGCGTCTTGGAAGCACGCACTAAGAGAGTGAAGGTTGGTGACACACTTCGCTACACTACACCCCTGCTCCGGATAAAAGGTGCACCACCACTAAAAGCAGACGTTGAAGCAGTGATGCCAAAGCTACGCAGTACAGAGAGACGACTGCTTAAAGACACTGTCAAAGCTAAAATATATGAAGCAGAGATCCAGAAGCTTATAGATGGTGGGTGTGTCACAAAGCTCCAGGAGGGAGAGGGAAACAGCTCCAGAGAGTCATGGTTCATACCTCATCACCTCGTCCATCATAATGGCAAACATCGCCTTGTCTTTGACTGCTCCTTTAATCATGGTGGTCTCTCTCTCAATGAGCAGCTTCTCCCAGGTCCAACCCTCGGCCCATCTCTCATCGGGGTCCTCCTGCGGTTCCGCCAGCACGCTGTCGCCATCAGTGGAGATATCCGAGCCATGTTCCACCAAGTTCGGCTGCTACCGGAGGACCAGCCGTTGCTGAGGTTTGTTTGGAGAAACCTGCAAAGGGAGAAACAGCCTGACGTATACCAATGGCAGGTCTTGCCATTTGGTACCACAAGCAGCCCGTGTTGTGCAACATTTGCCCTGCAAAAACATGTCAAAGAATGTGCTGCAGGAAATGAAGACATCCTGCAGTCCATCGAACAGTCTTTCTACGTGGACAACTGTCTGCAGAGCCTGTCAACGACTGAGTCAGCCAAGCTCCTGGTGGACAAGATGCGACAATGTCTGGCCTCAGGAGGATTTGAGATTCGACAGTGGGCAAGTAACTTCTCATGTGTTGTCTCCCACTTGCCTTCCAGTGCCCGATCTGAAAGCACAGAGCTGTGGCTGGCCGAGAAATGCAACGATCCACAAGAGCCAGCCCTTGGTCTGCGGTGGTATTGTCCAACTGATCGGCTTGGTTTCAAGCCAAAGCCCCCAGAGAGTGAGACCCCTACTATGCGGTACATCTATAAGGTACTCGCCCGCCAGTATGATCCGATCGGGATCATTATCCCGTACACTACACGAGCCAAGATTCTCGTCCAGAGACTGTGGGCAAAGAAGAGGAGCTGGGACGACCCGAATCTCCCTCCTGACATCCTCCAGGCCTGGTCCAGCTGGGAGAGAGAACTCCCCGAGCTGGCCAACATCTCCATCCCTCGGACCTATGCACCATTGGAGCTTGCTACCGACACCACAGAGTATACTCTCCACGTCTTCTGTGACTCCTCTGAGCAAGCCTACGGGTCAGTGGCATATCTCACCACAAGAACTAATGACACTGTCTATGTCTCATTTGTGATGGCAAGGTCTAGAGTGGCCCCAAAACGCCAGCAGTCAATGCCACGGTTGGAGCTCTGTGCAGCGCTGACAGGAGCCCAGCTGTCCTCCCTCCTTCACAAAGAGCTCACCTTGTGTATTGCCCAGACCTTCTTATGGACTGACTCCACAACAGTTCTCACCTGGCTGACATCTCAGTCGTGCAGGTTCAAGGTTTTCGTGGGAACAAGGGTTTCTGAGATCCAGGAGCTGACTGCCTCACACACCTGGAGGTATGTGGATACAGCTAACAATCCGGCCGACGATCTCACCCGTGGCAAGATGTTAGCTGAGCTGGTTGCGCCAAATCGTTGGATCCTGGGACCAGCATTCCTTTGCCGTCCACCGGATGAATGGCCATCCTGTCCTAGCATCACAGAGCCAGAGGACCGTGGTGAGTTAAAACACAGTGTTTTTTGTGCTCTCACACAGACCAGCTCACCACCCAAGATACCAGATCTCACCCGGTTCAGCAGCTGGAGAGAGTTGGTCAAGGCCACGCAACAGTCTCTTCATGGGGCGGCAGCCGACCCTGCTTCACCCCTGTGTGACCTAAGAGATGCTGAAGTCCACCTGCTCAAAACCAGCCAAACAGACTGCTTCTCTGAAGAAATCAGATGCCTCAGAGCCGGCAAGCCTGTGCCACCCAGCAGCAGGCTGAGTACGCTCGCCCCAGAATTAGACCCGACATTGGGTCTTATACGGGTTGGAGGACGCCTGCGCCGTTTAGAGAGCTCTATCCCCACTGACACTCACCCAATACTGTTGGATCCCCGTCATGCAGTCACCACACTCCTCATTAAAGAGATGGATGCTCAGCTACACCACCCTGGACCTGATAGGGTATTTGCAGAGATGAGGCGCTACTACTGGGTTCTGCGAGGGAGGCAGGCTATCAAAAAGTATCAGAGAGCTTGCAATGGTTGCATGAAGTGGAGAGGGAAGCCAGTGGTGCCGAGGATGGCAGACCTGCCCTCAGCCCGTCTGCGGCTGCTCAAGCCTCCATTCTTCTCAACAGGCGTGGACTGCTTTGGCCCGTACATGGTCAAGGCTGGGAGGCGAAGTGAAAAGCGCTGGGGGATCATTTTCAAATGTCTCACGACGAGATGTATACATCTGGATCTACTCACCAGCCTCGACACAGATGCTTTCCTCCTCGCACTGAGACGGTTCATCGCACGGAGAGGCACTCCCTTTGAGGTCCTCTCTGATCAGGGGACTAACTTCAGAGGAGCAGATAAGGAGCTGAAGGAGGCCTTTGCAGCAATGGAATCACAGTTGCAGGAGCGGCTTGCAGAAAAACAGATTAAGTTCCGTCTTAACCCACCAGCATCTCCCCACTTTGGTGGTGTCTGGGAGCGTGAGATTCAATCAGTCAAGAAATCCCTGCAAGTGGTCATAGGTGCACAAGTGCTCCAAGAAGAGGTTCTGCTCACACTCCTAATCGAAGTGGAAAGCATCCTCAATGCCAAGCCTTTAGGATATGTATCCTCGGATGTGGCCGATCCAGACCCAGTGACGCCCAGCATGTTGTTGATGGGGCGGCAGGATGCCTCTCTTCCACAAGTTGCCTATGCTCCTGACACCCTCACCAGGAGGCGCTGGCGTCATTGCCAGATGATGGCCGACCACTTCTGGACACAGTTCATCAGAAACTACTTGCCCTCTCTTCAAACCCGCCAGAGATGGCGCCAACACACAGATCATCTCCCCCTGGACACAGTTGTGATGATTGTTGATCCTCAGCTTCCACGGGCTCACTGGCCAATGGGCAGGGTGGTGAAGTTAAATGCAAGTGATGATGGATGTATACGGACTGCTGAAGTCAAAGTTGGAGAGAAGACTTACGTGAGACCAGTTGCTCGGCTGGTCCAGCTGTCAGCTCTTCCTGAGGATAATCCTGTTTAAAGGACTGTTGTGGGAATTTATGTTTGTTTCAAAATTGCCATGCTATTTAGGGGGCGGCTGTTATAAATTCCCTTTGTCAGAAGAGTAAGAGAAAGTTCCCTATTTAATATGATAATTGTTGAATATAATTGACTATATTATTGTTGACGTAAACAAGCTATTATTGTAGTCATGCACCTTTAAGTTACGTCTGTTTTGAGTCAGGCAGTTTACCGGGCAGCTATGTTTACTTTTCCGGGGTCCTTCGGGCAATGTGTTGCACAGTGTGTGTACGTGAGAGTGTGCTTAGCTGCTGCTGCTACAAAGCAATATATAAAAGAAGAAGTTAAAAAGTAAAACGGTGTCCTTATTCCCTAACCGGAGTACGCTCACGGGTGAAGAGTCCCAGCACAACAACAACAACATCAGTTTAAACATATAGTTCTTTAATAATAACAATAAACAAACATGAAGTATACCTCTGCATAACAATAAACAAACATTAAGTATACCTCTGCATAACAATAAACAAACATTAAGTATACCTCTGTATAACAATAAACAAACATTAAGTATACCTCTGCATAAAAAACAAACATTAAGTATACCTCTGCATAACAAACAAACATTAAGTATACCTCTGCATAAAAAACAAACATTAAGTATACCTCTGCATAACAAACAAACATTAAGTATACCTCTGCATAACAAACAAACATTAAGTATACCTCTGCATAAAAAACAAACATTAAGTATACCTCTGCATAATAAACAAACATTAAGTATACCTCTGCATAACAATAAACAAATATTAAGTATACCTCTGCATAACAATAAACAAACATTAAGTATACCTCTGCATAACAATAAACAAACATTTAGTATACCTCTGCATAACAATAAACAAACAAACATTAAGTATACCTCTGCATAACAATAAACAAACATTAAGTATACCTCTGCATAACAATAAACAAACATTAAGTATACCTCTGCATAACAATAAACAAACATTAAGTATACCTCTGCATAACAATAAACAAACAGTAAGTATACCTCTGCATAACAATAAACAAACATTAAGTATACCTCCGCATAACAATAAACAAACATTAAGTATACCTCTGCATACCAATAAACAAACAAACATTAAGTATACCTCTGCATAACAATAAACAAACATTAAGTATACCTCTGCATAACAATAAACAAACAAACATTAAGTATACCTCTGCATTACAATAAACAAACAAACATTAAGTATACCTCTGCATAACAATAAACAAACAAACATTAAGTATACCTCTGAATTACAATAAACAAACAAACATTAAGTATACCTCTGCATAACAATAAACAAACAAACATTAAGTATACCTCTGCATAACAATAAACAAACAAACATTAAGTATACCTCTGCATAACAATAAACAAACAAACATTAAGTATACCTCTGCATTACAATAAACATACAAAGCTTAAGTAAACATTTGCATTACAATAAACAAACAAAGATGAATACCTCTCCATGAGCTCGATGTGGAATAAGATCCCTGACACTGCGAAGAGGGAAATGGCTCTTGATGGCCTCTTCAGATGG
>NC_084756.1:34197337-34212337 GCF_033978785.1 Entelurus aequoreus | reverse complement strand
TGATGGACCAGTCTGGGTTTGGAGGTTGCCAGGAGAACGCTACATTTCGGACTGCATTGTGCCGAGTGTGAAATTTGGTGGAGGAGGAATTATGGTGTGGGGTTGTTTTTTCAGGAGTTGGGCTTGGCCCCTAAGTTCCAGTGAAAGGAACTTTGAATGCTCCAGGATACCAAAACATTTTGGACAATCCCACGCTCCCAACCTTGTGGGAACAGTTTGGAGCGAGCCCCTTCCTCTTCCAACAAAGCAAGGTCCATAAAGACATGGACGACAAGAGTCTGGTGTGGATGAACTTGACTGGCCTGCACAGAGTCCTGACCTGAACCCAATAGAACACCTTTGGGATGAATTGAGAGCCAGGCCTTCTCGACCAATGCGCTTTTGGAAGAAGGGTGGATAATTTCTATAAACACTCTCCGCAACCTTTTGGACAGCCTTCCCAGAAGAGTTGAAGCTGTAATAGCTGCAAAAGGTCATATTGAACCCTATGGGTTAGGAACGGGATGGCACTTCAAGTTCATATGTGAGTCAAGGCAGGTGGCCAAATACTTTTGGCAATATAGTGCATGAGCCTAATATGAGCTAAAGATGTTAACAGAGTTAAACGAACGGTACCCAAGAACCTAAACTAACACTGAATGAGGAGCAAACAAATACGCAGCAGGCGGCAGGTAATGTGAAAAGGGAAGAACAAAAATTTATTAGCACCTGTGCAGCACATATACAATCAGGGCATGTCACGTGACCAGCAAGTGGCCAATCAGTCATTGAGAGCACAAGAGACAATACGTCAACACTCCCACTAGCTCTCATACTGTTAACATCATCATAAAAATAAAAACATTTGAAACAAAATCAAAAATCACATGTCATAAATCACATGAATTATTCTCCAAACATAAAGCTTGAGAATTTCGACAATTTGCATTTGGTTGCAGGCTTTGTCATTACATCTGCTACCATTTGATCTGTGGGAAGATATTGTAGACATATTTTACCATCATTCACAGCTGATCTGACAAAATGATATTTTATGTCGACATGTTTGCATCGCTGTCTGTTTACAGGATTCTTGGCTAATGCAATTGCACCCTGGTTATCCTCATAAACCTTTGGTGTAGCAGACTGACTCCCATCAATGCCATTTAAAAGTTGGACTAAATACATACATTCTTGTGTAGTTGCAGCTAAGGCCATATATTCTGCCTCACATGTTGACAGTGCAACTGTTGGTTGCTTTTTGGTCTTCCATGAAACCAAAGGACCATTTTCACACAAGCTTATACAATATCCAGTTGTACTCCTTCTATCAGTGGCGTCAGTCGCCCAATCGGCATCACTGTAAGCATGTAGACTCAAACCATTTTCACAATATTTGTAACACAAAACTTTGTCTGTTGTACCTTTTAGATATCTCAGCACATGTTTCACAGTAACCCACTGTTCCTCTGTTGGATTACTAAAGTATTGTGACAATTTGCTTACTACAAAGCTTAAATCTGGTCTTGTACATGTACTCAGGTAGATCAAACTTCCTACTACTTCTCTGTACAATTTTACATCTGACAAGAGCTCAGAATGGCTGTAATTTAGCTTTGGTTCACAAGGTGTCGCTCTAGGTTTGCAATTCACCATGTCAAACTTTTCAAGCAATTTTACTGAATATTTTTTCTGTGACATTTTCACACATGCATCACTCTGGCTAAAATCAATACCCAGAAAATGTTTCAGATGACCTAAATCTCTCATGTGGAATCTTGCTTTAAGCATTTCTTTTACATTCATCACTGCATTTTCATCACTGGCAGCAATGATCAAGTCATCAACCCATATTATCAGAATCACTTTTTCATTGTCAGTTTCTCTGATGTAAACACAATGGTCTGTCAGGTTTTGTACAAAGTTGTTGTCAGATAAATAGTCATGTAATAACTTGTTCCAGTTCCTGCCTGACTGTTTCAAACCATATAGTGACTTCTCTAACCGATACACCTGTTTGGTACTAGAGTGCTCTTTATAACCCTCAGGTTGTTCAATATAGATTTCGCAATCTATTGGAGCATGCAGATACGCTGTTTTAACGTCCATCTGATGTAAAATCAGGTTCTCCTGAGCTGCTTTTTGCATGATAACACGGACACTGGTCAAGTTAGCTGTAGGAGAGAACGTCTCGTCATAGTCAACGCCCATTTTCTGACTATATCCCTTAGCTACGTATCTTGCTTTATATTTGTCAGAACCATCAATGTTATTCTTAATTGCATAGACCCATCTACCCCCCACTACGTCTTTACCCACAGGTAAGTTGGTCAGGGTAAATGTGTTATTCTCTCTGAGTGACTGCATTTCGTCATTCATTGCATTAACCCACTTTTCTGAATTAGTTGAGTTTACAGCTTCCCTGAAGGTCAGGGGTACATCACACATGACTCTATAACAATAGTCCATGCTAAAATGTGTCTGGTCATCACTATCCACTTCACATGTATAATCTTTTAAATATTCTGGTGGTCTCCTATCTCTGGTAGGATAACGTGTAGTGTCCTGTGCTGGACTGCCCTCAGGTTTTGTCACTGGACTCTGAACATGGGGACTTCTCTGAGCTCGACCTGGACTCCTCTGTGCATGGTCTGGACTCGCATGTCTATGCCTAGTCTCCTTTTTCACCCTATGAGTGCCAGGATAATAGACTATGTAGGCCGGGCTATTTTTGTCATATCCTACAAAAATACCCTCTTCACACCTTGACTCTAGCTTTGTCTTGTCCTGTTTATATGCATAACATGTTGACCCAAACTTTTGCATTCTAGATACATTTGGTCTTTTTCCAGTCAACAGTTGGTAAGGAGTCTTTTTAGTGCGTCTGTTAAAACACCTATTTCTAATGACAGCAGCTGTCTGCACTGCATATGTCCACAAACACTTAGGTAACTCGCTCTCTATGAGCATACACCTAGCCATGTCAAATAAGGTTCGCCAACTGCGTTCAGCAGTACCGTTTTGATGCGGCGAGTACGGTGCCGACGTCTCATGTCGGATTCTATTAGTACGAAGCAGTGTTTGGTAATTCTTACCAGTGAATTCCGTACCCATATCAGACCTAATACATCTGACCTTCCCATAAGGGGCTACGTCTGCTAAGAACTTTTCAGTTGCTTGGACTGTGTCACTCTTATTTTTAAGAAAATAAGTAAACATTGCACTGGAATAATCATCCGTAAAACATAATGCATATTTATGCCCATCCTTAGACTCTGTGGCTATTGGTCCTGCTAAATCAGTGTGTACCAAATCTAGAGGAGCTTTGGCCCTCATATCAGGCTTCCTGTTTCTAGTTTGGACAAACTTGCCTTGTGTACAGACATCACATTGTAATGTTGACTTGTCTACTTTACCTTTAATAGTCATACCAGAAACAACATTTTGTAATTGTTCTACATCTGCATAATTACAGTGACCTAGGATCTCATGCCATGTCTGTAAATCATTACATCCCATACACTGGTCATCACATTCATTTTTCTCCACTGTGTGTAAATAGTACAATCTATTGTGTTCATGGATATAGAATTGTGTACCGTTTCTGTGTTGTAGGACGTCTTCACCCTCCTTGAAGATGACGGTTGCTCCGCTGGCAGTAGCTGCTTTCACAGAAAAGATGTCCTGCGGGTATGAAGGCACAAATAGTGCATCTTTCAGCACTGTGCGTCGGTGGCGTCCTGCGCTGTCCACCAAATACACCTCTGCATCTCCTCTGCGCTCGGCGACCCCTTTGCTCCTGGTTCCATCGGCCAGCTCCACACAGTGAGTTTCTGCCTGGAACCCGTCGTCAAAGGATTTGAACCTTGACACGTCGGTGATGATGTGAGAAGTGGCTCCTGTGTCCACCATCAGACCTTTTCCTCTGACACCAGATCCGCGTCGGATGTCTCTGCGTCCACTTTGGATGTCTCCGCGTCGGATGTCTCTGCGTCCACTTTGGATGTCTCCGCGTCGGATGTCTCTGCGTCCACTTTGGATGTCTCTGCGTCGGATGTCTCCGCGTCCACTTTGGATGTCTCTGCGTCGGATGTCTCCGGCAACGAACGCGTAGTCATTGTCCTCCACTGCCTCGGCGACCCCTCGGGCGTTGTCTCGCCTCTGTCTCCGTCTGCAGGTTGCGTCACGGTGTGTGTTGCTCCTACAGTGGCTGCACCACTGTGTTTGTTCACATGAGGTGGATTTGTGACCTCGTTGGCCACACCTGAAGCAAACAATATTGTCCACACTCCCCGTCCAGCGAGTCCCACTAGCACTGGCCGTAGCAGGTTTGCCCCTCGGCTGAACTCGGGCCTTCATGACGTTGTCCTCTGATGCAGTCGTGCCGCGTAGTTTCTCTGTATCCTCATAGCTGCGGAGTTTTGTCTTGAATTCTGCAAACGAGAGTGTCCTCTCACTCTGCGTAACGTGGATTGAGAACGGTTTGTATGATTCTGGTAATCCCTTCAAAACCATAGCTATTAAAAGCCCATCACTCAAAACCTCTTCCGCGTTTCTCAATGCAGTAATTGCAGTCTCTGCACGTATCATATATTCAGTCACACTTTCACTGCTCAACTTTTGCAGTGAAGTAAGTTCAGTATACAAACTGATTACACGTGGCTTCCCTTTACCTGCGTAGTATCCCCTCAGGATTTTCAACGCCTCGCGCCCATTGTCTGCTGCCTCCCTCATTACAAGGGACAGACTCTTATCGTCGAGGAATTGTATGAGCTCCGCGTAGGCTTCACCATTCTTTTCTGCATCTGCAGCGCGGACAGCAGCCGTTGCTCCTTCTGCTGGCGGTGTCAAGATTGTGTCTCTTAGTTTCTGTAGGCGAAGGTGGCCTAAAAATTTGGTCTCCCATAATTCATAGTTCTTTTCGTCTCCGTCAAAGACGAGTCGATACCATCGACCACCACCAGTACCTCCATCTCTACAAGCCATGGTGCTAGTAGTAGTAGCCTACTACTAAAACTAAGACACGCCGTTTTATCTCGGTGGCTCACCGGTAAAATAAATATCCTCTTGGGTAAACTCGACCTGGGCCCATAACCTGTTAACAGAGTTAAACGAACGGTACCCAAGAACCTAAACTAACACTGAATGAGGAGCAAACAAATACGCAGCAGGCGGCAGGTAATGTGAAAAGGGAAGAACAAAAATTTATTAGCACCTGTGCAGCACATATACAATCAGGGCATGTCACGTGACCAGCAAGTGGCCAATCAGTCATTGAGAGCACAAGAGACAATACGTCAACAAAAGAGAATATGATGAATACTTTTATACATTTAGGGAAAGTAACCTAAAATAAAATCAACTTGTCAATTTATGATCATGATTTATGCCCACCACTGATGGATGCATTGTTCCGCTTACCTGACGTTCACCACCCCGATCAACTCCTTGGACACAAAGCGCAGAGTGAAGGCGTTCAACAGAAAGGTAAGCACACGGAACATCACCTGACAATGAAGAAAATAATAATTTTATGAACATGACCGGATATTATTAAACACTTTTATGAGGAGCTCACCTGTAGCAACACATTGTACGACGCCAAAGTGGACGCGCTCTTCAGGAGGTCCTGAGAGCTCATTGGCAACCTTTATGTCACTTCCGCTCTAAGTTTAAAAGTTTAACATCACGTTTCCGACGTTAAAAGCGCAACTTTAATGTCCTACACGGCGTGGAAAGAGCCAGACGAGCACACGGTCGGGACGAATTCAGCGGCGTTTCCACTTCCGGACACATTGGTGCGTGATGACGTCACGTACGTTACGCACGACGCTGTGGTGCGCGTACGGCAACGTTGCCAGATGGGAAATGACAAATTATCGTTTTTTTTGTTTTTTTTTAGCAAAACCACCGTGTTTTTAATTTAACATTGCTCGGGAACATATAACACAGTCCAACATTAACATGGACCGTGTGTAGGATGACTTAAAAATGCAGTTTTACTTGAAATAAACTAACTACCGTTCACTGTTGAGGGGGGGAAAATGCCATTGGTAGAACAGCGCCCCCACCTGGCTGTAGAGAGGATATATGCTCGTGTATTCTAAGTGGCCAATCGATCCATCGCACATTTATTGATTATAGGGAGAATCTTTCGTACAAATACAGTAACTATTGTACGTCTGGCAACGTTGGAGCCATGACGCTATTTGGCGTGCGCGCGCACCTTACTAGACCACACTTCAGTTTATATGGCCCGTCAATAAAGTCCTGAAATATTTTATTACTAAATGTATTGGTTCTTTCGTTTTTAATCATATTTATTTTTATATTTATTTATTTGTTGTTTTTATTCAGTCATTGGTGGAGCTAAGGATAATATTTGATTATTGTTTTTAATATTGTTGTGCAGCACTTTGGAAACATTTTTGTTGTTTAAATGTGTTACATAAATAAAGTAGATTGGATTTCCATTTTTATAAAAAAAAAAAATTACATGAAAGCTACTGCATATTTTAAACTTTAATATTATCCAAAATTGCAATAAACATCCTAAATTCCAACCATTTTTCATTGTCAAAAAATAAATACTTAAGTATCTGCTTGTTTAATATTCAGAAATTGTACACTTTAACAACAACTGTAGATTTTACGGTAAAAACAAACAAACTGGCAGCATTCTTTTGTACATTACACGTAAAAAAGGTATAATGAAATGCATAGTGTTGCGTAGGACCAGTTCTTCCTCCAAGGGAATCCAAGTTACTGGTCAATCCCAAGTTCTTTCCATGACATATATGCTGAGTAAGAAGGACCATCAAGACAGAATTGGAATATTTCCTAGTTTATTCCAAAGCTTTGGGAGATCAACTTAATCAATACATTCGTATCGGCTGCTCTAGATCAGTGGTCCCCAACCTTTTTGTAGCTGGGGACCGGTCAACGCTTGAAAATTTGTCCCACAGACCAGAGGTGGGGGGGGGGTTTAATTTGTTTTTTTTTTCATAAAGAAATACAATCATGTGTGTTTACGGACTGTATCCCTGCAGACTGTATTGATCTATATTGATATATAATGTACATATTGTGTTTTTTATGTTGATTTAATAAAAAAAAAATTTTTTTTAATATTAATTAATTAATATAATAGATTCGCTTACAAAAAATTACCAAGTTTTAGGTCCCTGTGCAGGATCTCTTGAAATTAAAAAAAAAAAAAAAATTTTTAAATTTCGGTCTGCGGACCGGTACCGGGCCGCGGCCCGGTGGTTGGGGACCACTGCTCTAGATGATCTGGCATTCAAACGGAAAGAGACTACTTCTTGAATCCGCAAACAACCCCACCCTCTCCAGAAAGGAATACAGGCTCATTGTTCTACTACAGATAAGATATAAGAGAGTACTCCAACTCATACATTCCAATTATTCAAGGTAACACACACAGTTTACTTGCGGGCATAAAATGAAAAAATAGAAAGAATACAAATGGAAAAACACTAGCTGCTTCAAACATGACTATGAATAAAGAAATAACTCTTAAACATATATATATGCATGGCTCCACAATAGTCAATTGTGTAATATCATGAGACAAATACTTATATTATATTGATATATTATTCACTGTTACAAGCGGCCCTCAATGGAAAAGGCATGCAAATAAATGCAATAAATTACATGCTTTTTTTATTTATTTATTTGGGCTTATTGGACCCTAATTGGAATAAAAACTAAGTATCATCTTTTGATATGATGTACTTAGTCCATAAGTACACAAACGTGTACTTCATGTTTAATGACATGCTAATTCTTATTTTTACACTTTTTTCCCCCAAATTCCATTGTATGTTATACTTTTCTGACACCACCAGATGGCAGTATAAGTGTCCACATAAGTGGCCATAAGACCCCAATTCAGTAGTGTACACAATTTTGGAAATAAGAGCTAAAAGGTGCTGTCCACGCATGTGGCCACTAAGCCTTTAGAGGTTTTAAGGTGGATTTGCAGATAAATGTGGTGTTATTACAGCTAAACATAAACAACATTATGGTGTGTTTTTGGAATAAAACTGTGACATAATGAATTGTAGGAAAAAATCATCACTATTGCAACTTTCCAGCTGCACTGTAAATGCATGTTAAATCATGTCGTTAATAAAAAAAAACTACAACAACATTCACCTCACATGTGGTTTGGAGTCTTTGAGGGTTTTAATTAGATGTAAAAGATGAAGACAGTAAAAAACAAAACAAAAACAACAGCCAACCAATATACATGTTACTCCAATACACACCATCTATGTACACAGTCTCAGCTACTTCACATAATGTAGATATTCTATATACTGTACTTATACTGTATATATCATGTAAATACTGTATTCATTCAGCAGTCACAGGAAGGAATCTCACAAAAATTCTACAATTCAAGATGACTCCCTCGTTTTTGTTCATCTCAGGTGTACGTACATTTTAATCAACACATTCAGCTATTCCTAACGTTGCAATGTTCTTAACGGGTTAATACGAAACGTGACACCAGATGGCAGTAGTGACATTAGGTGTCCAAAGGACCGCATACTGAGAAATGAATCTGAGGACTTTTATTTAAAATTGTAAACGAGATAAAACCAATCTAATATAGATGTGCTTAAGAAGCTTTTTACAGTTTAGGTGACAAAGTGTGTTATTATTAACATTTTCCCGAGTTACCTTTGAGTATTGTGTGTCGAATCATTTTTGTTTTCTGGGGACCTGGACACACCTTCTCATTCAATGAGTTTTCTTTATTTTCATGACTATTTACATTGTAGATTGTCACATCAAAACTATGAATGAACACATGTGGAGTTATGTACTTCACAAAAAAAGGTGAAATAACTGAAAACATGTTTTATATTGTAGTTTCTTCAAAATAGCCACCCTTTGCTCTGATTACTGCTTTGCACACTCTTGGCATTCTCTCCGTGAGCTTCGAGAGGTGAGGATGGTTTTCACTTCACAGGTGTGCTTGAAGCTCATGGAGAGAATGCCAAGAGTGTGCAAAGCAGTAATCAGAGCAAAGGGTGGCTATTTTGAAGAAACTAGAATATAAAACATGTTTTTGGTTATTTCACCTTTACGGAGCCCCTAAAGGGACATGGGGGAATTTTTTTTTGTTAAAATATCTTATTTTTTTTAAAATAAATAATAATAAAAATTTCTCTTGCGCACGATATAGTTTATTTTTATTAAATTATTTTAAAAAAATTAAAAATTAATTTTTTTAAATTTTTTTTTTAGACATGTATCTCGTGCGCAAGAGAAAATGCGCACGACAAACTTTCTCTTGCGCACGAGATAGTTTCTCGTGCGCACGAGATGGTTTATTTTTATAAAATTATTTAAAAAAATAAAATAAAGTAATAATTATTATTATTATTTTTTTTTTTAGACATGTATCTCGTGCGCACGAGAAAGATGCGCAAGAGAAACTTTCTTTTGCGCATGAGATAGTTTATTTTTATACAATTATTTAAAAAAAAATATATATATATATATTTTTTTCTCTTGCGCACGATATAGTTTATTTTTGTTAAATTATTTAAAAAAAATTAAAAATTAATAATTATTATTATTTTATTTTAGACATGTTTCTCGTGCGCAAGAGAAAGATGCGCACGAGTAACTTTCTCTTGCGCACGAGATAGTTTATTTTTATAAAATCATTAAAAAAAATAAAATAAAGTAATGATTCTTTTTTTTTTTAGACATGTATCTCGTTAGCACGAGAAAGATGCGCACGAGAAAGTTTCTCGTGCGCACGATATACATGTCTAAAAAAAAATAATAAAAAAAAATAATAAAAAAATAAATTCCCCCATGTCCCTTTAGGGGCTCCGTACACCTTTTTTGTTGTTAAGTACATAACTCCACATGTGTTCATTCATAGTTTTGATGTGACAATCTACAATGTAAATAGTCATGAAAATAAAGAAAACGCATTGAATGAGAAGGTGTGTCCAAACTTTTGGCCTGTACTGTACTTCACTTTAATTTATGGCGCATTTAAAACAAATATTTTATAAAGTGCTCCACTGGGGTCCCCCTTGGGCCCCTTAAAGTTTGATTTTAGGATGTGCTGCAGGCCGCTAAAAAAGGAGCAAGTTGTACCGTCCTATTATTACGATGATTGTATTCATTAAGGCATGCACATTCATATTTACACTTCCTCTTAATGCGCTAACAATCTAAGGCGAGGCAAATACTGCTGGCGGAGCAGCTCCTTGGCAAGTGCGACTCTGGAGTTGGAGGGTTACTTCTCTAAAAGCTGCTCCATCTTGGGGTTGATGAAAGAGAAGCCGGCGAAGGCGGCCTGGTCCATGGAGTCGATGAAGTTCTTGTCGCTGTAGGACAGGCGAGGCTTCTCGCTCAGGAACTCGCGGTCAAAGTTGCTGCAGTCGTTGGGCGCTCGCTGGAGGCGGCGAGAAAAGGTGCAAAGTCAGCAAACATGGTGTGTGTGTGTGTGTGTGTGTGTGTGCGTGTGGGTGGTTGGGGGTGGGTGTGATATTGTTTTTTAGTTTTGTTTTGATAGTGATGACACACAGGCTATTTAAATAAATTCTGTATACTTGAATGAACTTAGAAAATCTATTGCAGCAGAGTTACTTATAAAAATAAAAAAAGGTGAGGCGGACCTTAAAAGTACAGTAAACATTTTTGAGAAAATATATATATATATTTTTTGTGTGCGTATCTTAAATCTGAGGTGATATCATTTAAATGGATGTCTTTCATTTTCTTCTATGATGTCTAGAAAGGGTGGTACTAAAGAGGTAAGCATTTTTTGGAGGTCTCGAAAAGGTATGAAATACAAGAATGTGTGTGTGTGTGTGTGTGTGTGTGTGTGTGTGTGTGTGTGTGTGTGTGTGTGTGTGTGTGTGTGTGTGTGTGTGTGTGTGTGTGTGTGTGTGTGTGTGTGTGGGTCATACCACTTTGGGCTTGAAAGGCGGCTCCACTTCTTTGTCCTCCAAGGCCTGCCAGTCGATGGACTTGAAGAAGGCGTGTGAGCGGATGTCACCTATGATGCCCAGCCTGCGTGTGGGGTCTCTTTCAAACAGCTGCACACAAACACATTCCAGGAAGATGAGAAAACAAAGTCTGGATGTTTTTCTTCTCAACGTGTACATGACACACCAACTACGAGCTTCTTCTTGACACCTGGCATCACTGTTTACATCCCTGGGAAGCATTTGGGAGTTTTGTGAAGATTCCCCTTTTTCCAGGCCTGTGGGCACGCATGATGTCCTTATCATGACGTCACCACACATGATGTCACCACGCATGATATCACCACGCATGATATCACCAAGTGTGACATCACCACAACATTAGCATGACGTCACTACGCATGATGTCATCACGCATTACAACATTAGCATGACATCACGGCACATGACGTCATTAGCATGAGGCCACCACGCATGAGGTCATTAGCATGACATCACCACGCATGGTGTCACCTAGCATGGCATCACCACGCATGAGGTCATTAGCATGACATCACCACGCATGACGTCATTAGCATGACATCACCACGCATGGTGTCACCTAGCATGGCATCACCACGCATGACGTCACCACGCATGTCATTAGCATGCCGTCACCACGCATGATATCACCAAGTGTGACATCAACACAACATTAGCATGACGTCATTACGCATGATGTCACCACGCATTACAACATTAGCATGACATCACCGCACATGACGTCATTAGCATGAGGCCACCACGCATGAGGTCATTAGCATGACATCACCACGCATGGTGTCACCTAGCATGACATCACCACGCATGAGGTCATTAGCATGACATCACCACGCATGACATCAACACGCATGATGTCACCACGCATGACGTCACCACGCATGACGTCACCATGCATGGTGTCACCTAGCATGCCATCACCACGCATGAGGTCATTAGCATAACATCACCACCCATGAAATCACCACGCATTACGCCATTAGTATGACATCAACACACATGTCATTAGCATGACGTCACCACACACGATGTATTTAGCATGACGTCACCACGAATGACATCATTAGCTTGACATCACCGCGCATGATGTAATTAGCATGACCTCGCCATGCATGATGTCAATAGAATGACATCACCATGCATGATGTCATTAGCATGACGTCACCACGTATGACGTCTTTAGCATGACATCACCACGCATAATGTAATTGGCATGACATCACCACGCACGATGTCACCACTCATGACGTCACCAAGCTTGATGTCACCATGCATGAGGTCATTTGCATGAGGTCATTAGCATGATGTCACCACACATGACGTCTTTAGCATGACATCACCACGCACAATGTAATTAGCTTGACATCACCACGAATGACGTAAATAGCATGACGTCGCCATGCATGATGTCAATAGAATGACATCGCCACGCATGATGTCATTATCATGACGTCTTTAGCATGACATCACAACGCACAATGTAATTAGCATGACATCACCACGCACGATGTCACCACTCTTGACGTCACCAAGCTTGATGTCACCATGCATGAGGTCATTAGCATGATGTCACCACACATGACGTCTTTAGCATGACATCACCACGCACAATGTAATTAGCATGACATCCCCACGCACGATGTCACCACTCATGACGTCACCAAGCTTGATGTCACCGTGCATGAGGTCATTAGCATGACGTCACCACGCACAATGTAATTAGCATGACATCCCCACGCACGATGTCACCACTCATGACGTCGCCAAGCTTGATGTCACCATGCATGAGGTCATTAGCATGATGTCACCACACATGACGTCTTTAGCATGACATCACCACACAAAATGTAATTAGCATGACATCACCACGCACAATGTCACCACTCATGACGTCACCAAGCTTGATGTCACCATGCATGAGGTCATTAGCATGACGTCACCACGCACAATGTAATTAGCATGACATCCCCACGCACGATGTCACCACTCATGACGTCGCCAAGCTTGATGTCACCATGCATGAGGTCATTAGCATGACGTCACCACGCACAATGTAATTAGCATGACATCCCCACGCACGATGTCACCACTCATGACGTCACCAAGCTTGATGTCACCATGCATGAGGTCATTAGCATGACGTCACCACGCACAATGTAATTAGCATGACATCCCCACGCACGACGTCACCACTCATGACGTCGCCAAGCTTGATGTCGCCATGCATGAGGTCATTAGCATGACGTCACCACGCACAATGTAATTAGCATGACATCCCCACGCACGATGTTACCACATGACGTCGCCAAGCTTGATGTCACCATGCATGAGGTCAATAGCATGACGTCACCACGCATGACGTCTTTAGCATGACATCACCACGCGCAATGTAATTAGCATGACATCCCCACGCACGTTGTCACCACTCATGACGTCACCAAGCTTGATGTCACCATGCATGAGGTCACCACGCATGAGGTCACCACGCATGATGTCATTAGCATGAGCAACAAAGTTGATAGTGATCAAATTTGTTGTCTTTTTCTCCAAAAGAGACTGGATGAAGAACCGAAGCGTTAAGCAAATCCTGATCAAGTCCCCTCACTGCATGTGAGAGAATGACAGCAGATTAGGATGAAATGTCAGTGATTCCTTTAGAAGAAAATGTTCTATGTAGTCCCCCCCCCCCTCCCCCCCAGGCTGTTCTATGGTCTGGCAGTGACGGTGCAGACCTTCTCCAGCAGCTCCTTGGCCTCCTTGTTGATCCAGCGGGGGTAGTGCGGAGTGTCCATGCGGATGGACTCAAACAACTCATCCTCATCGTCTCCGTGGAAGGGGGATTGTCCCACCAGCATTTCGTAGAGCAGCACGCCTAAGGACCACCAGTCCACTGAGAAGGAGTACTTCTGGCCCAGCAGGATCTGCGATCAGACAGCAGAGACTAAGCCTGGACACACAAACATCCTTCTTCGCTAAGAAAGGACACAAGAACACTTTTTAGGATGCAAAATAAGAAGATTTGTAAATCTATAAAGCATCTGACTATAAACCGCTACTTTTTTCTTACACTTTAATCGGTGAGGCTAATTGTTTTTTTTCATAAGAGACGCTGAAAAGGTGTGTTATTGTTTGTGCTACTGCGCCATCTTGTGGACGAGCTCGTTCGCTGCAGGCGCTACAGTTTGAAAGTCTGTAGTATTTCCTTCTGTTTCCTGCCTCGAACCGGAAGTACAAGTGCCGTTCCGTCTACTAACCGTCCATAGCGTTTCTACTCGTATGGTTTCCTCATCACTCCAAGCTACGTTTGTAAGTTTTACAATATAACTACAACTATTCATACTTACTTCACTATCCCGTGTGAGATGTCCGGAGGAGTGTTTTCATGCATGTTTGTATGTGCTATCGTAATGTAATGAAGCTAGCGTCATTAGCATTAGCTAATATGCTAACACGTTTACAAGGGTCTGTGTTAGTATTATTAACTTACAATGACATTTATTTTTCTATTGTTTCACTTTCACAAATTCCTCAGTAAATTCACCAAAATGTCACCGTGGAGTTATTGAGTGCGTTTATCTGATTGGAGAGCTAGTTTACGCAGCTAGTGGGTCCACGACAATGACTTCTGTTTTGTTTGATCAGCCATTTTACTGCCGTGTCACAGACACCGTTTGGAAACAAGTATATAAATAAACATTTCAACAATCTTTCCGAGTAAATAACTCATTTCACAACGTATATATCTGCGGCTTGTAGTCGGGTGCGGCTAATATATGGAAAATATTTTTCTCCCCTAAAATTTAGTGGGTGCTCCTTATATAGTCCAGAAAATACGGTATGCTGTCAAGCACACAACCTTTAACAATGATACACTGTAAGAATACCAAACTATACTACCAGCAGTTGGAGGGGAAAAAGTTGAGATTTTTTTTAAGTGTCACAAAGTCGGGAATTTTTATATACAATCTGTGTACTGTATATACAATCTGTATAT
>NC_084756.1:34142337-34192337 GCF_033978785.1 Entelurus aequoreus | reverse complement strand
TGTGTCAGTTAGTCCCATGTTGATGTCATCAAACTTCTTTCTTGCTTGGAAGATACACACACAATTGTAACTGTTATTTCTTCCTGCAAATAATAAATATGTACAACGTGTTTGGATGTATTCATTTATGTAAAATTGTCATTAAATGTAATATTGCCTGACAAAAAGTGATACGACGTACGTAATATTTGGATATTTACACATCGCATATTTACACACGCGCATCTGACTAGAATACCCTTATGTGCATTACATATATCAACATCAACTACCTACTGTACTGTTTACTTGTTGAAATACCCTTTTTAGAGCAAATATCTACCCACATAATTTATATGTGTATATATAATATATATATATGTGTATGTATGTATATGCATATATATATATATATATATATATATATATATATATATATATATATACAGTATATACACGCACACACACACATATACATGTATACTGTATAGGAAGAAACACACATAAATATATACAGTATACATATATAATGGATTAGATTTATATAGCGCTTTTCTAGACACTCAAAGCGCTTCACAGAGAAGTGAGAACCCATCATTCATTTTTACAACTCATTCATTCATCATTCATTCTCCGGTGTGAGCGGCACCGGGGGCAAGGGTGAAGTGTCCTGCCCAAGGACACAACGGCAGCGATTTTTTTTTGGATGGTAAGAGGCGGGGAGCGAACCTGCAACCCTCAGGTTTCTGGCAAGGCCGCTCTACCCACTACGCCATGCCGCCCCAAACACACACAAACACTAAATTTGACAAACAAAATAACTACTATTTTTAAGAACAAGTTACAGTAATATAATATATATATATACACTACCGTTCAAAAGTTTGGGGTCACCCAAACAATTTTGTGGAATAGCCTTCATTTCTAAGAACAAGAATAGACTGTCGAGTTTCAGATGAAAGTTCTCTTTTTCTGGCCATTTTGAGCATTTAATTGACCCCACAAATGTGATGCTCCAGAAACTCAATCTGCTCAAAGGAAGGTCAGTTTTGTAGCTTCTGTAACGAGCTAAAGTGTTTTCAGATGTGTGAACATGATTGCACAAGGGTTTTCTAATCATCAATTAGCCTTCTGAGCCAATGAGCAAACACATTGTACCATTAGAACACTGGAGTGATAGTTGCTGGAAATGGGCCTCTATACACCTATGTAGATATTGCACCAAAAACCAGACATTTGCAGCTAGAATAGTCATTTACCACTTTAGCAATGTATAGAGTGTATTTCTTTAAAGTTAAGACTAGTTGAAAGTTATCTTCATTGAAAAGTACAGTGCTTTTCCTTCAAAAATAAGGACATTTCCATGTGACCCCAAACTTTTAAACAGTAGAGTATATATATACATGCTTATACATAATATGTATATATTTATATATATATATATATATATATATATATATATATATATATATATATATATATATATATATATATATATATATATATATATATATATATATATATATATATATATATATATATATATATATATGTATGTGTATCTATATATATATATATATATATATATATATATATATATATATATATATATATATATATATATATATATATATATATATATATATAGATAGATACACATACATACCGGTACATACATACACATATATATATATTATATAT
The DNA here is from genome assembly GCF_033978785.1 of Entelurus aequoreus. Lineage (NCBI taxonomy): Eukaryota > Metazoa > Chordata > Actinopteri > Syngnathiformes > Syngnathidae > Entelurus > Entelurus aequoreus. The sequence goes on along the minus strand of NC_084756.1, from coordinate 34,190,657 downwards.
ACACATATAAATTATGTGGGTAGATATTTGTTCTAAAAAGGGTATTTCAACAAGTAAACAGTACAGTAGGTAGTTGATGTTGATATATGTAATGCACATAAGGGTATTCTAGTCAGATGCGCGTGTGTAAATATGCGATGTGTAAATATCCAAATATTACGTACGTCGTATCACTTTTTGTCAGGCAATATTACATTTAATGACAATTTTACATAAATGAATACATCCAAACACGTTGTACATATTTATTATTTGCAGGAAGAAATAACAGTTACAATTGTGTGTGTATCTTCCAAGCAAGAAAGAAGTTTGATCACATCAACATGGGACTAACTGACACACTCCGCTTCACTGCAGGTCCGCAAGCCACGCCCACCCCCCACAGCCACAGAAGAGGAAAACTGTCCTTTCCCGGGCATGATAACGTCTTAAATAATGTCAAACACGTAGCGTTACAATAACCAGGAAGATAAAGTGTTTGTCTCACACCTACTAATCAAGCATTCACATTTTGCCACAACACACATGGGGGAAAGTCCTATCTGGAAATACAGCCATATTAACTCCTAAACTGCCATTTTAACACACACTAAACCATCAGCACGCATCCAATGCTTTCTCGTGGCCACGAGAAAGTTTCTCGTGGCCACGAGAAAGTTTCTCGTGCGCACGAGAAAGTTTCTCGTGGCCACGAGAAAGTTTCTCGTGGCCACGAGAAACTTTTTATAAAAAAAAAAAAAAAAAAAAAAAAAAATTTTTTTTTTTTTTTTTTTTTATAAAAAGTTTCTCGTGGCCACGAGAAAGTATCTCGTGGCCACGAGATACTTTCTCGTGGCCACGAGATACTTTCTCGTGGCCACGAGATACATGTCTAAAAAAAAATAAATTCCCATGTCCCTTTAGGGGCTCCGTAATATATATATATATATATAAAATATGTTAAATCAATTTAATCTTTATTATCATCTCAAAAAGGGGCATTTTAAGTTGATACATTTTTTTATTTGCACAATAATTATTTCTTTGTTTACATGTTAAAAAACTGTTAAAGTTCATCGTTATTATAATCCCCAAAAATGCATTTTAAATTGATAATTATTGTATGTGCACAAAGAGAACTATTTATTTGTTTACATGTAGTTTTATTTCCAAATACTTCACATAAGAACACTAGAAGACATTAAAATATGAATGCTACATTGCTGTGTTTCACATCTTTTTTATCAAGCAAAAATGCTTTTCTCTGGTGAGGAGTCTTGGCTGTTAAAATGATTCCTTGGTTCGTCTGTATTAGGCCCCTGCACAAGATGTAACTGACTTACTTTCTTTAAAGGAAGCAGCGTTCTGCATAAAGCGTACTTTAAAAACAGCCTGAGTGTAAATCTGTCTGCCGTTTATGCAAAAGCGAGAGTAAATCATTGGAAATGGGCCACTGAGTGTGATGTTATCGTTTGGTTCCAACAGGGTCTTTGTAGACGAAGAGGTCATTTGAGGCTTGGCGAGCACTTCAGTTGCTGCCTAAGGATAACCTATTGCATAACCAAACGCAGCACATCCATTCCACTTGTTTAAATATTCACACACATCTGATCTAATGGACAGCAGATGCAAGCGTAATACTTCCTTTAAATGTGACCTGATGAGAAAACCTCTCGTATTTGTAAAACAGATCTTCCAGCAATCATTTTCCTGCCATAATAAGAAGAAAGCAAGTTACTTCCATGACATGTTGGTCTTAGATTATTATTATTATCATTATTATTATTATTATTATTACCTGTGGTTCTTCTTAAAGAGGAATTGCACTTTTTTCGAAACATTTTGTGTATCATTCACAATCCTAATATAACACAAAAACACATGTTTTTCTTTTTTGATGCAACCTACACTACCGTTCAAAAGTTTGGGGTCACATTAAAATGTCCTTATTTTTCAATGAAGATAACTTTAAACTAGTCTTAACTTTAAAGAAATACACTCTATACCAGGGGTCACCAACCTTTTTGAAAGCAAGAGCTACTTCTTGGGTACTGATTAATGCGAAGGGCTACCAGTTTGATACACACTTAAATAAATTGCCAGAAATAGCCAATTTGCTCAATTTACCTTTAACTCTATGTTATTATTAATAATTAATGATATTTACACTTAATTGAACGGTTTAAAAGAGGAGAAAACACGAAAAAAAATGACAATTAAATTTTGAAATAGTTTATCTTCCATTTCGACTCTATAAAATTCAAAATTCAACCGAAAAAAAGAAGAGAAAAACTAGCTAACTCGAATCTTTTTGAAAAAATAAAAAAAATTATTTATGGAACATCATTACTAATTTTTCCTGATTAAGATTAATTTTAGAATTTTGATGACATGTTTTAAATAGGTTAAAATCCAATCTGCACTTTGTTAGAATATATAACAAATTGGACCAAGCTATATTTCTAACAAAGACAAATCATTATTTCTTCTAGATTTTCCTGAACAATTTTTTTTAAAAGAAATTCAAAAGACTTTGAAATAAGATTTAAATTTGATTCTACAGATTTTCTAGATTTGACAGAATATTTTTATTTTATCTTAATCGTAATAAGTTTGAAGAAATATTTCACAAATATTCTTCGTCGAAAAACCAGAAGCTAAAATGAAGAATTAAATTAAAATGTATTTATTATTCTTTACAATAAAAATAATAAATTTACTTGAACATTGATTTAAATTGTCAGGAAAGAAGAGGAAAGAAATTAAAAGGTAAAAAGGTATATGTGTTTAAAAATACTAAAATAATTTTAAGGTTGGATTTTTTCTCTAAAATTGTCTTTCTGAAAGTTATAAGAAGCAAAGTAAAAAAATTAATGAATTTATTTAAACAAGTGAAGACCAAGTCTTTAAAATATTTTCTTGGATTTTCAAATTCTATTTGAGTTTTGTCTCTCTTAGAATTAAAAATGTCGGGCAAAGTGAGACCAGCTTGCTAGTAAATAAATACAATTTAAAAAATAGAGGCAGCTCACTGGTAAGTGCTGCTATTTGAGCTATTTTTAGAACAGGCCAGCGGGCTACTCATCTGGTCCTTACGGGCTACCTGAGCTATTTTTAGAACAGGCCAGCGGGCTACTCATCTGGTCCTTACGGGCTACCTGGTGCCCGCGGGCACCGCGTTGGTGACCCCTGCTCTATACATTGCTAATGTGGTAAATGATTATTCTAGCTGCAAATGTCTGGTTTTTGGTGCAATATCTACATAGGTGTATAGAGGCCCATTTCCAGCAACTATCACTCCAGTGTTCTAATGGTACAATGTGTTTGCTCATTGGCTCAGAAGGCTAATTGATGATTAGAAAACCCTTGTGCAATCATGTTCACACATCTGAAAACAGTTTAGCTCGTTACAGAAGCTACAAAACTGACCTTCCTTTGAGCAGATTGAGTTTCTGGAGCATCACATTTGTGGGGTCAATTAAACGCTCAAAATGGCCAGAAAAAGACAACTTTCATCTGAAACTCGACAGTCTATTCTTGTTCTTAGAAATGAAGGCTATTCCACAAAATTGTTGGGTGACCCCAAACTTTTGAACGGTAGTCTAAGTCGTAAAATACGGCAAGTACGGGGTGGATAATAATGCAACTAATGGGAGAACACTAGGGGTGTAACGGTACGTGTTGAACCGTTTCGGTACGGGGGTTTCGGTTCGGTTCGGGGGTGTACCGAACGAGTTTCCACACGGACATATTAAGTAGCGTACCGCACGTTGTGTAAACAATGCACACCGAGGCACAACACACTGTAAAAGCCAGAGCCTCGTTAAGATTTCCCGTTTGGGAACACTTTGGCTGCGCGATACAACAATGGAGGACGGAGGTTTGCCGACATTGTTCAGCGGCTGCTTCTGACAACACGTCAAACATGCTAACCCATTTGAAGCGTCACCACCGCATTCAAGCAGCCTCTCCTCGGCGAGTCAGGCAGGGCTAAAGCAATAACAAATGTTTTTATAGCAACAGATTTAAGACCATATTTCATTAAAAACTAGATTTTGACCCACTTCTATGGTGGAAGAACAATAAGCCAATAAGGGGGGGGGGGAAGAAAAGTTAATCTGAAGCTGAGTTGACTTGAAACTGTTTAATGTTACACTTTTTATATGTAGAAGAAAAATGTTGTCATTTTATTTAATCTGAGCAACAACTTGAGGCAGTTTAATGTTGATTAACGTGGACCCCGACTTAAACAAGTTGAAAAACTTATTGGGGTGTTGCCATTTAGTGGTCAATTGTACGGAATATGTACTGTACTGTGCAATCTACTCATAAAAGTCTCAATCAATCAATCAAAAAAAGCACTTTATATGTAGAAAAGTTTTGTTAAGAAACCATTCTGAGCCTTATCTTGATTAGTTTTTATTTTCTATATGTTCACCACATTAACCCTGGCAATGGACCCCGTGTGTATATACCTGTATATGTTATGCCATTGTTTACAAATTTGGTAAATAAATAACCAAAAAATGTATATTTTGTTGTTTTCTTACTGTACCGAAAATGAACCGAACCGTGACCTCTAAATCGAGGTACGTACCGAACCGAACACCCCTAGAGAAAACTATTTTGCCCTCTAAAGAAATGTCCAAAAAGCCCCAGCAATACTCCATTTGCATGTTGTGGCCTGAATATTAACCAAGTATTAGTGATATTGTTATTATAAGCGCTAACGCCGAGGAGCTACTTTTAGCGGCGCTGTGATCAAAGAGAGCTATTTAGTTTATGCTGCTATATTTACATACTGTGAGCTGCTGCATCGCCTCTGAGTTGGTGAAAGTTAATTGTAGATTATAAATCATGCCTCTCACCTGGATAGTAGAAGGTTGTAGACATAACCAACGTTGTCTCAATTTACAAATACAACTATTTTGCAAGGTTGTAAAGGACATGCATGTATAATCAACGTTGTATCAATGTCTTGTGCTTACTGGGATATTAAGGGTGTAACGGTACACAAAAATGTCGGTTCGGTACATACCTCGGTTTAGAGGTCACGGTTCGGTTCATTTTCGGTACAGTAAGAAAACAACAAAATATAAATTTTTTGGTTATTTATTTACCAAATTTGCAAAATCTTCCACCAAAAATATTTTTCTTAGTGGAATATTTGATGTGAAGTAATGGGAACCTTGGATAGGTCAATAATTCATAATAACATTGATTTTGATTCAATATTATGTTTTGAGCAATGACAGTTTGAAAGAAAAAAAAAACAGCTTTGTTTTATTAGTCAACATTGCAACTTTTTCTAAATTACATTTAACCTTTAAGCGTTTTTATTTCACTTTTGTTATGTTTTTGTTGATTTTAATAGTATTTTTAGAATGTGCCGTGGGCTTTTAAAACATTAGCTGTGGGCCGCAAATGGCCTCCGGGGCACACTTTTGACACCCCTGCTATAGATAATAAAACATTAAATGTTATAAATCTATGGATAAAAAGCAGAGCCTGGCGACGCATGCACGTTTATCATAACTCTCTCTCTCTCTCTCTCTGTCTCTGCCCCTCCCTCACCAATGCTGCTTTGCGCACAATTTGTTTTGTTTTTAACCCCTTCTTAACCCTGAACTTACATTGAAAATACACGCCACCCTAACTCAAAATGCCGGACATTTGAGGCATTTAAGAAACTCCGCCCTGACAGCTCCGCAAAAGAGGACATGTCCGGTGAAAAGAGGACGTATGGTCAGTCTATCCTAGCCCGTTAGCTGCTAGCATGCCGTGTGTTGTGCCTCGGTGTGCATTGTTTACACAATGTGCGTTACGCTACTCAGTGTTTCCCACACATTCATTTATTTGTGGCGGCCCGCCACGAAAGAATTACGTCCGCCACAAATTAAAAAAATAAATAAATAAAAAATAAAACATTTTTTTATTTTTGTTTTGTTTTTTGTCCTGTCCAGCTTCTCAGGCAAATCATATAGTTGATGTAGATGCCCATATAGGCTGTTCACATTTACTTTACAAAAGAGAAGTGTAGGATACTTCTCTTGTTGCCTTATTTGTATTTGACCACTACTGTTTTCTGTTTATTTGTTACTGACTGTGGCAGGACACCTCTGCCTCTGTTTCACTTTATGTTGCTGGTAAATAATATGGTTGTAGTAGTAGGCTAAAGTTAAATTATTTAGTATGCACTAATTAAAGGGGCAGAGCTTTAAGACACATTTTAGCTTTTATATTTTATAAGATATATTTTTTGCAAGAACCACAATTAATAAATATATTTCAGTGAATAACTTATTGTTCAAATCTGTATATAAATATGTACATAAAGTGTTGTAATTATATTGTAAAATGGATGGATGGATGGACGTTTAAAACAAAACTGTTATTATTAATTAGTAAGTATACTTTTTTTGAGCCTTTTTTAGAGAAAATCATATCATTGTAGTAAACTATGCAAATTACTTGATGATGTCATGGTGACCACGCCCATAGCCACGCCCCCACCGCCACAGGTATCTTGGCAGTTTATGGGAAACACTGCTACTTAATATGTCCGTGTGGTAACTCGTTCGGTACACCTCCGAACCAGAATATATATATATGTATATGTGTATATACTGTATGTATATATATATGTATATGTGTATATATCCATCCATCCATCTTCAACCGCTTATCCGGAATCGGGTCGCGGGGACAACAGCTCCAGCAAAGACCCCCAGACTTCCCTCTCCAGAGCAACATTTGCGACTTCCTCCTGGGGAATCCCGAAGCGTTCCCAGGCCAGAGAGGAGATGTAATCCCCCCATCTGGTCCTTGGTCTGCCGCGGGGCCTCCTCCCAGTGGGACGTGCAACGAGGACCTCCCTAGGGAGACGCTCGTGATGTGTATATATGTATATATATATGTATATGTGTATATAGTGTATGTATATATATATGTATATATATATGTATATGTGTATATATGTATATATATATGTATATGTGTATATATGTATGTACTGTATGTATATATATATATGTATATGTGTATATATGTATATGTGTATATATGTGTCTATATGTGTGTGTATATATATATATATATATATTTATATATATATATATATATATATATATATATTTATATATATATATATATATATATATATATATATATATATATGTATTCATACATATATATTCCTCGCGCACTAATTGACTTAAAGAGTGCACTTGCTGCATGTCACGTTATCGATGGTAAAATGCATTTTTAGACAATATGATTTGCCTGAGTGGCTAGGAGACGGTAGAAAAAATACTAGTAAGCACAAATGTCAACAACAACAAAAAATACAAAAAAAATAAAATGTTATTATTTTATTTTTTTGAACTTGGGACTTCCCGCGGGCCGGATTTTGGACGCTGGGGGGCCGTATCCGGCCCGCGGGCCGTAGTTTGGGGACCCCTGTTATAAATCATGCCGCTCACCTGGATAGTAGAAGGTTGTAGACATAACTAACGTTGTCTCAATTTACAAATACAACTATTTTGCAAGGTTTTAAAGGACAAGCATGTATAATCAACGTTGTATCAATGTCTTGTGCTTGCTGGATATGCACTTAAGAGTTCCACTTGTGTGTGAATATATTACAATTTCAGCTCTAGTTAAACGCAAGATTTGCAGAAACGTCACTTTTGAAATATTTATTTGCATCAGGTAATGCAGCAGAAAGCTTTGTTTGAATATTATTCATTATTAATAGCAACATTACAGCTTTTTCTCTTGACATCGTGGCTTTTTGCAAAAAAATTTTACCATTTTTGCTGGGCTTTCTTTTTCTATTTTTGGAACAATGTGCTGCAGGCCAATAAAAACTAAGCTAACTAAGCTGACTTTGGCAACCCTGCTTTTGTAGCGCTTTGAGTGGAGAAACCACAGCTTTTATCCACCATTTAAGCTTGTCAGCTTGATGCATAGCGAGCAAACAAGGCTGATTAAAGACAGGAAGGGAGTGTTATTGCAGCTGGAACTAATACATGTGTTTCAATAGTCACTTTTATTGCGCATGTTGACCTGAAATTGGAGTATAAACGCAGGAAATATTGTAAAAAAACCAACATGGCAAGGTTGAAATGTTTTGGAGGGGGAGGAGCTGCCTGGCTACCTGGCAGATGCATCCTACTACAGGCTTCAGAGACTCAACTCCAAACTGAAACAAACGCAAGAAAATGTGTACCTGGATATTCTATAGTTCGAATAAGTATAAAAAAAACGCTGGCAAGTAATTGATAGCTCATTCTGCCTAGACAAGCTCAGTCCTTACAAGGCCATTGAGCACCAGGGAACGCACACCTGCCCAGGTAGAGCCCATCAGGACTCAAAATGTGATATCAAAGCCCAAAGCAAAATCCCATAAAGGGAGGAAGACAAAGAACAAATATTGGCTAATTTTTGCTTGTGTCTGCCTTCCATCACACTTGATTCAATGTGTGTGTGTGTGTGCCGAGTAAAGAAGAAGGAGACAGGCTTTTGCTTTCTTACATGGATCTGGCGACATCAAAGCGTCCTTTTTCCTGAATATGAAACATTAGGTCTCCTCCGTTCAAATACTCCATGACAAAGAAGAGATGTTCCTGCAGTGGATGACGAGGAGCATCGTTAAGAGTTCTCACTGCCGGCAGTAAGGAAATTAAAGCTGGCTTTACCTTGGTCTGGAAAGTTGAGTACAGGTGTGTGAGGAAGGGATTATCCCAGGCCAGAGCTAAGACCCTCTTCTCCACCATGGTGCACTCCACATCGTCGTCCATCAGCACCACGTCCTTCTTCAGAGCTTTCACTGCAAAGTACTCTTCGCGACCTTTCAGCTCCGCCAAGAGAACCTGAAACAGAAATCACCTTTTTGCTACAGTGTCTAATATATATATATATAATATATATAGTATAATATATATATATATATATATATATATATATATATATATATATATATATATATATATATATAGTATATATACAAACATGTATATATATATATATACATATATACATACGTGTATATATATCTATATATACACACACACATATATATATATGCATACAAATATATATAAAAATACCATTATTTATTGCTGTTCAACCTCCATCACTCAGGCTTTTGAGTTTTTACAAGCTGCTTTTGATGTCATCCAGGCTCGCTTATTTGATCTTAAATTGGTTTTAAATACAGATAAAAGCAAGTTAATGGTTTTCTCTCATTCAAGGGTGCTACTGGAAAATATTCCAAATATTGTAACATCAAATGGAAACCCTATAGAGCAGGTCTTAAATTACAAGTACTTGGGTTTTACTCTTGATCAGGAGCTTTCATTTAAAGTCCATATTAACAACTTGGTCTCTAAGCTTAGGGTAAAGCTTGGTTTCTTTTTTAGAAATAAAAACTGCTTCTCTCTTAAAGTCAGAAAGAAATTGGTGACAGTAACTATCTTGCCTGTAATTGATTATGGAGACGTGCTTTATTTTAGTGCTTCATCTAAATGCCTCCAGTCCTTGGACACTGTTTTTCATTCAGCACTAAGATTTGTTACTGGCTGTCGTAGTCTCACCCACCATTGTCAACTGTATATGAAGTCAGACTTATCTTCATTGAGTGCACGCAGATACACACATTGGCTGACTATCATTTATAAGGCTCTTTTAGGTTTAATACCTCCATACTTGTGTACTCTGTTACAAAGAAAAAGCAGCTCTTACGCATTACGTTCTAACAATTTGTATGTTTTAACTGTTCCTCATGTACGGACTGAATTTGGCAAAAGAGCTTTTGGCATTGCTGCCCCTATGGCATGGAATGAATTGCAGACGAAACTGAAACTTACAGAACTACTTCCATTTGGAGCCTTCGTTCTGTCCTGAGGGACAAACAGCGAGAGACGTTTGCACAGTGCCTGTGTTTTTAAAGATGTAAATCTCTGTTGTTTTACACTTCTCTTATGTATTTTAAAATGCATGTCTTAATGTATTTATTTTGAAACTGCTCTGTGACATGTGCTGTTGACCTCTTGGCCAGGTCACCCTTGTGAAAGAGATCTTGATCTCAATGGGTTTTCTTATCTGGTTAAATAAAGGTTCTAAATATATATATATATACATGTATATATATACATATAAATGTATATATATATACGTGTATATATATACATATACATGTATATATACATATATGGGGTGAGTTTTCCTTGCCCTTATGTGGGCTCTGTACCGAGGATGTCGTTGTGGCTTGTGCAGCCCTTTGAGACATTTGTGATTTAGGGCTATATAAATAAACATTGATTGATTGATTGATTGATATATACACACATGTATATATATACATATGTGTATATATACACATATATATGCATTAAAAAAAAAATATATATATATATATACACATGTGTATATATATACATATACATGTATATATACATATATACACACATGTATATATATACATATATACATACGTATATATACCTATATATACACACACACACATTTATATACACATATACAGTATATATACACAGTATATATATATACATATACATGAAGAGCACTCCCAGGTGCTATATATATATATATATATATATATATATTAGGGCTGCAACAACTAATCGATTAAAAAAATAGTTGCCGATTAATTTAGTCATCGATTCGTTGGATCTATGCTATGCGCATTCGCAGAGGCAATTAATTTTTTTTATATAAGCCTTTATTTATAAACTGCAACATGTATAAACAGCTGAGAAACAATAATCAAAATAAGTATGGTGCCAGTATGCTGTTTTTTTTCAATAAAATACTGGAAAGGATAGAAATGTGGTTTGTCTCTTTTATCCGATTATTAATCGATTAATCGAAGTAATAATCGACAGATTACTCGATTATCAAATTAATCGTTAGTTGCAGCCCTAATATATATATATATATATATATATATTTTTTTTTTTTTAAATATATTTTTTAAGAACATTGGATGCCAGTTCTATGATTAATAAATGTCTATATCACTTAAAAAAACTGTTTTGTTTAATAAAATGTAATAAAGTCAAATACAAATACGGCAACAAGCGAAGTAACCCACAATTATATTTTATAATAAGTAAATATTTACAGCAGATACGGGAATCTACATCAATAATATGATTTGCCTGAGTGGCTGGACAGAACAGATTTAAAAAATAAAAAAAATAAAATAAATAAATAAATAAATAAATCCGTTAAGAATCGTTACAAAAAAGAACAGAGATTCATTGATGTGTAGTGTTATTTCTATGTTGGAAAATACTCAATCAGTGTAGCATAAACATATTAAACTGTGGGCTTTCTAACAATTAGGAATGTTTGTGTCGTGTTTGTCCTCCTACAGAAACCATATTACAACAAAAAATGTATTTTTCACCCCATTTCTTTTCCATTTCCATACATTTTGGAAAAAGCTCCATGGAGCCACCAGAGCGCCACTCAAGAGCCGCATGTGGCTCTAGAGCCGCGGGTTGCTGACCCCCGCCCTATAGTATACCGAAAAAAAGATTTGTCGAGTGATAGCAAGGATTATCCGTCGGGAGTTCCCAGTCATCATTTTACACAACAAATCAGATGAAAACTTGGACAAGCATGGAGGTCTACAACTTCTTGGTGTGCGGCTTGGTCAAAGACATTGGTATCAACACTCTCCTGGATGAATATGCATCGAGCAAAGTTGCATTTCATGATTTTACCTCGCGTCTTGCGTCCATGTGAACAAGCCAACACCCGTGACTGCATACCCATTTACCAAACTCAGAATTACTGAATCATCACCATATTTCATTTTTCTCCTGTTGTAATATGGTACTCTGACACATTGGTGTACAAAATAAACAAGAGAGGAGACGTAGCAGTACCTTTCCTGACAAAGTATCACTGACTCTGACTTTCTAGGTTCTGTTTGTTGAAACATAAAATACAAATAATATCAAGATAGTAAGTAAAGGGAAATACTAAACGTCAAAAGTATGTCAAAACAAACCTTTAACAAAATGATCACTGCAAACTTGTGCGTTCTTCGACTCTGCTCCATTGCACTGGAGCGTGTGCCACTTTTGTCATTGTCTTTCGTAAAATCTTGCATTTTTCCCGCCATTCTTGATTACCTCTCAAGGAACTCTGAAGAAACGTTTATCCTTTTCACGATTTGAACGGCCGAAAACAACGTAAACATAGGGGCATTTTTCTTCGAGAACGTGCATATTTAATGAGCCGGACGTGACGTCATTAAAATCCAGGCAATTGATAAACCCTGGATGGAGTTGGACACGGTGGCTGCTTACCTTGCCAAAGCTGCCTTTTCCTAGGACCTTTTGGAAGACAAAGTTGTCCACGTTGACGTGTGTCAGATGGGTGAGACGGGTCTGAGGCTGCGAGCTGGAGCCATCCCATATTCTACCATAGTGACTTAGTGAATCTGACAAAGGAACAACAGTTATTTATCACATTCACCGCTATAGTCCCAGTGTTGGCGCTAGGAATTTTCAGTCATTATCGGGTCATAAAAATGGGGTACATTTTTGGGGTCCCACTTTTTTGTAACCGTTTTGAAAACAAATGATGATATGCATTATCCTGTTTAGAGATGTTCGATAATATCGGCCGATAAATGCTTTAAAATGTAATATCGGAAATTATCGGTATGGTTTTTTAAATTATCGGTATGGTTTTTTTTTTTGAATCAACATAAAAACCACAAGATACACTTACAATTAGTGCACCAACCCAAAAAACCTCCCTCCCCCATTTACACTCATTCACACAAAAGGGTTGTTTTTTTCTGTTATTAATATTCTGCTTCCTACATTATATATCAATATATATCAATACAGTCTGCAAGGGATACAGTCCGTAAGCACACATGATTGTGCGTGATGCTGGTCCACTAATAATACTAACAGTTAATAGGACTCATTTTCATTCATTACTAGTTTCTATGTAACTGTTTTTATATTGTTTTACTTTCTTTTTTATTCAAGAAAATGTTTCTAATTTATTTATCTTATTTTATTTTATGAATTTTTTTAAAAAGGACCTTATCTTCACCATACCTGGTTGGGTAAATTAGGCATAATAATGTGTTAATTCCACGACTGTATATATCGGTATCGGTAATTAAGAGTTGGACAATATCGGAAAATATCGGATATCGGCAAAAAAAGCCATTATCGGACATCCCTAATCCTGTCATAGCTCACATTCTATATTATGTTTGTCTTAAACGTTACTTAATTCATTAAAAAAAATAATACAAAAGAAAAAAAATGTTTATGCATATGTAAATTTATTCAGTTATTCTTTCCTTCATGGATATAAAGTTTATCACTGCCGGTATTTTTTTCTATATTTTTATTTAATAAGATGTAGGTGAATTTATTGCAGTATAAAAGTGTATAAAGTTTTTTGTTTCGGTAATGAAATGATAATAATGGTGTGCCAGGTCATACATGCACATGATAAATTTAATTGATTATTCTCACCTGTATGTAGGTCATCAGTCATTTAAAATCGGCCACATCTACACTTTCATGGCAAATAATGCCAACAAACTTTGAATTTTGCAAGTTAGTTTCAATGTCATTTAATAGAGTGGCACTCAATGCCTGTAGCATTTCATCTCTGGCTTGGTGATGGCCATAAGCTGTGTTCCCCTTTAAGAACGGCGGTATGTGGGGTGAGTGAGGTGTGTAAGTGAGTGGGCAAGTTAGGAGAGGGAGCGCGAGCATGTTCAGGAGTGTTACTAGCATGGTGGATGTCCACTTGGCTTTGTGGAAAACATAAATAAAGAGTTGTACAAAATTGACGGCCTCGTCATTCCGACCAAAGAGCGGAACTGTAGGGACCCAAATTGGAGGGTGTTTTGTGGTGCCTGGTGAGGCTGGATCTTTGAAAATCAGTGCGCCCGGTCGTAAAGGTGTTCTTTTTCTTAGCCCGTTTACATGGAGTGCAAAACATATTTCCATCTTCATAAGTAATTTGCTGGAAAGTGGCTACGGAAGCCACTTTCCATTGAAGCCTCGCTTCTTGGGTTTATTGCTCGCCATGACCAAAACAATAACACACAGGAGTCCTAATACCGGAAATGAAGTATTTGTGATCGACAAAACTTTAGGCAAATCATAAATTTAAGAAATTGTACCGGAAAGTGCATTACTTTGAAGTCGACCAAAAATGAATAACTAGATGAGGCAATTCCTGAAGAAATTGCGTGTGAATGCTCAAATGCTGAAGTTGAACTGAAATGCTGACAGAATGTAGTATGAATGTAAGGATAGTTAGAATGTTAGAAAGGTTTGAATGTTGAAGAGTTTGAATTTCCAGGAAAAGCAGAATTTGGTTTGGATAGTTGGATGAATTGAATGCGTTGACGTTGGAACGGTTTGAATCGGTTGAAAAATGTGCGAATTGTGGAAGTTTAAAAAATGGACGATTCATTTTAAATGGGGAAAATGTCCCTGAAAACTGGGAATTCCTGGAAATCTGTAATTTTTTTTTAAATTGTTGAAGGAGCGCACACAATTTGGAACAGGCTGAAAATGTTGGCGTTGGAACGGTTTGAATCGGATAAAAAATGTGGGAATTGTGGAACTTTGAAAAATGTCCTATTCATTTCAATGGGAATTTTATGGAAATATGGGAATTTCGGGTAAAGTGGGAATTTTTTGGAAAATGGTAAAAATAAAACTTGAATGGTCTGAATGAGTTGAAATGGTTGGTTTTGGAATTTTTCAAATGGGTCGAGAAATTTAATTGAGAAATGGTATCAAGGACTTCCAGGAATTTCGGGAAAACCGGGAATTTTTCCAGTTCAAAAAATAACTTTGTTTTTTGTTCTGATTAAGAGGAATGTTTGGACGGTGGAACGGTTGAAGTGGGTTGAAAAATGTGGAAGGAGTAGTCGCCAGAAAAAAAAGTTCAAAAAAGAGTTTGAAAAAAGTGAAATCTGGGAATTCCTGGAATTTTTTTTTACTTTGAAAAATTATAGTTTGAATGTCCAGGATAAGTGGGATGTGTTGTAGGTGGAATGGTTTGAATCGGTTGAAAAATGTGGAAATGGTGGAAGTTTGAAAAATGGCCAATTCATTTTGAATGGGAAAATGTCCCTGAAAACTGGGAATTCCTGGAAATCTGGGGTTTTTTTAATTGTTGAAGGAGCGCACACAATTTGGAACAGGCTGAAAATGTTGGCGTTGGAACGGTTTGAATCGGATACAAAATGTGGGAATTGTGGAAATTTGAAAAAATGTCCCATTCATTTCAATAGGAATTTTATGGAAATTTGGGAATTTCGGGTAAAGTGGGAATTTTTTGGGAAATGGTAAAAATAAAACTTGAATGGTCTGAATGAGTTGAAATGGTTGGTTTTGGAATTTTTCAACCGGGTCGAGAAATTTAATTGAGAAATGGTATTAAGGAATTCCAGGAATTTCGGGAAAACCGGGAATTTTTCCGGTTCAAAAAATAACTTTGTTTTTTTGTCCTGATTAAGAGGAATGTTTGGACGGTGGAACGGTTGAAGTGGGTTGAAAAATGTGGAAGGAGTAGTCGACAGAAAAAAAAGTTCAAAAAACGGTTTGAAAAAAAGTGAAATCTGGGAATTCCAGGAATTTTTTTTTACTTGTAAAAATCATAGTTTGAATGTCCAAGATAATTGGAATGTGTTGAAGGTGGAATGGTTTGAATCGGTTGAAAAATGTGGAAATGGTGGAAGTTTGAAAAATGACCAATACATTTTGAATGGGAAAAATGTCCCGGAAAACCTGGAATTCTGGGAAATCTGGGAATTTTTGGAATTTGTCAAGGGAAAGCCCGCCATTCCCGAATAGGTTGAACAGTTGGAAGTTGGAACGGTTTGAATGTGGAAGGTAGAGCGCGCCAAAATCTGGAGAAGAAGAAGGGAAAAAAGCATGTGTGTGAATGCTTTGGAGTATTTACACAATTAATCATTTGACCCGGCAAATATAAACAAAACAAAACACCGGCAGAAAGCCATAATCGATTAAAAAATATTTTTTAAATACGCGTGGACTTCCAAAATTTTCCGTCCTTTTTGATTTCAATGCGTAAAAAGACATAAAAAGTGCGTTAACGCCAACACTGAGTCGTGTTAGGAGACGCAGACACTCGCTGACCGTTGATGTCCAGGTCAGACAGCTTGTTGACCTCGTCGTAGATTCCAATATCGGGCAGATTCGGAAGGTTTGGATCAGAACGGCGAGTGAAGGATTTCTGATGGGGACAAAGAAGAGGTTTTAAAAAAACAACAAATTCTCCTTTATTGTCCGTAAAACAAACACCAGGACAATCCACACACACACACATGCACACACACACAGAAAGTAAACAGTCAGCAGAGTGTGATATCAGCTTAAATGTTTGTGTCAAGACTACCATCTGTTTGGGAGCTACATTTCCTCATTTCTTTTACTAAGAATGAGAAATATGAGTGTCAAAAAAAAAAACAATTCTAATTAATCGCAATTCTTATTTGTAAAGATTGTAAATCGATTAAAAAGATGATTTAATTGTATTTTTTATTTGTATGTTGTTAATCTGCCCTGTCCAGCCACTCAGACAAATCCTATTGATGTAGATCAGGGGGGTCAAACTCATATTCATTGAGGGCCACATTGCAGTAATGGCTGCTTTCAGAGGGCCGCTTTTTTAAAAAATAATTTACATTATGCATGCGGGATTAATCGAAATGCATATGCATTTGATTATTAGATTTTTTTTTAATGTATAACTTGCTTTAAAATCATAAATAAAGGTGACAAGCAGATATTTAAGTATTTGTTTTTATCTGCAAAAATAGTTTTGCAATACAGTATATAATATTATAATTGGCATGTTCAGATAATATTAAAGTTTAAAATATGCATTTTTTTTCTGTCAAAATTGAAAGAACAAATGCAATTAGTAAAAAAAAAATTAAAAAAAATAGGATTTTATTGAACCCCACATAAAATGATGTAGTGGGCCAGGACTGGCCCCCGGGCCTTGAGTTAGACACCTGTGATTTAGATCAGTGGTTCCCAACCACCGGTCCGGGGACCGGTAACGGTCCGTGACACATTTTCTACCGGGCCACAGAGAAACATTAAATAATTTATAAACGACTGCATTTTCTCCGACTTACTTTCGCCTGTCCCACTTGACAAACCAATAAGCTTGTTTAAATACAAACCCCGTTTCCATAGGAGTTGGGAAATTGTGTTAGATGTAAATATAAACTGAATACAATGATTTGCAAATCCTTTTCAACCCATATTCAGTTGAATATGCTACAAAGACAACATATTTCATGTTCAAACTGATAAAAAAATTTTTTTTGCAAATAATCATTAACTTTAGAATTTGATGCCAGCAACACGTGACAAAGAAGTTGGGAAAGGTGGCAATAAATACTGATAAAGTTGAGGAATGCTCATCAAACACTTATTTGGAACATCCCACAGGTGAACAGGCTAATTGGGAACAGGTGGGTGCCATGATTGGGTATAAAAGTAGATTCCATGAAATGCTCAGTCATTCACAAACAAGGATGGGGCGAGGGTCACCACTTTGTCACCAAATGCGTGAGCAAATTGTTGAACAGTTTAAGAAAAACCTTTCTCAAGCAGCTATTGCAAGGAATTTAGGGATTTCACCATCTACGCTCCGTAATATCATCAAAGGGTTCAGAGAATCTGGAGAAATCACTGCACGTAAGCAGCTAAGCTCGTGAACTTCCATCCCTCAGGCTGTACTGCATCAACAAGCGACATCAGTGTGTAAAGGATATCACCACATGGGCTCAGGAACACTTCAGAAACCCACTGTCAGTAACTACAGTTGGTCGCTACATCTGTAAGTGCAAGTTAAAACTCTCCTATGCAAGGCGAAAACCGTTTATCAACAACACCCAGAAACGCCGTCGGCTTCGCTGGGCCTGAGCTCATCTAAGATGGACTGATACAAAGTGGAAAAGTGTTCTGTGGTCTGACGAGTCCACATTTCCAATTGTTTTTGGAAACTGTGGACGTCGTGCCCTCCGGACCAAAGAGGAAAAGAACCATCCGGATTGTTCTAGGCGCAAAGTGTAAAAGCCAGCATGTGTGATGGTATGGGGGTGTATTAGTGCCCAAGACATGGGTAACTTACACATCTGTGAAGGCGCCATTAATGCTGAAAGGTACATACAGCTTTTGGAGCAACATATGTTGCCATCCAAGCAACGTTACCATGGACGCCCCTGCTTATTTCAGCAAGACAATGCCAAGCCGCGTGTTACATCAACGTGGCTTCATAGTAAAAGAGTGCGGGTACTAGACTGGCCTGCCTGTAGTCCAGACCTGTCTCCCACTGAAAATGTGTGGCACCTAAAATAGCACAAGGGAGACCCCCGGACTGTTGAACAACTTAAGCTGTACATCAAGCAAGAATGGGAAAGAATTCCACCTGAGAAGCTTCAAAAATGTGTCTCCTCAGTTCCCAAACCTTTACTGAGTGTTGTTAAAAGGAAAGGCCATGTAACACAGTGGTGAACATGCCCTTTCCCAACTACTTTGGCACGTGTTGCAGCCATGAAATTCTAAGTGAATTATTATTTGCAAAAAAAATAAAGTTTATGATTTTGAACATCAAATATGTTGTCTTTGTAGTGCATTCAACTGAATATGGCTTGAAAAGGATTTGCAAATCATTGTATTCCGTTTATATTTACATCTAACACCATTTCCCAACTCATGTGGAAACAGGGTTTGTATGTATGAATGTATGTATGTATGTATGTATGTATGTATGTATATGTGTGTATGTGTATATGTACACACGCATATAAAACATAGTTGATCCAGGGGTAGATCTTGCTTTGGTTTTTGGTTGATGGGCTGCAAAAGGCTGGTGACCACTGCTGTAGAAGACTTGTGTACATCTCACCTGGCTGACTTGTGTCAGTGCTTCGGCGAGTAGCTTCTGGTTGATGCCACAGAGGTTGGCCACTTTATGCTGACACTTGTGGTGAACGTTCATGGAGCAATCTGCCGACACAGACACAGACAACATTTCAAGGTACATGGCGGCGAGCGGGGGGATGCGGGCTCTACCTTCACATTTCAGTCCTTGCTTGACAAGACCCCACAGCATACTCCCACAGTGGTCGCAGAAAGTGGGACTCATGTAGTTGTGCGCCTTGATGAAGCGGTGCGGCATGTCGATGTTGAAGCGCTCCTTCTGGAACTGCGGAGACAAACGGCGTTCGCCCTTTCCGTCACTGAGCCGTGACGAGGGAATCCGTACGAGGGCTCGGTGACACCTCACAGCTTTGCGCATTTGTCTCATCTTAGCTCCTTTCTCTACTCCCTGTTGGAGCCCAAATCCTTGTTTGGCCTTTATAGAGCCCGCCCTATCTTGCACACTGTGTGAACATTTGTGCTTGATCATTTCCACCCAACTCTTATCTAGGTAAGTCGCTCTTTCTTGATGCTTAATATTGATGACCTACTAGGATGTGGACCCTGACTGCTGCCTGCCTTTGTTCTAAACTGACCAAAATGTCATTATTGACGTGACATCTGGAGACATTGTATTACGTCAGTGTAGACCAGACCTGGGCAAATTAAGCTTTTCAATGTGGCATTCCCAAATAATTTTTTTAGCTGTTTAAGATGGAAAGTGTAGCTGCCATTATGATGTGCAGTCATGTTTTCTTTACAGAATAGTGCTGCTAGGATCCTGATGAGAGTGCGGAAATACGACCACATCACCCCAATTCTCAAATCCCTTCACTGGCTTCCTGTTCCACTCAGGATTGAATACAAAGTCTCCCTGCTAACCCACCAGTGCCTCCATGGAAATGCCCCCCCTCTACCTCAAAGAACTACTCACCCCCAAATCCTCCCCACGACACCTCCGCTCCGGACAGGCTAACCTCCTCCAACCTCAGAGGACAAAGCTACGAACAATGGGAGACCGGGCTTTCTGCTCCCAGTCTGTGGAATGCTCTCCCTGACCACCTGAGGGCACCACAGACTGTGGTTGCTTTTAAAAAAGGCTTAAAAGCCCTTCTTTTTAAAAAAGCCTTTTTTTTTTAGATATGTGCATACTAGCTATATCTATTTGGCTGTTCTAGTTTTTATTTCTATTTATTTCTTTATTATCTTTTTTTATTTTTATTTATTTATTTTTTAATACACTGTAGCACTTTGAGACTGTTTACTCAATATAAAGTGCTTTTTACAAATAAAATCTATTATTATTATTATTACCCTTTACGTTCATATTTCGCTGTGTTTGTTGCATTTTTGTCGTGTTTCGCTTCATTGTAAGATATGTCAATCAAGAGGGGGTGTGAGGTTCATATGTTGTCAATATTCAGTGTTTTATCCTTCATAGTTAATATTGTAAATCACTTATTTTCATGTACATTCTGGGTGTCTCATTCAGTAAAAAAAATTACAATTCCGTTCAGTTTTTTAAGGCGGTCTGTCATAACGTTTTTAGCTTTCAATAACACGTTATTGTGAGGTTTTATATTACCAGTGTTTCCCACACATTCATTTATTTGTGGCGGCCCGCCACGAAAGAATTACATCCGCCACAAATAAAAAATAAAAATTTTTTTTTTTTTTTTTTGGTCCTGTCCAGCTTCTCAGGCAAATCA
This sequence comes from Entelurus aequoreus, assembly GCF_033978785.1. Classification (NCBI taxonomy): domain Eukaryota; kingdom Metazoa; phylum Chordata; class Actinopteri; order Syngnathiformes; family Syngnathidae; genus Entelurus; species Entelurus aequoreus. The sequence goes on along the minus strand of NC_084756.1, from coordinate 34,169,974 downwards.
TATAGTTGATTAAATTAAAGTACCAATGATTGTCACACACACACTAGATGTGGTGAAATTTGTCCTCTGCATTTGACCCATCCCCTTGGGGAGCAGTGGGCAGCAGCGGTGCCGCGCCCGGGAATCATTTTGGTGATTTAACCCCCAACTCCAACCCTTGATGCTGAGTGCCAAGCAGGGAGGAAACGGGTTCCATTTTTATAGTCTTTGGTATGACTCGGCTGGGATTTGAACTCCAACCTACCGATCTCAGGGAGGACACTCTAACCACTAGGCCAGTAGATGCCCATATAGGCTGTTCAGATTTACTTTACAAAAGAGAAGTGTAGGATACTTCTCTTGTTGCCTTATTTGTATTTGACCACTACTGTTTTCTGTTTATTTGTTACTGACTGTGGCAGGACACCTCTGCCTCTGTTTCACTTTATGTTGCTGGTAAATAATATGGTTGTAGTAGTAGGCTAAAGTTAAATGATTTAGTATGCACTAATTAAAGGGGCAGAGCTTTAAGAGACATTTTAGCTTCTATATTTTATAAGATATATTTTTTGTAAGAACCACAATTAATAAATATATTTCAGTGAATAACTTATCGTTCAAATCTGTATATAAATATGTACATAAAGTGTTGTAATTATATTGTAAAATGGATGGATGGATGGATGGACGTTTAAAACAAAACTGTTATTATTAATTAGTAAGTATACATTTTTTGAGCCTTTTTAGAGAAAATCATATCATTGTAGTAAATTATGCAAATTACTCGATGATGTCATGGTGACCACGCCCATAGCCATGCCCCCCACCGCCACAGGTATCTTGGCAGTTTATGGGAAACACTGATTACTGTCCCTAAAAATCAGATATACCGGCTCCCAGACACATTTTTTTTTTCAAAATTTGGCCCCTGAGTCAAAATAACTGCCCAGGCCTGGTGTAGATTGTGTTACATACCACAGTGTCCCGACTGTTGGCAGCAGTACCGGTGCATCTGCCGATGATTTTCTCTATGCATTTCTTGTGGATGGCTGCATTGCATTCTGGGGAACAAATCTCAGTCAAAACAATGGGATGACAAAAAGTACACACAAGTACACACTAGGGATGTAACAGTATACCGGTTTTTAAATCCTCACATATAATGCCGTCGCATGTGACGGCATCAAACAAAAAACGTGTGTAGTTTTTTTCTGGCGCTTTTGCATTGACCGGGCTGAAAGTAACCATGTGAGGGAGAGAGTCCCTATGACCTCAGAGGTTCAGCTATCTTTCAGAAAGCAAACATAAGAAGGAGCTTAAAAAGTAGATGTGTTTCTGTCAGGGGGGTCCATCTGTGGAACAGCTTGGATGATTCCTTCAAATGTTCCAGTTCCATTCACACATTTAAAAAACACTTTAAGACCAATGTCTTGAAAAAATATATATCACTCTTGAATCAACACAGTAGTTAATACTATGATCAATGTTAATTCAAAACTAAATGTGGGATATAAATAAAAATGGAAGTATAATTGTTTGTATATAGCAGGGGTCACCAACCTTTTTGAAACCAAGAGCTACTTCTTGGGTACTGATTAATCGAAGGGCTACCAGTTTGATACACACTTAAATAAATTGCCAGAAATAGCCAATTTGCTCAATTTACCTGTAACTCTATGTTATTATTAATAATTAATGATATTTATCTTTGTGGAAACACTGATCATCTTAATGATTTCTCACATTAAATATATATAGAAACAGATAAATATCAATATGCAACACGTTATTTTTATATTTTCTCTTTGCCCGACATTTTTAATTCTAAGAGAGACAAAACTCAAATAGAATTTGAAAATCCAAGAAAATATTTTAAAGACTTGGTCTTCACTTGTTTAAATAAATTCTTTTTTTTTGTTTTACTTTGCTTCTTATAACTTTCAGAAAGACAATTTTAGAGAAAAAATACAACCTTAAAAATGATTTTAGGATTTTTAAACACATATACCTTTTTACCTTTTAAATTCCTTCCTCTTCTTTCCTGACAATTTAAATCAATGTTCAAGTAAATTTATTTTTTTTATTGTAAAGAATAATAAATACATTTTAATTTAATTCTTCATTTTAGCTTCTATTTTTTCGACGAAGAATATTTGTGAAATATTTCTTCAAACTTATTATGATTAAAATTTTAAAAAAATATTCTGGCAAATCTAGAAAATCTGTACAATCAAATTTAAATCTTATTTCAAAGTCTTTTGAATTTATTTTAAAATATTTGTTCTGGAAAATCTAGAAGAAATAATGATCTGTCTTTGTTAGAAATATAGCTTGGTCCAATTTGTTATATACTCTAACAAAGTGTAGATTGGATTTTAACCTATTTAAAACATGTCATCAAAATTCTAAAATTAATCTTAATCAGGAAAAATTACTAATTATGTTCCATAAATTATTTTTTTAAGTTTTTCTCTTCTTTTTTTCGGTTGAATTTTGAATTTTAAAGAGTCGAAATTGAAGATAAACTATGTTTCAAAATGTAATTGTCATTTTTTTCGTGTTTTCTCCTCTTTTAAACCGTTCAATTAAGTGTAAATATCATTAATTATTAATAATAACGTAGAGTTAAAGGTAAATTGAGCAAATTGGCTATTTCTGGCAATTTATTTAAGTGTGTATCAAACTGGTAGCCCTTCGCATTAATCAGTACCCAAGAAGTAGCTCTTGGTTTCAAAAAGGTTGGTGACCCCTGGTTTATAGGGTTAGGCGCAATAAGTGTTCAACTTCAGCCTCCACCCTTTCGGTCTGCAACATTTTCAATTTATGAATGTACAACTGTTTGTTTATGTAAAACTGTTTGTTTATTTTGTTGACCATTGAACGAAGAAATAATAAACTAACTAACTAAACTAAAATGACCAACAGGGTGGGGGCATGGAACGCCGTAAAGGAGGAAGAGAAATGGTTTTTTTTAATTCAGTCATTTCCTGAAAATTTCCGCAAAATCCTTCCAGAACTTTTTTTTAGTTATGTTGCTAATAAACAGACACGCAAACCCTGGCCAAAACGTAACCTCTTTGAGGGAGGTAATAAAGTCTAGGTACTGCAAAGCAAAGCGCGCCACCTTATTTGAAGCTTTACGGCATTTTCCAAACTGATACACTGCAGAGGACACTGCTTCTCAGAAAGTAAAAGCTTCAAGACACTAAAGCAGTGGTTCTTAACCTTGTTGGAGGTACCGAACCCCACCAGTTTCATATGCACATTCACCGAACCCTTCTTTAGTGAAAAATAAAATGTTGTTTCTTAATTTGTAAATATTAATCATGAAATGATGTTATTATATTAAAGAAATACTAATAAAGATATATTTTACAAACAGAAAGTTACAGGAATGTAGACATGATCCCATGTTTACATCTCATTGTGCAACATGTGAATGTTTTAGTGGGATCTAAATGCGATATCTGAAAGGGGTACAAATTATTTCCAAAGCAGGACCCCCCACCTCATGAAAAACAATATTTTTTTTGAAAATCAACTTTAATCTTGAAAATCCTTTTTTGTCATGAAAATCAACTTTTACCTTGAAAATCTTTTTTTTCTTTAAAAAAAAATGTTTGTCTTGAAAATCAACTTTTACCTTGAAAATCATTATTTTCTTTAAGAAAAATGTTTGTCTTGAAAATCAACTTTTACCTTGAAAATCATTTTTTGTCTTGAAAATCAACTTTTACCTTGAAAATAATTTTTTTCTTTAAAAAAAATGTTGTCTTGAAAATCAACTTTTACCTTGAAAATAATTTTTTGTCATGAAAATCAACTTTTACCTTGATAATCATTATTTTCTTTAAAAAAAAATGTTTGTCTTGAAAATCAACTTTTACCTTGAAAATAATTTTTTGTCATGAAAATCAACTTTTACCTTGAAAATCATTTTTTTCTTTAAAAAAAAATGTTGTCTTGAAAATCAACTTTTACTTTGAAAATCATTATTTTCTTTAAAAAAAATGTTTGTCTTGAAAATCAACTATTACCTTGAAAATCATTTTTTGTCATGAAAATCAACTTTTACCTTGAAAATCATTATTTTCTTTAAAAAAAATGTTTGTCTTGAAAATCAACTTTTACCTTGAAAATCATTTTTTTCTCAAAAAAAAAAATGTTGTCTTGAAAATCAACTTTTACCTTGAAAATCATTTTTTTCTTTAAAAAAAAAAATGTTGTCTTGAAAATCAACTTTTACCTTCAAAATCATTTTTTGTCATGAAAATCAACTTTTACCTTGAAAATCATTTTTTGTCATGAAAATCAACTTTTACCTTGAAAATAATTTTTTGTCATTAAAATCAACTTTTACCTTGAAAATCATTATTTTCTTTAAAAAAAAATGTTGTCTCGAAAATCAACTTTTACCTTGAAAATCATTTTTTTCTTTAAAAAAAAATGTTGTCTTGAAAATCAACTTTTACCTTGAAAATCATTTTTTGTCATGAAAATCAACTTTTACCTAGAAAAGCATTTTTTTCTTTAAAAAAATTTTTTGTCTTGAAAATCAACTTTTACCTTGAAAATAATTGTTTGTCATGAAAATCAACTTTTACATTGAAAATCCTTTTTTTCTTTAAAAAAAAAAATGTTTGTCTTGAAAATCAACTTTTACCTTGAAAATCATTTTTTGTCATGAAAATCAACTTTTACCTTGAAAATCTTTTTTTTCTTTAAAAAAAAATTTGTCTTGAAAATCAACTTTTACCTTGAAAATCATTTTTTGTCATGAAAATCAACTTTTACCTTGAAAATTACTTTTTTCTTTAAAAACATTTTTTGTCTTGAAAATCATTTTTTACCTTGAAAATCATTTTTTGTCATGAAAATCAACTTTTACCTTGAAAATCATTATTTTCTTAAAAAAAAATGTTTGTCTTGAAAATCAACTTTTACCTTGAAAATCTTTTTTTGTCATGAAAATCAACTTTTACCTTGAAAATCATTTTTTTCTTTAAAAAAAAATGTTGTCTTGAAAATCAACTTTTACCTTGAAAATCATTTTTTGTCATGAAAATAAACTTTACCCTTGAAAAGCATTTTTTTCTTTAAAAACATTTTTTGTCTTGAAAATCAACTTTTACCTTGAAAATCATTTTTTGTCATGAAACTCAACTTTTACCTTGAAAATCTTTTTTTCTTTAAAAAAAAATGTTTGTCTTGAAAATCAACTTTTACCTTGAAAATCATTTTTTGTCATGAAAATCAACTTTTACCTTGAAAATTATTATTTTCTTTAAAAAAAAAATGTTTGTCTTGAAAATCAACTTTTACCTTGAAAATCATTTTTTGTCATGAAAATCAACTTTTACCTTGAAAATCTTTTTTTTCTTTAAAAAAAAATTTGTCTTGAAAATCAACTTTTACCTTGAAAATCATTTTTTGTCATGAAAATCAACTTTTACCTTGAAAATTACTTTTTTCTTTAAAAACATTTTTTGTCTTGAAAATCATTTTTTACCTTGAAAATCATTTTTTGTCATGAAAATCAACTTTTACCTTGAAAATCATTATTTTCTTAAAAAAAAAATGTTTGTCTTGAAAATCAACTTTTACCTTGAAAATCTTTTTTTGTCATGAAAATCAACTTTTACCTTGAAAATCATTTTTTTCTTTAAAAAAAAATGTTGTCTTGAAAATCAACTTTTACCTTGAAAATCATTTTTTGTCATGAAAATAAACTTTACCCTTGAAAAGCATTTTTTTCTTTAAAAACATTTTTTGTCTTGAAAATCAACTTTTACCTTGAAAATCATTTTTTGTCATGAAACTCAACTTTTACCTTGAAAATCTTTTTTTCTTTAAAAAAAAATGTTTGTCTTGAAAATCAACTTTTACCTTGAAAATCATTTTTTGTCATGAAAATCAACTTTTACCTTGAAAATTATTATTTTCTTTAAAAAAAAATGTTTGTCTTGAAAATCAACTTTTACCTTGAAAATAATTTTTTGTCATGAAAATCAACTTTTACCTTGAAAATCTTTTTTCTTTAAAAAAAAATTTTTGTCTTGAAAATCAACTTTTACCTTGAAAATCTTTTTTTTCTTTAAAAAAAAATGTTTGTCTTGAAGATCAACTTTTACCTTGAAAATCATTTTTTGTCATGAAAATCAACTTTTACCTTGAAAATCTTTTTTTTCTTTAAAAAAAAATGTTTGTCTTGAAAATCAACTTTTACCTTGAAAATCTTTTTTTGTCATGAAAATCAACTTTTACCTTGAAAATCATTTTTTTCTTTAAAAAAAAAATGTCTTGAAAATCAACTTTTACCTTGAAAATCATTTTTTTCTTTAAAAAAATGTTTGTCTTGAAAATCAACTTTTACCTTGAAAATAATTTTTTGTCATGAAAATCAACTTTTACCTTGAAAATAATTTTTTTCTTTAAAAAAAAATGTCTTGAAAATCAACTTTTACCTTGAAAATAATTTTTTGTCATGAAAATCAACTTTTACCTTGAAAATCATTATTTTCTTTAAAAAAAAAAATGTTTGTCTTGAAAATCAACTTTTACCTTGAAAATCATTATTTTCTTTAAAAAAAATGTTTGTCTTGAAAATCAACTTTTACCTTGAAAATCATTTTTTTCTTTAAAAAAAAATGTCTTGAAAATCAACTTTTACCTTGAAAATCATTTTTTGTCATGAAAATCAACTTTGACCTTGAAAATCATTTTTTTCTTTAAAAAAAATGTTTGTCTTGAAAATCAACTTTTACCTTGAAAATCATTATTTTCTTTAAAAAAAATGTTTGTCTTGAAAATAAACTTTTACCTTGAAAATAATTTTTTGTCATGAAAATCAACTTTTACCTTGAAAATCATTTTTTTCTTTAAAAAAAAAATGTTGTCTTGAAAATCAGCTTTTACCTTGAAAATAATTTTTTGTCATGAAAATCAACTTTTACCTTGAAAATCATTTTTTTCTTTGAAAAAATTTTTTGTCTTGAAAATCAACTTTTACCTTGAAAATATTTTTTTGTCATGAAAATCAACTTTTACCTTGAAAATAATTTTTTCTTTACAAAAAAATGTTTGTCTTGAAAATCAACTTTTACCTTGAAAATATTTTTTTTGTCGTGAAAATCAACTTTTACCTTGAAAATCATTTTTTTCTTTAAAAAAAAAATGTCTTGAAAATCAACTTTTACCTTGAAAATCATTTTTTTCTTTAAAAAAAATTTTTGTTTGAAAATCAACTTTTACCTTGAAAATAATTTTTTGTCATGAAAATCAACTTTTACCTTGAAAATCTTTTTTTTCTTTAAAAAAAATTTTTTGTCTTGAAAATCAACTTTTACCTTGAAAATATTTTTTTGTCATGAAAATCAACTTTTACCTTGAAAATTATTATTTTCTTTAAAAAAAAATGTTTGTCTTGAAAATCAACTTTTACCTTGACTATAATTTTTTGTCATGAAAATCAACTTTTACCTTTGAAAATCATTATTTTCTTTAAAAAAACTGTTTGTCTTGAAAATCAACTTTTACCTTGAAAATCATTTTTTTCTTTAAAAAAAAAATGTCTTGAAAATCAACTTTTACCTTGAAAATCATTTTTTGTCATGAAAATCAACTTTTACCTTGAAAATCTTTTTTTTCTTTAAAAAAAATGTTTGTCTTGAAAAACAACTTTTACCTTGAAAATAATTTTTTGTCATGAAAATCAACTTTTACCTTCAAAATCATTTTTTTCTTTAAAAAAAAATGTTGTCTTGAAAATCAACTTTTACCTTGAAAATCATTTTTTTCTTTTAAAAAAAATGTCTTGAAAATTGAACTTTTACCTTGAAACTCATTTTTTGTCATGAAAATCAACTTTTACCTTGATAATGTTTTAATAAAACATTTAACTTGTTATTTATTCAGCTTTGGGACTGGTGTGCTGCTGGTGTAGCCATAGTGTGCACGTCTGACGTCGCTCACATGTGCTCCACTGAATGCTCAAGAAGTTTTTGCGTTTGCTCCAGCATATGAAAAATTAGAGGGAACATTGTTTGGGGGTATCCATAATACGCTGATAGAGAGAAGTTTTTATTTACACGATGAGTCGGGTGTTTCTTGACCTCCGCGGCGGAGGCTCCGTCGAACCCCTGAGGCCGACTCACCGAACCCCTAAGGGTTCGATCGAACCCAGGTTGAGAACCAGTGCACTAAAGTGAACATTATTGTTTTAAACTGTATGTTTAACTGTAAGTTATTTTGTAATATTTGCTTGAAACAATGAATGTTAAAGCACAATTCCCTGCACTTAAAAATACATGTTTGTAGTAATAAATACGATGAGAATAATTGAACAAGATGTTCGTGTTACAGTAAGTGTGTTTATCCTAAACATTCCTGCCACTTCATTTTACACATTATGGCATTTTTAAGTCTTTTTTTTTCTCGACATATACCACAATAATATCATACCATGGCCTTAATACTGTGAGCTTTTGATATACCACTACAGCTACAAAAGCACAGAGACACTTCAGCGCAAAAGATGGGGTGATATACCGGAACAAAAAGTGGAACACAGAGAGCACATTGTTTAAAAATAGAATATTACAAATTAATTGCGTCAGTGGGAATCTTACAGCACGATTATATGATACCGATTCTTGAGGTGACGATTGGATTAATAATACATTCTCAATTCAACGCGATTCTCGTGATATAATATTTAATAAATTATGATAAAACCTTTTCAAAACAGGTTGCCGGTTCCAAAAGTGTTGGACTAAAAAAAAACATTTTTTAAAAAGTAGTTTACAAAAATAACAGAATGTTAATCAATCTAAGACGAGAAAATAGAGCAACTCCAAGCTAATCCCAGCTTTACGATACTCAGGATAGAAATTTACAAAGCAATTTTCAAGACATACAAACACAATGTTATAAAAAGGTCAACAGTATCATTAAAAATAATAATATCAATACTAGTCGTTTAATGTTTCCTATCCAAAAAGGTATTATTTTTTGGTAAAAATTGCAAAAAATTGATAAATAAATAAAATGTATTATGATTTTTTTGATCCATTCTCCAGAATTATGAATTAAGGAAGAATCATAATAAATAATAAAAATCGCGATTTGGATGTAAATTGTTTTGGGGGGTTTTGTGCACTCCTACCACATTGTACTTGGAGTTCAACTAAATAAAGATACATCAATGCAAGCTTATTTATTATTAGCATGTTTGCTGTTGTGAAAATGTTGTCATGTCCGGCTTTTCAGAGACATTTTAACTTTAGGCTAAAACCCCTAAAAGGTCCTACCCGAAGTTAGGAGTAGAGGCTTCGGGCTCTTATGTAAGCAAACAAACTGAATTGTTTATAATATGTGCCACTTCTGTGCCATCTCATGTGTGCAGCTATGACAAAGTTCTGTGAAGGTTTGCTTGTGTTTATATTTTCCTAACAACGTGTTTAAAGTAACTAGCTTGCAGGTATGGACTGGAAAACACAATAGAGCCATAGCTGGGGTTCTAACCTAATCCATTTTAAATTGGACTATGATACTACAAGAATTGAGTTTGGTTTTTTCAAGTTTGGATTAGGCGTTCGAGAGGTGTGCCATTTGAAGACCCTCGGTCACACAAGATCAAAGTCTGAATTAACTCCGTGCAAACAAAGTTAAGCTCCATGGTTTACCATCAGACATTAGAACGCAGCAGTTCTTAGTTTTTATGACAAAAATCCACACATACACTATTATATTGGTGTTTCCACAATTTCATTGGGTATTCAATGCGGTATTCTCCCCTCAGGCAGGAGACTACGCTCCATCCAGACCCACACCTCCCGCCACCTGAACAGTTTTTTCCCCTCGGCCATCAGGCAAATGAACAATAACTCCTAACAGCAGCTCCTTGAATTCCTTGAATCCCTTCTAAGTCTATCTGATAGCTCAGTCACAGCTCTTTTTCAAATATGTGTTATATGTGTTTTATGTCGCACGTTTGCACCAAGAAAAATTCCTAGTTTGTGAACCCGTTCTCAAACAATGGCAATAAAACGATTCTGATTCTGATTCTGAAGTTATCATTTTCATTCAAAGTAATTGGCCCAAAAAAGAGGGATTGGTACCTTTTTGCGCACAATAAATGTAAAGTTGATAGGCCAACAGAATGACAAGGGGTTAAGGATATTTTCATAGCTTATTGCACATCAATGAAATTCAAGAAAATATAGCCATAGCTGTAATATTTTCCACCATTTTAAGGAATTGACTGGTTAAAGGGGTTTTAATGGCAAAGCATAAGCTTTTGGAGATGACGTAGCTAGGGATGATACTCGAAACCGGTTTTCCCGGTTGTTTGATAAGAAAAGAACCGAGTCCCCGGACTTGAATCCCTTTTTGAGAACCGGTACCCGTTATCGAGACCACTATAGTAAAGGAAAAGAGTTGATTCTTTATTCGAATCCCGTCCCGACCAGAAATGCTCCGTGGGACATCACAAGAAATGACGTCACGTAGCTCAGTCATTAGGCGCAGATAGCGAAAGCAGGAAAACAATGGACGGGAAAAAGCGCTCCAAGGTGTAATAAAGTTCAAAACAAAAGGTATAATCCAATGAATAACTTTACTGAGAGATTTGAGCAGGGTACAAACACATGACGAACACTTTTACGACCAACCGGAAACATAGCAACCAGGCTAGCAACGCACCTCCTTTACGGCAGCTGTCGCAACGTTCTTAAAACAACCGCAGCACATACATATACAGTATACAACATATCTCCCTTTTTTAACTTTTGTTTTTCTTTCCTTGTAAACAAAACAAAATCACACTGTAGATGTGTTGTCTGTCTAATTATAAATAATGCAGACGAGGCGTGTTGGCTGAGTTCTTGACGTTTACTTTCACAGCGTGGCAACATGCAACACTTTTCGTAACTCCCGTTGCATGCTGGGTAGTGTAGTTGTTATATTCTCTAGCTCATAACATTTTACCCCCATAAAGAAATAATGTTAACTCAATAAAGTGTATTTCTTTTTTTAGCTTTAACTTTTCATTTTTTAGCATTGTAACCACATTTGCAAAGAACTTTTCTCTTCATAGAATTTTCTTTCAATAAAGAAATAAAGTGCAAAAATGTCAAAGCATCATAACAAACAGTTATGTCAAATAGCAGCAGAAGTGCACTTTTTGGAGAGCTGTATTATTTTCAGTTTTGTTCCCAAGGGACTGATTTTATTTAACACTATATTATTATTTATACACCTATAGTGATCACAGAGACAGCTTGTTTTTGTGTTACTGTATATATTTGTTTCTCTGAAAAATCCCACTTAATATACTTTGGTAACAACAGTCAATATTTATTTATTTTATTTTATTTTTTTAGGTGGGTAACAGTCAATATTTATTTATTTATTAGATTTTATTTTTTCATTATATAATAAAAGTGAGCTTTTGTTAAACTAAATATTGTGTGTTTTTTTCCATATACAACAACCTATCTGGACTCGATAAGAGAATCAATAAGAAATCGGTTCGATAAGAGGATTCGATAATAGGCTCGAACTCGATAATTCCTTATCAAACATCATCCCTAGACGTAGCTGACACATTCATGCCATAACTTGGGATCGTCACATGACAACCACTCCGAAAAATGTCAAATCTTGGTTTGTAGGAGTCGGGTTGAGAGACAAAATATTGCCCTGGTTTTGGTATACAAAATATAAGAAAAACATGCACTCTCCAAACATTGCGCTTAACAAACTACCGTATTTTCCGGAGTATAAGTTGCTCCGGAGTATAAGTCGCACCGGCCGGAAATGCATAATAAAGAAGGAAAAAAACATATATAAGTCGCACTGGAGTATAAGTCACATTTTTGGGGAAATGTATTTGATAAAAGCCAACACCAAGAATAGACATTTAAAAGGCAATTTCAAATAAATAAAGAATAGTGAACAACAGGCTGAATAAGTGTACGTTATATGAGGCATAAATAACCAACTGAGAAGGTGCCTGGTATGTTAACGTAACATATTATGGTAAGAGTCATTCAAATAACTATAACATATAGAACATGCTATACGTTTACCAAACAATCTGTCACTCCTAATCGCTAAATCCCATGAAATCTTATACTTCTAGTCTCTTACGTGAATGAGTTAAATAATAATATTTGATATTTTACGCTAATGTGTTAATAATTTCACACATAAGTCGCTCCTGAGTATAAGTCGCACCCCCGGCCAAACTATGAAAAACACTGCGACTTATAGTCTGAAAAATACGGTAAATAACTGTGTGTAAATAACTAATTTCCCAACTTATATACATGCGGCTTATAGTTCGGTGTGGCTAATATATGGAAAAATATTTTTTGGTCTCAAACTTAGTGGGTGCGGCTTATATCCTGGTGCGCTCTATAGTCCGGAAAATGCAGTACAATTTGGGTTATCGTACAAAATACAGGAAAAACATGCACTCTCCAAACAATCGCGTGTAACAAGCTAGTCTGTTTGCCCGCGAAATCGAGTCCAACAAAACAAAAATCCCTACAGTCCGGAAAATGCAGTAGTTTGTCGTACAGTTCATTCAGTTCAAACAGACGACTCATTAAAGCCGAAGTTTGCCTGTTCGTTCTTTGGCGACTTCATGAGTTCAAGTCAAGTGAAATCACTTACGTCTACATTTGTAGCCTTGCTTGTTGAGACCCCTGTGAGGCAAAGGAAACATAATTAGCATCATTACCTGTGATGATAATAAAAAAAAATGTCTGTGAGCCTTTTTTCTGCATTGATTCCTGTCACGCCAGAGCCAAAAAAGTGTTTAGGCGGAGCTCTGCCATATTTAAAGGCCTACTGAAAGCCACTACTAGCGACCACGCAGTCTGATAGTTTATATATCAATGATGAAATCTTAACATTGCAACACATGCCAATACGGCCGGGTTAACTTATAAAGTGCAATTTTAAATTTCCCGCTAAACTTCCGGTTGAAAACGTCTTTGGATGATGACGTATGCGCGTGACGTAACCAGTGAAACGGAAGTATCGGTACCCCATTGAATCCAATACAAAAAAGCTCTGTTTTCATCTCAAAATTCCACAGTATTCTGGACATCTGTGTTGGTGAATCTTTTGCAATTTGTTTAATGAACAATGAAGACTGCAAAGAAGAAAGTTGTAGGTGGGATCGGTGTATTAGCGGCGGACTACAGCAACACAACCGGGAAGACTTTGACTCGGATAGCAGACGCTAGCCACCGACCGCATCTATGATCGGGTGAAGTCCTTCGTCCTTCCGTCGATCGCTGGAACGCAGGTGAGCACGGGTGTTGATGAGCAGATGAGGGCTGGCTGGCGTAGGTGGAGCGCTAATGTTTTTATCATAGCTCTGTGAGGTCCCGTTACTAAGTTAGCTTCAATGGCGTCGTTAGCAACAGCATTTTTAAGCTCCGCCAAGCTGGAAAGCATTAACCGTGTAGTTACATGTTCATGGTTTAATAGTAGTGTTGATCTTCTGTTTATCCTTCCAGTCAGGGGTTTATGTATTTTGTTTCTATCTGCATTTGAGCCCGATGCTATCACGTTAGCTCCCTAGCTAAGTTAGCTTCAATGGCGTCATTAGCAACAGCATTTTTAAGCTTCACCAAGCTGGAAATTATTAACCGTGTACTTACATGTCCACGGTTTAATAGTATTGTTGGGGCGGCGTGGCGAAGTTGGTAGAGTGGCTGTGCCAGCAATCGGAGGGTTGCTGGTTACTGGGGTTCAATCCCCACCTTCTACCATCTTAGTCACGTCCGTTGTGTCCTTGGGCAAGACACTTCACCCTTGCTCCTGACGGCTGCTGGTTAGCGCCTTGCATGGCAGCTCCCGCCATCAGTGTGTGAATGTGTGTGTGAATGGGTGAATGTGGAAATAGTGTCAAAGCGCTTTGAGTACCTTGAAGGTAGAAAAGCGCTATACAAGTATAACCCATTTATCATTTATAATCTTTTGTCCTTCCAGTCAGGGGTTTATTTATTTTGTTTCTATCTGCATTTGAGCCCGATGCTACCACGTTAGCCCAGTAGCTAAAGAGCTTCGCCGATGTATTGTCGTGGAGATAAAAGGCACTGAATGTCCATTTGGCGTTCTCGACTCTCATTTTCAAGAGGATATAGTATCCGAGGTGGTTTAAAATACAAATCCGTGATCCACAATAGAAAAAGGAGAGAGTGTGGAATCCAATGAGCCAGCTTGTACCTAAGTTACGGTCAGAGCGAAAAAAGATATGTCTTGCACTGCATTCTAGTCCTTCACTCTAACGTTCCTCATCCACGAATCAAATTAATGGGGTAATCGTCGCTTTCTCGGTCCGAATCTCTCTCGCTGCTGGTGTAAACAATAGGAAAATATGAGCAGTCCTTCCTCCGGTGACGTCACGCTACTTCCGGTACAGGCAAGGCTTTTTTTTATCAGAGACCAAAAGTTGCGAACTTTATCGTCGATGTTCTCTACTAAATCCTTTCAGCAAAAATATGGCAATATCGCGAAATGATCAAGTATGACACATAGAATGGATCTGCTATCACCGTATACATTTTAAAAAATCATTTCAGTAGGCCTTTAAGCAGAACACTCCATCAGCATCTCAAGTGCTAATAGTTTCTTCAAAAGCATGACAACAAGCAGCATGACAGAAATCAGGATGACGGAGTGGATCAGGAAGCTCTGATATGTGCCCCTAATTCCCATGAAGGTTAGTTTATAGGACTGGAAAGTAGGCTGAACTCACCAGACAAACTCTCTGCACACAGAGCAGAATGTGGGCTGCCGGAAGAAGGTGGCGAGGAACTCGTGGTTCTTTATGAAGTGGATCTTTGCCTGCTTGATGGCACCTCGTCTGCGATTAAGGGTAGGAGCCTCTTCTTCTTTGGACGCCTGCTTGCTCTCTGCAAGACATGCAGGGGCAAAGGGCAATGGACAGACATGACACGTGGACATCTGCTTTATACGTGTCAGTCAATTGTTTATGTGGACTCCCGTGAAAGAGTGCAGGAAAAGTGTGTGTGTGTGTGTGTTGCAAGGAAAACAAATATCGCTTTGATCAGTCTGGTATTTGATGAATGCGGATGTTAGGCCACTGGAGAAAAAAAAATTCTGTCACCCACTTTCCTGTCTTGCTCTAAAAACCCATTTTTCTTGCAAAGTCCAGAGGGGTCTGCACTCTCCAATCAACACACACAAGTCTCACTGTAGTTTGTGAAACATATCTGGCTCTGACCTCCTTTACTTTAGTCATACTTGTATAATTTATGATTCCGCCAAGTGGTAGAGCAGAAAATGTAAAATAACAATCTTTAAATGTCTTGTTATATACAGCAAATACGTGTACCAGTATACATCGTCATGCAATACTAATACATGTGTTATACTATTTTAGCACATAGGTACTCATTTTCAGTACACATGTATTGCTGTGATACTTTGGCTCTGAAATAACACAATATTATGTACTGTATGTTTGATTTAAATATGTTTTATTCTGGCCTGCAACTTTCATGTATATACTGTATACAAGTCCAACCACAGTTTGTTTTGTAGTAAACATGCATTTCAAATACAATTCTTTACAAGTATTTAATTAAAGGTTCCATTCTAGAGGCTAACCTTTCCTGTGATAAAATGGCAACCAAGGTAATCAAAAAGGTTAACCAACGAACGAGATTTCTCTACAGAATCTCCTCTCTGGTCAACAAAAGCACCATGAGGATTCTGGCGGGAACTCTCGTTCAACCCTTTTTCGATTACGCATGCACCTCCTGGTACCCTAGCACCTCCAAAACCCTCAAATCTAAACTCCAAACATCTCAGAACAAGCTAGTCAGGTTACTTCTAGACCTCCACCCCACATCACACCTCACTCCTACCCACTTCTCTAAAGTGGGCTGGCTCAAGGTGGAGGACAGAGTTAAACAACTTGCACTGAGCCTAGTCTATAAAATCCGCTACACCTCCCTGATACCGAAGTACATGTCAAACTACTTCCTTAACGTAAATGACCGCCATAACCACAACACCAGGGGGAGCTCCACTAACCACGTTAAACCCAGATTCCGAACTAACAAAGGTCTTAACTCATTCTCTTTCTATGCCACATCAATGTGGAATGCGCTCCCAACAGGTATAAAAGAAAGGGCATCTCTATCCTCCTTCAAAACCGCAATAAAAGTTCACCTCCAGGCAGCTACAACCCTAAACTAACACCCTCCCCGGATTGCTAACAATCAAATGTAAACAATCAAATGCAGATACTTTTTCTTATGCCTTCTGATCTCTCTCTCTCTCTCTCTCTCTCTCTCTCTCTCTCTCTCTCTCTATGTCCACTACTTGATGTCCATATCCTACCCCCCCCCCTCCACACCCCTGATTGTAAATAATGTAAATAATTCAATGTGATTATCTTGTGTGATGACTGTATTATGATGATAGTATATATGATAGTATATATCTGTATCATGAATCAAATTAAGTGGACCCCGACTTAAACAAGTTGAAAAACTTATTCGGGTGTTACCATTTAGTGGTCAATTGTACGGAATATGTACTTCACTGTGCAACCTACTAATAAAAGTCTCAATCAATCAATCAATCAAAAAAGGGAATTTATATGTTGCAATGATCAAATCTAAGCAAATTATGAAAGCAAAGTAAGTATTTTGAGTACATAAAATCTGAAAATGTATTGATTTAACTCAGGGGTGTCAAACTGGTTTTCATTGAAGGCCACATTGCAGTTATGGTTGCCCTCAGAGGGCCGTTTTTAACAATGAGTATGTGTATATATAATATATTAACAATATCTTTTTTTACATAAGCTGCAAAAAAAATATTTAAATTGTACTTTAAAAACTGGCAGCTCAGTCACCAGAATAGTGCAGTAAAATCTGTGGGGTTTTTTTTACAGCATATACAAAAATTTAATAAATGGAATGGAATGGAAAAACAATACCACTGCAGTGTTTCCCACACATTCATTTATTTGTGGCAGCCCGCCACGAAAGAATTACGTCCGCCACAAATAAAAAAATAAAAAAATAAAATAATTTAAAAAAATATATATATATATATTATTATTTTTTATTTTTTGTCCTCTCCAGCTTCTCAGGCAAATCATATAGTTGATGTAGATGCCCATATCGGCTGTTCAGATTTACTTTACAAAAGAGAAGTTTAGGATACTTCTTTTGTTGCCTTATTTGTATTTGACTTTATTAAATGTATTTATATTAGAAACACAACATGTGTATATAACAAAGGGTGCAAAGTCTGCAGGCAGTAGGAAACACATGGTTAAGTGTAGGGAGTAAAACTGATGGCAGTCTAAAGTTCAAGATTTTTGGAGCTCTTTGTTCAGTGGATCAGATGTTTGATGAAGCTCTGTGTCTATCTACCACCACTACTGTTTTCTGTTTATTTGTTACTGACTGTGGCAGGACACCCCTGCCTCTGTTTCACTTTATGTTGCTGGTAAATAATATGGTTGTAATAGTAGGCTAAAGTTAAATTATTTAGTATGCACTAATTAAAGGGGCAGAGCTTTAAGAGACATTTTAGCTTTTATATTTTATAAGATATATTTTTTGTAAGAACCACAATTAATAAATATATTTCAGTGAATAACTTATTGTTCAAATCTGTATATAAATATGTACATAAAGTGTTGTAATTATATTGTAAAATGGATGGATGGATGGACGTTTAAAATAAAACTGTTATTATTAATTAGCAAGTATAAATTTTTTGAGCCTTTTTAGAGAAAATCATATCATTGTAGTATATTATGCAAATTACTCGATGATGTCATGGTGACCACGCCCATGGCCACGCCCCCACCGCCACAGGTATCTAATGGCAGCTTATGGGAAACGGTGACTGTTTTTCGCGGTAAAATTCAAGCAACAGAGGTGCCAGTTTTTTACCGTAAAATCTTGTTGTTGGTTTTTCAAGGTTTTAGTGTCTTACTGTATATGGAAAAAAACAGTACCAAAGTTGATTTTACAGTAAAAAAATTTAAAACGTAAAATCAATTGTCAATTTTATAGTGTACAATATGATTGATAATTTGTTTTGAAATCATAAATCAAGCAGATATTTAAATACAGTATTTATCTTTATTTAAACAAAAAATATTTTTGTAATATATGATAATATAATATTTTGATAATATTGAATTTTAAAAGATATGCAATTGCATGCAGTACATGATTTTTAATGTCAAAAGGGGAAAGAACAAATATATTTAGTAAGAAAAGATTAAGCATTTTATTAAAGCATATTACTTCCAGGCTTTCGCCGGCCACATAAAATAATGTGGCGGGCCAGATTTGGCCCCTGGGCCTTGAGTTTGACACCGGTGATTTAACTGATTTAGGTTTTACGCTGGGCTGCAAATTTAATGTGACATATACAGTACACAAGTTACGACAAACACAACTTAGTAGTAAACTAAGTTCAGGAGGGTGCATTATAAGTATGATTTAGTACCAATAAAATACAATATGGAATATTTTCAATGTTGCAAAGTGATTCAGGGTTTCCCTTTTAAGCAGTTATATGCGGCGGCCAGCCACAAATACATGTGGACCGCCACAAATAGATTTGGCACTACTTGTTTAGAATTCTCCGTGTTTATGCAGGTTTGTTGGTCCATAAAAATGACATGCAAATTAGATATATAGATTGCTGTCCTGTAGTAACTGCTACATTTTGTGCAATGTAAATTATGGAGGTTCCTTTGTGTCTTTATTACGAAAGCTATTTTTGACGCTGAATTTATGTAACTGAATTGAGATTGAATTTTGTGAACTAAATTCAATTATGCTGACAATTTTATTTTAAAGAAAAATGTTAGTAAAAGGCGTGTTTTCAGAATTCACTATATAAAAATGTAATGTTTTAAAATTCAGTATATAAAAATACAGAATATAGGATTTACAATATTAACTATGAACAATAAAACACTGAATATTAATAATATATTTGAACATTGCTCCTCTACTGCAGACCACCCCCTTGAGCGACATATTTTATAATCGAGCAAGAACAACAAAGATAAAACAAACACGGCGAATCGTAAGCACAAAGAGTAAAAAACATCCACTTATTCGTAAAATATCACTGTTCTGCATAACTTTGTTGTAGAAATCTGCTTCCTTCCGACACTTTCTATCAGACTTTTTTTCTCAGTAAACAAACAAACTCTGCCCCACTCTGTATGTGCCTGGTCTGCATGAAGCAGAGCTTCGTATGTCACTCAAAAGTGCAGATTTTAACCATTGGAATCATTTCTGTAGTTTGAAAATATCTAGCCGGCTCCATTGAAATGTTAATGATGTCGTATTATGCCCAGGTAGCCCAATTAACTGCCTTTTTTATGCTGTTTTGCAAGATCCATGTCACGTGACTTCAAACTTGACACCTCATTGGCTGGTTCTGAGACAGGATCGATTGCTTCAGTCTTAATTTATCGGAAGTTTTGTAGCAACACATTTTTCGACACTGAATTTGTCAGCACTGAATTTTTATAGACTGAATTTTCAGCACTGAATTTTTATACACTGAATTTTTGTTACACTGACTTTTAAAACACTGAATTTTAATGCAAAAAAAATTTTTTTTCAATGAAATTGTCCGCATAATTCTATGTCAAAAAATGTATTTCACACAATTCAAACAGAAAAAAATCAGTTACATAAATTCCGTGTTTGAAAAAAAAAACGCTTTTGTGATAAATACACAAATTAACCTCCATATAAATCAGGGGTGTCAAACTAATTTTAGATGGGGGGGGCCACATGGAGAAAAATGTACTCCCAAGTGGGCCGGACCGGTAAAATCACGGCACGATAACTTAAGAATAAAGACAACTTTAGATTGTTTTTCTTTGTTTAAAAATGGAACAAGCACTTTCCGAAAATGTACAAATCATAATGTTGTTGTTTTCTTTTTACACTTACATGTTGCGGTTAACAGTGTCCCATCTTTATTTGTCGTTATTTATATTTTCTGAATAAAGGATGTGATAATGTTCATCAGCCAACTCATTTGCGTTCATTTTCAATCTATCAAGATAAAAAAACAATATCAAAATCAAATTACAGGATGTTATTTGTGTCGTTTGCTCTTTTTCCTCGACTGGTACACTAACATTAGGGATGTCCGATAATGGCTTTTGGCCGATATCCGATATTGTCCAACTCTTAATTACCGATACCGATATCAACCGATACCGCTATATATACAGTTGTGGAATTAACACATTATTATGCCTAATTTGGACAACCAGGTATGGTGAAAATAAGGTCCTTTTTTAAAAAATTCATAAAATAAAATAAGATAAATAAATTAAAAACATTTTCTTGAATAAAAAAGAAAGTAAAACAATATAAAAACAGTTACATAGAAACTAGTAATGAATGAAAATGAGTAAAATGAAGTGTTAAAGGTTAGTACTATTAGTGGAGCAGCAGCACGCACAATCATGTGTCCTTGCAGACTGTATTGATATATATTGATATATAATGTAGAAACCAGAATATTAATAACAGAAAGAAACAACCCTTTTGTGTGAATGAGTGTAAATGGGGGAGGGAGGTTTTTTGGGTTAGTGTACTAATTGTAAGTGTATCTTGTGATTTTTTATGTTGATTTAATTAAAAAAAAAAAAAAAAATTTTTTAAAACGATACAGATAATTAAAAAAAACGATACCGATAATTTCCGATATTACATTTTAAAGCATCTCTAACTATCATCATGTGGTTTTTTTTTTTTTTTTACATATGTAGCATCATCTTCAAAGATACAAAGAATTGCTACGAACAATGGGAGACCGGGCTTTCTGCTCCACCGCTCCCAGCCTGTGGAACGCTCTCTCCTTGACCACCTGAGGGCACCACAGACTGTGGATGCTTTTAAAAAAGGCTTAAAAATCCTTCTTTTTAAAAAAGACTTTTTTTTTAGATATATGCATACTATTTCTAGCTATTTGGCTGTTCTAGTTTTTATTTTTTTTATTTTTTATTTTTTAATCAAATTTGCGAAAAGCTCTAAAAACATATTAATTACGTGGTATTGGGTGTAGAATTTTGAGGACAAAAATGAATTTTGCCGGGCTTTCTGCTCCGCCGCTCCCAGCCTGTGGAACGCTCTCTCCCTGACCACCTGAGGGCACCACAGACTGTGGATGCTTTTAAAAAAGGTTTAAAAACCCTTCTTTTTAAAAAAGCCTTTTTTTAAATATATGCATACTAGTTTTAGCTATTTGGCTGTTCTAGTTTTTATTATCTTTTTATTTTTATTTTGTAATTTTAATACAGTGTAGCACTTTGAGGTTGTTTACTCAATGTAAAGTGCTTTATTACAAATAAAATCTATTATTATTATTATTATATTGTGACATCTAATGGACACATTTAGAACAGCAGTTTCTTTCATTCAAAAATGTCGGCTAATTTTTTGACTTAACAAACTCATCCCGCCGGCCGAATAAAACCTGTTCGGGCCGTACGTTTGACACCACTGATATATATCAAACATATCTGGTAAGTAGACAAATACTGTGATTTTTTTTCTTTTTTCTTTTTTTACCTGACTCTGATCCTTCCAAAAAGTACTGCAAGGCCATCATAATTTTACCAGAAGGATGGAGATCCACCTAAACAAACAAAAAAACACATTTAGAGATTGTCACCGTCTGACAAAACTGGAGCGACTGAGGTGTCCCACCCAGAATTCAATACGCCCGCTTGCTTTCTTGCAGCGTTCAGCGAGCACAGACACGCCGACCGTGACCTCGGCCAGCTGCTCCTCTGCTGTCTTCATCAGGAGTATCTCCAGCACGCGGCCCTCGTAGATGTGCGCGTCGAAACTGGCCTTCCAGGCCGGATACATGGTGGGTTTGCGCTGCACCAGGGTCTTGCCTCGTTCTGGGAGGAAACAAACAATGTGACTTTCCTGGAGACTTCTCTCGGGAGGATTTCCTTACCAGTTGTCAAGGCCTCCTTCATCTTGATTGCACAGAAAGGGGGATCGGATAGGGGGGGATGGTTGCCCAGCTCGAAGGCGTTGAAGGTGATCCTCAAGAAAGGAGGCATGGTGCCAGGAGTCACCTGCTGGCAAAGGCGCACAAAGAAGGGCGTGTTACCTGGAGGACATATCATATGACAGGTATATCCACTATCCAGGTTGTAATGCCACTCAAGTCTCAGAGGCTGGAGGTGCGGCCATTTTCTCCAATGTTTTCACTCCGAGGACATGTGGATAGACCCAGGGTGCGCTCACACTTGTAAAGTTAAAGTACCAATTAGAGATGTCCGATAATATCGGATTGCCGATATTATCGGCCAAAAAATGCTTTAAAATGTAATATCGGAAATGATCGGTACCTGTTTCAAATAAGTAAAATGTATGACTTTTTAAAACGCCGGACGTAGGGAGAAGTACAGAGTGCCAATAAACCTTAAAGGCACTGCCTTTGCGCGCCGGCCCAGTCACATAATATCCGCTGCTTTTCACACACACAAGTGAATGCAAGGCATACTTCATCAACAGCCATACAGGTCACACTGAGGGTGGCCGCATAAACAACTTTAACACTTTTACAAATATGCGCCACACTGTGAACCCACACCAAACAAGAATGACAAAACACATTTCGGGAGAACATCCGCACCGTAACACAACGTAAACACAACAGAACAAATACCCAGAACCCCTTGCAGCACTAACTCTTCCGGGACGCTACAATATACACCCCCCCCCCCCCCCCGCTACCCCACCACCAAAAACCTCAACCCCGCCCCCCCTAACCCCGCCCACCTCAACCCAAATTCCAAGCTGCTGTTTTGAGGCATGTTAAAAAAATTACAAAAATAATTAAAGCTGCAAGCAGCGATGGACGGGACCGACTTTGTGGGCTCATAAAATCCAAACTGGAGCAGTAATTAAAACTCTTTCATCAACTTTTAATCAGAAGGGTTCAATCTCTCTCCTGTGCTAGTTTGAAGCCGACACGACAAACACGCTCAGAGGATATAATGTTTGAAAAAAGGTGACTGTTTTTACTCAAATTTGTTTTGAAGGGGGAATTGTAAACTTCCTGTTGATTTTTGCTGGGGGTTGTCGGCGTATGAAATCTAGGTCTAAGTGAGACCTACATAGAGGTTTTTGTTTCATGTCTCTAAGACATTCCTACTGGGAGTTAAAGGCAGTTTTGTCTGTGTTTTCTTCCTAGAGGGCGCTAGAGCGCAATTTTGAGTTTTGGGGTTTGGTTTTTTGATTAGATCGCAATGTTCGCCAGTCCTGATGTGTGTGTCCAATTTGATGAGTTTTGAAGCATGTTAAGGGGGTCAAATTACAGCTCAAAGAGGCGGCGGTATAATAATAAAACGATAGAAATACAATAGGGTCCTCTGTCCCAAAGGGACTCGGTCCCTAATAATACTAATAATAGATTTTATCTGTAAAAAGCACTTTACATTGAGCAAACAACCTCAAAGTGCTGCAGCGTATCAAAATAAAAAGATAATAAAAAATAAATACAAATAAAAACTAGAACAGCCAAATAGCTCAAACTAGTATGCATATATCTAAAAAAAAGGCCTTTCCAAAAAGAAAGGTTTTTAAGCCTTTTTTTAAAAGCATCCACAGTCTGTGGTGCCCTCAGGTGGTTAGGGAGAGCGTTCCACAGACTGGGAGCGGCGGAGCAGATGCACTTTGTGACTTCAATAATAAATATGGCAGTGCCATGTTGGCATTTTTTTCCATAACTTGAGTTGATTTATTTTGGAAAACCCTGTTACATTGTTTAATACAGTGGTCCCCAACCGATTGGTACCGGGCCGCACAAGAAATTAAAAAAAAAAAAAAAAAAAAAAAAAAATGTTTTAAATTAAATCAACATAAAAAACACAATATATACATTATATATCAATATAGATCAATACAGTCGGCAGGGATACAGTCCGTAAGCACACATGATTGTATTTATTTATGGAAAAAAAAATAATAATAAAAAAATATATATATATATATTTTTTTTATTTATTAAATCAACATAAAAAACACAATATATACATTATATATCAATATAGATCAATACAGTCTGCAGGGATACAGTCCGTAAGCACACATGATTGTAATTACATCTTTAAGTGCTCGACGCCTCAATCATTGGTATGTTTTCATCTACAAAACCATTCTGGGTATCACTCCATCTTATCTGTCTTGTCTTTTAACAAAGAAACAAGGAAGTCACAATCTTCGTTCAATGAATGTTCTGCAATTTGTCGTACCCAAAGTAAGAACTGAACTGGGCAAGAAAGCATTTAGGTTTTCATCAGCGAAGGCTTGGAATAACCTACAATCGAATATTAAACTTCAAAGCCTTGTTACGTTGAATGAGTTTAAAGCTTCTGTGAAAGGATTGCAGTCTACCTTGTCTGTATGCACATGTGTTATGTCAGCAAGTTTTAATGTCGTAAATGTGATGTTTTATGTATTTGTTTACTGTTTTTAATGTAACCTTGCTGCTGCCCTCTTGGCCAGGTCTCCCTTGGAAAAGAGATCTTTGATCTCAATGGGATTTTACCTGGTTAAATAAAGGCTAATAAATAAATAAATAATATTTCTTTATGGAAAAAAAAAATTAAATAAAAAAAATAAATAAATAAAAATCCCCCCCCCCCCCCGGTCCGTGGGACAAATTTTCAAGCGTTGACCGGTCTGCAGCTCTAAAAAGGTTGGGGACCACTGGTTTAATGCATGCAGCGGGGCATCACAACAAAATTAGGCATAATAATGTGTTAATTCCACCACTGTATATATCGGTATCGGTTGATATCGGAATCGGTAATTAAGAGTTGGACGATATCGGAATATCGGCAAAAAAGCCATTATCGGACATCTCTAGTACCAATGATTGTCACACACACACTAGGTGTGGCAAAATTATCCTCTGCATTTGACCCATCACCCTTGTTCACCCCCTGGGAGGTGAGGGGAGCAGTGAGCAGCAGCGGTGGCCACGCCCGGGAATCATTTTGGTGATTTAACCCCCAATTCCAACCCTTGATGCTGAGTGCCAAGCAGGGAGGTAATGGCTCCCATTTTTATAGTCTTTGGTATGACTCGGCCGGGGTTTCAACTCACAACCTACTGATCTCAGGGCGGACACTCTAACCCAGACCTGGGCAATTATTTTGACTCGGGGGCCAAATTTAGAGAAAAAAAGGTGTCTGGGGGCCGGTATGTCTATTTTTAGGAACACTAATACAATAACGTCTGATTGAATGCTAAAAATGTTATGGAATTTATTAATTTTTTACTGAAGGAGACACCCAGAATGTACATGAAAATAAAGAATGTGGGATTTACAATATTAACTATGAAGGATAAAACACTGAATATTGACACCATATGAACGTCACACCCCCTCTCCATCCACATATTTTACAACAAAAATGCAACAAAGACAGCAAAATATGAACGCGAAAGGTAAAAAAAACCCCACCTACCATCTGATATATCTGATACATCACTAAGCTTTAGAACTTTGTTGTAAAAATCTCCCTCCGCGTTTGTCCCTGACACCCGCATTTCAGGCTGACACTCTGTGGAAACCTAGTTACCATAGTAACTAGTGTCAGAATAATTGTATCTAAGTTATCACAAAACTTTGTGTTACATTGAGTTCAGCTGCGAGAGGACAAAAGCTGTCTTTGATCCTACCAAGCAAAAAGGCTAGTAAAACTCCACTGTGTAGGATGGGGAGCAACATGAGGGTTCTGTTTCTTTGATGTATTGTAATCCACAGGAAGATTTTGTCTTGACCCGAGAACTACAAAGCGGAGAGGAAGCAGGAACAGACTCCCCTCCAGGCAACCTTTTCTTTGAACTGTTTTTGTAATCAAAGGCGATGGCTGTTTACGACCCCCCTCCCTTAGAAACAGCTTTTGCCATGTAATCAGAGCCAAATTTAATTCTGTCTCTGTTTGATTCCTTGCTTCTTGTCTTGTTTAATAGATGTCATCAGTGTTTGAACCTGACAACTAGTATATCATGCAAAAGCGCAGATTCCAACCATTGAAATACTTTGTATAGTTGAAGACATACGGTCATAGGAAAACATCACTGCACATTATAAAGGCAGCTACTCTTTCCATCTTAAAGATATAAAAAAAATATTTGGGACTGTCCAGTAGGCCTTAGTTTGCCCAGGTCGGCTCTAACCACTAGGCCACTGATGGTAGTTTGGTCCTTTTGGTCCTGGACTGCCTTCACACTTGACCAAACAAACTACTTACAGAGCACGCAACTCTAGTCTGTTTTACAAATGGAAAGTGTGAACACAAACAGGAGATAGGGTGCATTCTAAAGGATCAATAAAGAGCTGGTGGATGCAGGGACAGTGACACGTCAAAGGGTTAGGGGGCACAATACTCGATTCCCCCCTGGGTACTGGGCCCAGCGCTGCGCCACGGCTCTCTACGGGTGATCAATACCGGACGTGAGGTATACGTTACACTTGTACCCTCTTACAGACACAGGATGCAAACATTGTATAAGACTTGTTTGGAGCAGCTTTTCATTAGTCTCCTCTTTGCTGACATCTTTTTGTAACATTAGCAGTGATGGGCAGTAACAAGCTACATGTAGCAAAGCTCAGTTCAGTTCAGTTCAGTTTCAGTTTGTTTGGAACATGCACACGATACAATGTAATGCATCACATATTTCCAGTTGTTTCATTACAGCACGTCCGAAGAAGCAGAGCTTATTCAATCCTACCCCTTTTCATACCATAGCAATTTTATCCCATTTCCTTGTTCTCTGTAACAGAACAGTGAATAAAGAATATACCATAGTAATAATAATAATAATAATAATAATATATTTTATTTGTAAAAAGCACTTTACCTTGAGCAAACAACCTCAAAGTGCTACAGTGTATTGAAAAAAATAAATAAATAACAAAAAGATAATTAAAAAAATAAAATAAAAACTAGAAGGAGCCTAATAGCTAGAACTAGTATGCATATATCTATAAAAAGGCTTTTTTTAAAAAAGCATCCACAGTCTGTGGTGCTCTCAATAAAACTTATAATTGACGGATAGATCTGAAGTTGATCTCGAGATTATTGTGTTCAAAGTAAACAGTAAAAAAAATTATAATTTATTTTTTAACACTTTAATGAGTAGGAAGGACCAATCATTTTAGTGTGATTTGTTAAGTGTCATTGCTTAAAAAATAATAATGAATTAAAATCAAAGGTGTTATGAGTTATTGACCTTTTTAAGGCTCCAATTATTATATAATCTCAAATATTCCACTTAAAAATTTTATTGGGTGCAAATATTGTATATTTTGTATTTTTTCCATTATAAAAAATGGGTTTTCTTTGACAAAAAGAGCATACAACTTTAATCTTTAAAAACGTTATATTGACAGATAAACCTAATGTTGTTCTAGAGATTTAAAACTTGAATAATAATAAAAATAATAACACTGAATAATGACACATTTTTTATATTTTTTGGACCAAAACTCTGTGGGCTCCCCGGGATCAAGCTTGAGTGGAGGCCTAAATGTATATTTTTTATAGATATATTATATTGGT
>NC_084756.1:34114837-34137337 GCF_033978785.1 Entelurus aequoreus | reverse complement strand
ATGTTAGATCCACTATGGACTAGACTCTCACTATTATGTTAGATCCACTATGGACTGGACTCTCACTATTATGTTAGATCCACTATGGACTGGACTCTCACTAATATGTTAGATCCAGTATGGACTGGACTCTCGCACTATTATGTTAGATCCACTATGGACTGGACTCTCACACTATTATGTTAGATCCACTATGGACTGGATTCTATCACTATTATGTTAGATCCACTATGGACTGGACTTTCACACTATTATGTCAGACCCACTATGGACTGGACTCTCACACTATTATGTTAGATCCACTATGGACTGGACTCTCACACTATTATGCTAGATCCACTATGGACTGGACTTTCACACTATTATGTTAGATCCACTATGGACTGGACTTTCACACTATTATGTTAGATCCACTATGGACTGGACTCTCACTATTATGTTAGATCCACTATGGACTGGACTCTCACTATTATGTTAGATCCACTATGGACTGGACTCTCACACTATTATGTTAGATCAGGGGTCGGCAACCTTTACCACTCAAAGAGCCATTTTGGAAAGTTTCACAAATTAAAGAAAACAATAGGAGCCACAAAAAAAATTTGAAAATTTAAAATGAAAAACACCGCATACAAAGCTTAAATTGCTTTGCGCTATGTTAACCAGGGGTCTCTGACACATGCACCGGCACGCATCTTAATAAGGAAATTTAATGTTAGTGCGGCCCGCGACTTTTAATTGAATGGCGCTTGATAGCATCTTTCTTGCCAACCCTCTCAATTTTCCGGGAGACTCCCAAATTTCAGGACGTGCTGGCACTGCTTTTAGCGCACTCTACAGCCTGCCCAAACAGCGTACCTGCTTGGCCACATGTTGAATGTAGCTTTTGCTTGATCACGTAAGTGCCAGCAAGGCATACTTGTTCAACAGCCACACAGCTTACACTGACGGTAGTCGTACAAAAACAACCTTAACACTGTTACGTTACAAATATGCGCCACACTTTGAACCCACACCAAAAAAGAATGACTAACACATTTCTGGAGAACATCTGCACTGTAACACAACATAAACACAACACAACAAATACCCAGAATCCCATGCAGCACTAACTCTTCCGCTCAACCAACGCACGGAGAGGGGGGGGGGGGGGGGGGGGTTGATGTGGGGGGGGTTTGGTGGTAGCGGGGGTGTATAATATGTAGACCGGAAGAGTTAGGGCTGCATGGTTGGAAAACCGGGAGGGTCGGCAGGTATGCTGCTGAGCCGCATCAGAGTGGTCAAAGAGCCGCATGCGGCTCCGGAGCCGCGGGTTGCCGACCCCTGTGTTAGATCCACTATGGACTGGACTTTCACACTATTATGTTGGATCCACTATGGACTGGACTTTCACACTATTATGTTAGATCCACTATGGACTGGACTTTCACACTGTTATGTTAGATCCACTATGGACTGGACTCTCACACTATTATGTTAGATCCACTATGGACTGGACTTTCACACTATTATGTTAGATCCACTATGGACTGGACTTTCACACTATTATGTTAGATCCACTATGGACTGGACTCTCACTATTATGTTAGACCCACTATGGATTGGACTCTCACACTATTATGTTAGATCCACTATGGACTGGACTCTCACACTATTATGTTAGATCCACTATGGACTGGACTCTCACACTATTATGTTAGATCCACTATGGACTGGACTCTCACTATTATGTCAGACCCACTCGTTACCCACATATGCGGTCCTCTCCAAGGTTTCTCATAGTCATTCACATCGACGTCCCACTGGGGTGAGTTTTTCCTTGCCCTTATGTGAGTTCTGTACCGCGGATGTCGTTGTGGCTTGTGCAGCCCTTTGAGACACTTGTGACTTAGGGCTATATAAATAAACATTGATTGATTGACTCAACATATTTGGCATGAATTAGAACGGAGACTGAGAGCCAGGCCTTCTCCGCCAACGTCAGTGTGTGACCTCACCAATGTGCTTTTGGAAGAATGGTGGAAAATTCCTAGAAACATACTCCGCCACCTTGTGGACAGCCTTCCCAGAAGAGTTGAAGCTGTAATAGCTGCAAAAGGTCATATTGAACCCTATGGGTTAGGAATGGGATGGCACTTCAAGTTCATATGTGGGTCAAGGCAGGTGGCCAAATACTTTTGGCAATATGGTGTATATGCTGACAGTGGCAAAAATCAATAACAGGTTTCCTGCCTGACTGACCCATCTCTTGCATGAATGTGTGCGGTATGAGCAGATGCAGATTACCATGAAATGACTGCTTTTGGGGAGGACCATAAAGTCCTCATTCTTGCCGTCTGCTAGCGCTGTACGGTCACTACGTAGT
The DNA here is from genome assembly GCF_033978785.1 of Entelurus aequoreus. Classification (NCBI taxonomy): domain Eukaryota; kingdom Metazoa; phylum Chordata; class Actinopteri; order Syngnathiformes; family Syngnathidae; genus Entelurus; species Entelurus aequoreus. The sequence goes on along the minus strand of NC_084756.1, from coordinate 34,134,972 downwards.
TCGCCTGAAAGTCAGCAGCTACAAAGATGGAGGACATGCCTGCGCGACGCAAAGCGAGCCTCAACATGTCCGCGCTCCAGCTACAAGCCTTCACAGGAAGCTTTGCAATTCCTGAAGCCATAACCGCCCACACTGAGACCAGAAAAGTAAGGCACAGAAAAAGGAACACGGGGAAGAAAATGTGCAGCAAGAACGAGAAGTGGTGTGTGTGTGTGTGTGTTCCGCACCAAAGTCACTATTGACCGTGGTGATTGGGTTTTGCACGACAATCGATACCCACACTGCACAGTGTGTGATTGAGGCCAGTAAAGATTGATTGCCCCGCAAACTGTCAATGCACACTTTTGTTTTAGAATAAAAGATGATGTCACATACAGCATATTGCCTCCTCGCAGCGTGTGGGTGACACAAACGTGCGGTTGCCGGTGAGGACTCTTACTTCACTGTTGCACACACCATCTTTGCTAACAGCTTTTGTGATTGCAATAAAAAATAAAAACAGTCGGCGTGCGACCATACAGCTCTGGAACATAACTGTCTTAATGATAACTGCAATAAAACTCTCAATGGTAAGTATTACGGTTATAAATTTAAATGATCCATAAACCGTGACTGATAGCCGCACTTTGACAAACTCACTGTGGAGGTTCTTTTGTGTCTTTATTACGAAGGCTTTTTTTTTGACACTGAATTTATGTAACTCATTTTTTTTGCATTAGAATTTTGTGAACTGAATTTTGTTTACATCAAATTATGCTGACAATTTAATTGAAAAATAAATCAGTGTTTTAAAATTCAGTGTACAAACATTCAATATATAAAAATTCAGTGTAAAATTATTCAGTGTAAAAAATTCAGTGCATAAAAAATTAGTGTATACAAATTCACTGTATAAATATTCAGTGTACAAAAATCAGTGTATAAAAATTCAGTGTAAAAAAATTCAGTGTAAAAAATTCAGTGCATACAAATTCACTGTATAAATATTCAGTGGACAAAAATTTGTGTATAAAAATTCAGTGTAAAAAATTCAGTGCATAAACATTCACTGTATAAATATTCAGTGTGTGAGTGCTCGCGCACAGGGTGCGTGTGATGCGTCAGTGCGTTAGATTTGTGGCAGAAGTGCTTGTAGTTAGTGCATGCTGCATGCTGCCCCTGCTTGCTACTCTCTGCTTACAGCTATCGCCGCCAGCTAGCCCCTGGGTGGGTGAAAAGAGGAGCCGAGTGCGTAAGTCTCCTCCTGCTGGTACACAGCCTCTCCACCACCAAGACTCCTACAGTGCCTCCTCGCGGCCACACACGGTAACTGGGACCTCGCGGTCTCAGGCTAAACTGTAGGGGATCTCGGAGCAGCAGTGGGCCCTAGAGACGAGGTGTGCATGCCCACCGGTGTGTGGACACGCCCTGGCATCCGCCAACCACTGCCCCATCTATGGGTCAAATAGTCGTCATCTCCCCCCCCCCACCCCCCACCCGCTGCCTTGTGGTACCTTTGGGAGAAGGAAAGGCTATGGGAGTAAACCCAGACAGAAAATCAGGAGTGGAGCCCCTGAGGCGGCTGGGTGTCATTGCTGACCCCCTGCCAGCAGCTCCTGCAGCCAAGTCGATGCCAGATGTATTGCATTGCTTTCCTCTGGGCCACATCGTCACGGCCGAGAGGGGGATCTTGATGTCTGGGCAACCCAAGATCTCCATATATTCTGCCCAGGCTTGCGCCACGGAGAGGTCACTCCAGCCTCCCCTCTAAAGGGAGGAAACAACACGGAAGCTGGCAGTCTTAAGTTCCACCCGTTTGGCGCCAGCTTCGGCGGTGGGAGGAATCATTGACTAATGATTAGCCACCGCCCGCCTCAAGCCGGGCAGCCCCCGGTCAATTAGGTGTCAACCCGCCAGAGCCGGCATCATCCTGGCGGGGAATAGGGTAAAGCACGGCTAGCAAACGTCAACAATTGCACCAAAGATGATCAGAAAAAAAGCGAAAACTGAGAGAAAGAAAACGAAGATACCAGCTCTTCGAGTATCAAGCTGGAATGTCAGAACAATGCGCACAGGGCTCTTGGACAGCCTTGATCTCATTGGCGACTCGCGCAAGACCGCTATCATTGACCGTGAGCTCCACCGACTTAATGTCGACATTGCTGTGCTCCAAGAGACACGCCTTGCTGGCTTTGGCTCTCTGAAGGAAAAACACTATACTTTCTTCTGGCAGGGAAAGAGTGCAGAGGAATCCCGGGAATATGGTGTGGGATTTGCAGTGAAAAACACTCTGCTTCCCATGATGGACCCACCGACAGAAGGCTCTGAGCGGATCCTTGTAATCCGCCTTTCTACCAGCAGCGGACCAGCAAACCTGTTGTGTGCTTATGCCCCGACCCTCTGATCACCACCAGAGTCAAAAGACAAGTTCTATGATGAGCTCAACGCGGCTGTCAACACCATCCCGAAAAATGAGCATCTGCTCCTTCTGGGAGACTTCAATGCCAGGGTAGGTGCTGACCACAAATCCTGGCCAGACTGCCTTGGTCATTTTGGAGTGGGGAGCATGAACGAAAATGGACAATGTCTGCTAGAGCTGTGCTGCTACCGCAAGCTCTGCATCACGAACACCTTCTTCCAGACTAAGCCTCTGCACTGGGTATCCTGGAGACACCCCAGATCTAAACATTGGCACCAGCTCGACCTCATCATCAGGAGGCGAGAGGCCCTTAACAGCGTGCTTCTCACATGGACGTTTCACAGTGCTGACTGCGACACGGACCATTCACTAGTCCTCAGCAAGGTCAAGCTTCGACCAAAACAGATCTATTACACCAAGCAGAAGGCCCGTCCACGTATCAATGCCAGTCGTTATACCAACCTGGCTGTCACACAAAGTTTCCTCACCTCCCTTGACCAAGCACTCTGTGGACCATCAATCAGGCAAAGTGCTGTGGACAAATGGAAATGCTTGCGTGATACCATCTACGACCAAGCCATTGCAACATATAGGAAGAGAACGAAAAGAAATGCAGACTGGTTTGAGGCTAGTGCTGCAGTGATGGAGCCAGTTATAGAGGCAAAGCGTACCGCTTTCCTCAGGCACAAGGGAAACCCCTCACAGAGGAACCTTGACGCCTTGAGAAAGGCCAAGAGCGAAGCCCAGCGAACGGCACGTAGCTGTGCCAACAACTACTGGCTCGAGCTCTCCTCAAACATACAAAGGGCCTCGGACACGGGAGATATCAGGGGCATGTATGAGGGGATAAAGCAAGCAACTTCCATCAAGAAAACCGCACCACTGAAAGCCAAGTCTGGTGAAGTCATCACTGACCGCAACAAGCAGATGGGAAGATGGGCTGAACACTACACAGAGTTATATGCCACTGAGAGCATTGTGTCAGAGGAGGGTCTGAGTGGAGTTGCAAACCTGCCTGTTATGAAGGAGCTTGACAAGGAACCCACGCAGGAAGAGCTCAGCAAAGCTATTGACAACCTCACATGCGGCAAGGCCCCAGGTGCTGACGGGATAACACCTGATGTCATAAAGCTTGGGAAACCTTCCTTACTGCCGCACCTTCACGATCTCCTCTGCCTCTGTTGGAAGGATGGAGCCGTCCCCCAGGATCTGCGTGACTCCAAGATTGTCACACTGTACAAGAACAAGGGAGACCGTAGTGACTGTAATAATTACCGCGGCATCTCCCTGCTTAACATCGTGGGGAAAGTCTTCGCTCGTGTCGCCCTTGCTAGACTCCACCTCCTTGCAGAACATGTCTACCCTGAGTCACAATGTGGCTTTAGGGCTGCAAGATCCACAGTGGACATGATTTTCACCCTACGGCAGCTGCAGGAGAAGTGCCGGGAACAGAGGAGACCCTTGTATCTCGCCTTTGTTGATCTCACTAAAGCATTCGACCTTGTCAGCAGAGATGGTCTCTTCAAGATGCTTGCAAAGATCGGCTGCCCCCCAAAACTCCTCGCCGTCATAAGATCATTCCACGAAAACACACAGGGTTCCGTCTGTTGGGAAGGAGGAACATCAGAGGCCTTTCCAATCCGCAGCGGCGTAAAACAGGGCTGCGTTCTTGCACCAACCCTCTTTGGAATTTTCTTCTCCGTCGTTCTGTCTACTGCTTTCGGCACATGTTCTGAAGCTGTCTCCCTACACACGAGAGCTGATGGGAAACTTTTCAACCTTGCCCGTTTGCGCTCCAAGACCAAGGTGACCAGTGTCCTCCTGAGGGAAATGCTTTTTGCTGATGATGCAGCTCTAGCATCCCACACAGAGTCCGGGCTCCAGAGGCTGATGGACAGACTTTCATCTGCCTGTAAAGAGTTTGGTCTCACCATCAGCCTAAAGAAGACCAATGTCATGGGCCAAGATGCTGAAACTCCACTCTCCATCTCCTTCGACAATCAGACTCTGGAATGTGTCAACACCTTTACATACCTTGGATCCGCAATCTCCAGTGACTTGTCACTTGACACAGAACGTGCCACCCGTCTTGCGAAAGCCGCCTCAGTGATGGCCAGGCTGTCCAAAAGAGTATGGTCGAACAACCAGCTATCCACGCGCACCAAACTCCAGGTCTATCAAGCCTGCGTCATTAGCACACTGATGTATGGCAGCGAGGCCTGGACCACCTACACTAGACATGAGAAACAGCTAAACAGCTTCCACCTGCGCTGTCTTCGCCGCATCCTGGGAATCTCATGGCAGGACAAAGTTCCCAACATGGAAGTCCTAGACCGTGCTCACTCCACCAGCCTGTTCACCATGCTCAGCCAACGCCGCCTCAGATGGCTTGGCCATGTCCACAGGATGGACCCCAGCCGGCTCCCCAGAGCTGTCCTGTACGGCGAACTGTCAACAGGCTCCAGACCCCTTGGTCGCCCCCGACTGCGTTTCAAGGACGTGTGCAAACGTGACATGAAACAAGCAGGCGTCGACCACAACAACTGGGAGGAAGCTGCAAAAGACTGCGACGTTTGGAGGCAGACTGTTGCTACAGGAACCCGCCGTGCCGAGGAGAAGCACATCTCCTTGTTGCAGGCGAGGAGACAAAAGCGGAAACTGCGCGACGCGGGACCTGCTCCTGTGTCAGAACCCTCCCCATACGTCTGCGCCAACTGCACCAGAGACTGTCACTCCAGAGTCGGGCTGTACAGCCACAGCCGCCGCTGCAGGAAAGAATGAACTCCCCCAGGCGCAACCCATCGTCACTACTGACGGACGGATGCCTATGATGATGATAAATATTCAGTGTACAAAAATCTGTGTATAAAAATTCAGAGCATAAAAGTTCACTGTATAAATATTCAGTGTACAAAAATCAGTGTATAAAAATTCAGTGTAAAAAATTCAGTGCATACAAATTCACTGTATAAATATTCAGTGGACAAAAATTTGTGTATAAAAATTCAGTGTAAAAAATTCAGTGCATAAACATTTACTGTATAAATATTCAGTGTACAAAAATCAGTGTATAAAAATTCAGTGTAAAAAAATTCAGAGCATAAAAGTTCACTGTATAAATATTCAGTGTACAAAAATCAGTGTATAAAAAATTCAGTGTTAAAAAAAATCAGTGTAAAAAATTCAGTGCATAAAAATTCACTGTATAAAATATTCAGTGTACAAAAATCTGTGTAAAAAAAATGCAGTGTTAAAAATTTCAGTGTAAAAAAATTTAGTGCATAAAAATTAACTGGATAAATATTCAGTGCACAAAAATCAGTGTTAAAAAAATCAATGTAAAAAATTCAGTGCATAAAAATTCACTGGATAAATATTCAGTGCACAAAAATCAGTGTATAAAAAACTCAGTGTTAAAAAATTCAGTTTACGTTTACCAAACAATCTGTCACTCCTAATCGCTAAATCCCATGAAATCTTATACGTCTAGTCTCTTACGTGAATGAGATCAATAATATTATTTGATATTTTACGCTAATGTGTTAATCATTTCACACATACGTCGCTCCCGAGTATAAGTCGCATCCCCGACCAAACTATGAAAAAACCTGCGACTTATAGTCCGAAAAATACGGTATGTTTTGAGCAATGACATTTTGAAAGAAAAAAAAACAGCTTTGTTTTATTAGTCAGCATTGCAACTTTTTCTAAATTACATTTAACCTTTAAGCTTTTTTATTTCACTTTTGTTATGTTTTTGTTTATTTTAATAGTATTTTTAGAATGTGCCGTGGGCCTTTAAAACATTAGCTGTGAGCCGCAAATGGCCTCCGGGGCACACTTTTGACACCCCTGCTATAGATAATAAAAAATTCAATGTGATAAATCTATGGATAAAAAGCAGAGCCTGGCGACGCATGCACGTTTATCGTAACTCTCTCTCTCTCTCTCTCTCTCTCTCTCTGCCCCTCCCTCACCAATGCTGCTGCGCGCGAAATTTTTGTTTTCAACCCCTTCTTAACCCTGAACGTACATTGAAAATACACGCAACCCTAACTCAAAATGCCGGACATTTGAGGCATTTAAGAAACTCCGCCCTGACAGCTCCGCAAAAGAGGACATGTCCGGTGAAAAGAGGACGTATGGTCAGTCTATCCTAGCCCGTTAGCTGCTAGCATGCCGTGTGTTGTGCCTCGGTGTGCATTGTTTACACAACGTGCGTTACGCTACTTAATATGTCCGTGTGGAAACTCGTTCGGTACACTTCCGAACCGAACCGGAACCTCCATACCGAAACGGTTCAATACAAATACACGTACCGTTACACCCCTAGTGATAAACTATTTTTTAGTTTTTTACTGTTCCTACTTAACAATTCCTAGCTGTAGTTTTTAACGGTCATTGTTTACAGTGTTCATATGATTCCCTTTACAGAACATGAATTGGCCAAAGAGGTTTGATCAGTCTGTCGCGATGCAAACACATCAAGGTGAGACGGTCAATGGATTACAGAATGTTCTCAAACAATAACTAGAGCTATTTTTTTTTCCAGTGGAGCACAGGCCCCAACATGGTTGAATTATTCCCAGAAGTTGTTTTTTCAAATAAATTCAAGTGTTTCTTTAAAATCTAAACAGAAGTCAACTTACGTTCTCTGTCATCCTTCTGAAATGTGTTGTGTTTTTTAGTGTTTAGGTCCACCTGCTAACTACTGTAACTTGTCGTGTGAAAACATGTCTGAACTGCTCGATTAACAGAAAAACTATAAATGGTATGCACTGCCGAACACACCTGTGTTGGCTTAACACACTCAGACTTGCGTGGGCGACGTGGCATTGGGAAAATACATTTTCTTGGGAACTTTAATAAGACACTTCACTATCGTCATGGTTTCAGACTATTCTTAACAAGACACCATACCTTCTGTCATCTCAGTAAAACCTAAAGACTGAACTTTAGGGGTCTGATCGACCGCTTGGAAGGGTGTAACACCCGACTACAACCAGCAGGAGCACTGTTGATTCAATCTTAACGATCTGGAAGACCATGATGTCGGCCATGAGAAGCTATATTTAGGCTATTGTAAGCAATACCAGCCGAGCACGTAGGCATGTAACGATAAACGGCATAATGACAAACCTCGGTAAAACTCTGAATGGTTAGTATTACCGTGTTTAATTAAAATGACTTTACAACCTCGATTAATAACCGCACTTTCCACATTTAGTGGAGAAGCAAGCTAGCACTAGTTTGCTACTTAGCTTAAATGGTAACATGAATACAAAAGAAATCAACAACACTCAAATAAAAATAATAACAATATTTAATGTTTCTGCAGTCAAGAGAGTAGCTTGTGTGTATATTCATTTTCTTTTATTTTGAAATAAAACTTGGTTAAAATAATTCAGTGTGTGTATAAGTACTTTTTGTACACATTCAACAGTACCGTGATATGAAATGTTTGTATTGTTACATTCTTAAAGGCAAAGAAACAAGAGTTCGGAATATTCTTCCGTCGCTTTAAAAATAATATGCAGTTAATTACAAATAAGGAATAAATGGTTATACACTACCGTTCAAAAGTTTGGGGTCACCCAAACAATTTTGTGGAATAGCCTTCATTTCTAAGAACAAGAATAGACTGTTGAGTTTCAGATGAAAGTTCTCTTTTTCTGGCCATTTTGAGCGTTTAATTGACCCCACAAATGTGATGCTCCAGAAACTCAATCTGCTCAAAGGAAGGTCAGTTTTGTAGCTTCTGTAACGAGCTAAACTGTTTTCAGATGTGTGAACATGATTACACAAAGGTTTTCTAATCATCAATTAGCCTTCTGAGCCAATGAGCAAACACAATGTACCATTAGAACACTGGAGTGATAGTTGCTGGAAATGGGCCTCTATACACCTATGTAGATATTGCACCAAAAACCAGACATTTGCAGCTAGAATAGTCATTTACCACATTAGCAATGTATAGAGTGTATTTCTTTAAAGTTAAGACTAGTTTAAAGTTATCTTCATTGAAAAGTACAGTGCTTTTTCTTCAAAAATAAGGACATTTCAATGTGACCCCAAACTTTTGAACCGTAGTGTAGTTATAGTGTTAATTTATTCCGAACATGCTAATACAGTTACAATATGATACCTCACATATTTCCATATTACAACATGTCTGAAAAGAAGTAGGAAGAAGCAAAGCTTATTTAATCCTAGCCCTATTTGTATCATAGCAGTTACTAACACATTTACATTCTGTAACTAAACAATGAATGAATAAATCGGTAAATAAACAGACAAATGAGTATGCAAATAATTATTAAATATAAAAATAGAGAATAAAGTTCTCATGAATAAATACTTAAGTAACTTATGGTTCACTTATGAGATGAGTAAGATTATCTCATTTTTAAAATTAGGTTATCAGGAGTCTTCTTTGTATATCTTTGAGCATTTTTTATTTAAAGCGGATCATTTTAGTACATTGTTTATTAATCCATACCATGTTTTAATTATGTGTTGTACGTGCATACAAATGTTTTAAATTACATTTTTCTCCAAGGCTATATTCCTCTTCTCTTGTTGAGAAGAATGGTTGTACATTTTTGAGTAGCAAGTCATGGTTTGCATTGTGCATAATTTTAGCTGTTTGCAAATGCACCAAATCACTACATTTATTTTTATTTTTGATTCAATAAAGTATTTGTATGACCTCTATATCCAAAATTATTTTAACTGACCTTTTTTGTAACACTATTAGTGATTGAAGTGTACTTTTGTTATCATTTCCCCATATTTCTGCACAATAACTCAGATATGGTAACACTCGTGAGCAGTCGAGAATACAAAGTGATTTTTTTGGTCTACTACATATTTAGCTTTATTCATTATATAAATATTTATTGCCATTTTATATTTTTCTATGAGATTTCCAGTTAATATTATCATCTATTATGACACCCACAAATTGTATTTCTTTCATCCTTTCAATTTCCATTCCGTCTATTTGTATTTGTGTTTGACTTTCTCTTCTACTGTTACCAAATATCATTATTTTAGTTTAACTGACTTTCAAAGATAGTCTGTGTTTGTAGGGGTGTAACGGTACGTGTATTTGTATTGAACCGTTTCGGTACGGGGGTTCCGGTTCGGTTCGGAGGTGTACCGAACGAGTTTCCACACGGACATATTAAGTAGCGTAACGCACATTGTGTAAACAATGCACACCGAGGCACAACACACGGCATGCTAGCAGCTAACGGGCTAGGATAGACTGACCATACGTCCTCTTTTCACCGGACATGTCTTCTTTTGCGGAGCTGTCAGGGCGGAGTTTCTTAAATGCCTCAAATGTCCGGCATTTTGAGTTAGGGTTGCGTGTATTTTCAATGTACGTTCAGGGTTAAGAAGGGGTTAAAAACTAAAATTTTGCGCGCAGCAGCATTGGTGCGGGAGGGGCAGAGAGAGAGAGAAAGAGAGAGTTATGAAAACGCGCATGCGTCGCCAGGCTCTGCTTTTTATCCATAGATTTATCACATTTAATTTTTTATTATCTATAGCAGGGGTGTCAAAAGTGTGCCCCGGAGGCCATTTGCGGCCCACAGCTAATGTTTTAAAGGCCCACGGCACTTTCTAAAAATACTATTAAAATAAACAAAAACATAACAAAAGTGAAATAAAAAAGCTTAAAGGTTAAATGTAATTTAGAAAAAGTTGCAATGTTGACTAATAAAACAAAGCTGTTTTTTTTTTCTTTCAAACTGTCATTGCTCAAAACATAATATTGCATCAAAATCAATGTTATTATGAACTATTGACCTATCCAAGGTTCCAATTACTTCACATCAAATATTCCACTGAGAAAAATATTTTTGGTGGAAGATTTTGCAAATTTGGTAAATAAATAACCAAAAAATGTATAATTTGTTGTTTTTTTACTGTACCGAAAATGTACCGAACCGTGACCTCTAAAACGAGGTACGTACCGAACCGAAATTTTTGTGTACCGTTACACCCCTAGTCTATGGTGTCATTAAGGTCTTCAACTGACCCAGGATCTGGAATCTTGTCCTCCAGGATTAGTTCCGATATTTACAAAATGTGTTATTAAAGCTTTAAACTACTTTGTTCATATTGTCATTTTTTAAATGATGAAAGCTTCTGTAATTCTTGGTGCTATCAATAAACATTTTTTTTTTTAATCAAATTAATGACAGGTTGCTAAAACACCTTTAGCATAAAGTTAATGCATTATTCGAAATAAATATTCATCCACATTAATGGGGACCGTTTCCTCTTTTTGTGCTATTTATGTGGTATTTTAAGCTGAAAGTACTTCCTGCAGAGTGTGTGTAATACTTTATGTGGGTCGAATGTTCCGTCTGCTCCAACTTGCCAGGGAGCGAGCCAACCTGCTGTTTAGCGTCTTCCATCTTGACCTGTTTGCTAGTGCAGCCTGTAACTACAGGATTAACTGGCCCGAATGCACTGCCACAGACCTTTCAGAACCCCAATCAGATTTATTGGCCAAGTAGGGTATTTAAGTCCCCGTGCGCTACAGATGAATTCATTGCGTTAAAATTTAAAATCACACTATAATGACGATTTATTAATCTTGACAGCCCTGGTCTTTTTTTTTTTAGTTGTTAAAGGGAGTTTACTCACATCCCCGTTTACTCTTTTCAATACTTAACAATTCAGGAGTGGAAAAAAAGTGCTGCCTGGGGGCCATTTTCAGTCTGCAGCTTTGTTTCACACTCATTATTAAAATACTGTAGTATTGTTTTTGTCGCCTATAACACAAAGCAAAGTGGATGTTTTGTTCCGATTATTTAGCAAACAGTATTTTCCTAACTTTAGAGAGCACTCAACCTTAGAAGAAAAATATATTGTTCATATATTAGCCACACCGGACTATAAACCGCAGATGTGTAATTTGTCAAATTAGTTATTTACTGTATTTTTCGGAGTATAAGTCGCTCCGGAGTATAAGTCGCACCGGCCGAAAATGCATGATAAAGAAGGAAAAAAACATATATAAGTCGCGAATGAGCTAAATAATATTATTCGATATTTTACGGTAATGTGTTAATAATTTCACCAAAAAAAAATAAAATAATAATAATAATAATTTCACACATAAGTCGCTCCTGAGTATAAGTCGCATTTTTTGGGGAAATTTATTTGATAAAAGCCAACACCAAGAATAGACATTTGAAAGGCAATTTAAAATTAAAGCTGCAAGCAGCGATGGACGGGATCGACTTTGACGGCACATAAAATCCAAACCGGAGCAGTAATTAAAACTCTTTCGTCAACTTTTAATCAGAAGGGGTTCAATCTCCTGTGCTAGTTTGAAGCCAACACGACAAACGCGCTGAGAGGAGATAATGTTTGAAAAAAGGTGACCGGTTTTTACAAAACTTTTGTTTTGAAGGAGTTTTGAAGCATGTTAAGGGGGTCAAATTGCAGCTCAAAGAGGCAAAAGTGACTGTTTTTAGTAAACTTTTGTTTTGAAGGGGGAATTGCCAACTTCCTGTTGATTTTTGCTGAAGAATGTCAATGTATGAAATCTAGGTCTAAGTCAGACCTACATAGAGGTTTTTGTTTCATGTCTCTACGACATTCCTACCGGAAGTTACAAGCAGTTTTGTCTGTGTTTTTTCCTAGGGGGCGCTAGAGCGCAATTTTGAGTTTTGGGGTTTGGTTTTTTTATTAGATGACAATTTTCGCCAGTTCTGATGTGTGTGTCCAATTTGGTGAGTTTTGAAGCATGTTAAGGGGGTCAAATTACAGCTCAAAGAGGAAAAAGTGACTGTTTTTAGTAAACTTTTGTTTTGAAGGGGGAATTGCCAACTTCCTGTTGATTTTTGCTGAAGGATGTCAATGTATGAAATCTAGGTCTAAGTCAGACCTACACAGAGGTTTTTGTTTCATGTCTCTACGACATTCCTACCGGAAGTTACAAGCAGTTTTGTCTGTGTTTTTTCCTAGGGGGCGCTAGAGCGCAATTTTGAGTTTTGGGGTTTGGTTTTTTTATTAGATGGCAATTTTCGCCAGTTCTGATGTGTGTGTCCAATTTGGTGAGTTTTGAAGCATGTTAAGGGGGTCAAATTACAGCTCAAAGAGGCAAAAGTGACTGTTTTTAGTAAACTTTTGTTTTGAAGGGGGAATTGCCAACTTCCTGTTGATTTTTGCTGAAGGATGTCAATGTATGAAATCTAGGTCTAAGTCAGACCTACATAGAGGTTTTTGTTTCATGTCTCTACGACATTCCTACCGGAAGTTACAAGCAGTTTTGTCTGTGTTTTTTCCTAGGGGGCGTTAGAGCGCAATTTTGAGTTTTGGGGTTTGGTTTTTTTATTAGTTCTGATGTGTGTGTCCAATTTGGTGAGTTTTGAAGCATGTTAAGGGGGTCAAATTACAGCTCAAAGAGGCGGCCGGTATAATAATAATAATAAAGAATAATAATAAAACGTTACAATAACAATAGGGTCCTCTGTCCCAAAGAGACATTGCGGTCCCTAATAGATAAAGAATAGTGAACAATAGGCTGAATAAGTGTACGTTATATGAGGCATAAATAACCAACTGAGAACGTGCCTGGTATGTTAACGTAACATATTATGGTAAGAGTCATTCAAATAACTATAACATATAGAACATGCTATACGTTTACCAAACTATCTGTCACTCCTAATCGCTAAATCCCATGAAATCTTATACGTCTAGTCTCTTACGTGAATGAGATCAATAATATTATTTGATATTTTACGCTAATGTGTTAATCATTTCACACATAAGTCGCTACTGAGTATCAGTCGCACCCCCGGTCAAACTATGAAATAAACTGCGACTTATAGTCCGAAAAATACGGTACACAGAAATATTTTGTACATGTTTATTTACATACCTTAATTGTTTCTAAACGGTGTCTGTAACAAGGCAGTAAAACGGCTGATCAAACAAAACAGAAGTCATCGTCATTGACCCAGCTCTCCAATCAGCTAAACAGACTCAATAACTCCACGGTGACATTTTGGTGAATTTACTGAGGAGTTTGTGAAACTGAAACAATACAAAAAGAATGCCATTGTAAGTTAATAATACTAACAGACACTCATAAACGTGTTAGCATATTAGCAATACTAATGATGCTAGCGTCGTGTACAAACATGCATGAAAACACTCCTACAGACATCACACATGGGACGGTTTAGTAAGTAAGAATTGTTTTAGTTATATTGTAAAACTTACAAGCCTTGCTTGGAGCGATGAATGAAGGACACTTTCGAGCAGGAGCGCTATGGACGGTTTTACTTCCGGTTCAAGGCAAAACAGGAAGTGCAATTTCAAGTGCGAACTCGTCCAAAAGATGGCGCCATAGCACAAATAATAACGCACCTTTTCAGTCCTATGCTTGGGACGGTTTAATGAAAACTATCGAACAAAAAACATGATGAAAATTAGCGGGGGGAAAAAATCCATAAATTAGCCGCACCGTTTTATGAGGCGCAGGGTCCGAAGTGTAGGAACAAGTAGCAGCTTATAGTCTGGAATTTATGGTATATTGTTGACCTACATTGGATTGCTTTAAATTAGCCTAAAATGACTACCGTATTTTTCGGACTATAAGTCGCAGTTTTTTTCATAGTTTGGCCGGGGGTGCAACTTATGTGTGAAATGATTAACACATTAGCGTAAAATATCAAATAATATTATTTCTCTCATTCACGTAAGAGACTAGACGTATAAGATTTCATGGGATTTAGCGATTAGGAGTGACAGATTGTTTGGTAAACGTATAGCATGTTCTATATGTTATAGTTATTTGAATGACTCTTACCATAATATGTTACGTTAACATACCAGTTGGTTATTTATGCCTCATATAACGTACACTTATTCAGCCTGTTGTTCACTATTCTTTAGACATTTTAAATTGCCTTTCAAATGTCTATTCTTGGTGTTTATCAAATACATTTCCCCAAAAAATGCGACTTATACTCCAGGGCGACTTATATATGTTTTTTTCCTTCTTTATTGTGCATTTTCGGCCGGTGAAGACTTATACTCCGAAAAATACGGTACACACAAAACCAGACATTAAAAATAACATTTAATTCCACATTTATCTCAGAATAGATTATGTACCTGTTAGTGTTAAGATTTCAATATCCCATTCAAAGCATGCAGCAAGATTTTTTAAGTTTTAAAAGTGAAAACAATTATCTATATTGATATTAGGGCTGCAACAACTAATCGATTAAATCGATTAAAATCGATTATAAAAATAGTTGGCGATTAATTTAGTCATCGATTCGTTGGATCTATGCTATGCGCATGCGCAGAGGCAATTTTTTTAATTTAATTTTATTTATTTTTTTATAACCCTTTATTTATAAACTGCAATATGTACAAACAGCAGAGAAACAATAATCAAAATAAGTATGGTGCCAGTATGCTGTTTTTTTTCAATAAAATACTGGAAAGAATAGAAATGTAGTTTGTCTCTTTTATCCGATTATTAATCGAAGTAATAATCGACAGATTAATCGATTATCAAATGAATCGTTACTTGCAGCCCTAATTGATATTTTATACGTTTACATCAGATTTTATCCTGAGGACTTTAAAGTGTGACTTTTGGATTTTTTTTTATCTGACACTGTAGAAATAAAATGACAATGCATGAAAATCAATGACCCATCTCAGGGTTTAATAATGCAATAATAATTTTTAAAAAATAGCTACTATACTCCTTTAAATCTATTTTACAATAGGAATTTTACCTAAATTTATGGACCAGGCCTGTTTAACTGCCCATCAAAGCTTTTCATTTGGCCCACCGAACATCACCCAAATAGTCTTGATGATACCATTAAAACTAGGGTTGGTCATGTATGCAGTACCCCTGCCACCCCGCGGGGGCTACAGGGAGGCATACGTGTTACAATGGGGTGAGTAGAAGAAGACTACTCATTCAACCCTGGGGAAAAAAATCTAAATAAATAGCAAAAATCAGACTTTTAACAACAACTGGACAACAAAGTAAGAATGTTCTACCCCGAGCAAGTGCTCGAGTCATTGTTTCCTGTTGGACCTTTTAAGTGACGGACACATTGGTCCAGACAAGCGGCAGCAATGGTAGAAATCCCACGAAACTTGGTCAAACATTTGTAAGTAGATATCATTTGTGCATAAAGATATTTAGTTTGTTTTGTATTGAACATTTCGTGATGTCTTTTGTATTTGTAGTCGTATTGTTTTTTTGTTTAAAAGTAACGATGAAACCTCGTTTAAAACCTAGGTTTAACTGTGAAAAGTCACATACAATGTTTGCTGTGTGAATGTTGTGTAATTTCTATAAGTGTAAACATTTGTAGTTTATTGTGTGAAATAGGGCTGCAACTAACAATTAATTTGATAATCGATTAATCTGTCGATTATTACTTCGATTAATAATCGGATAAAAGAGACAAACTACATTTCTATCCTATCCAGTATTTTATTGGGAAAAAAACAGCATACTGGCACCATACTTATTTTGATTATTGTTTCTCAGCTGTTTGTAAATGTTGCAGTTTATAAATACAGGTTTATTAAAAAAAATACAATAAAATAAAAAAAATTAAAAATATTTAAAAAATAAAAAACTCTGCGCATGCGCATAGCATAGATCCAACGAATCGATGACTAAATTAATCGGCAACTATTTTAATAATCGATTTTAATCGATTTAATCGATTAGTTGTTGCAGCCCTAGTGTGAATATATTGACACTGAAACTTTTTTTCCATTTATGTAAAATTCACAATGGATATTAAGTAAAAGACACAATGGATGTTATACTTTTGTAGTGTTTATAGTTTCAGTCCCACAAACATAAATGAAGGAAGAAGTGTACAGAAATAAAACTAGGGAAGGAATTTTTTTCAAAAGAAGGAACATCAATCCTCAACAGAAACTGGAGCTTCTGTTTATTTATTTATTTATTGACAGTGAAGGCCAATGTGTATACTTTGTAATTAAGTAAACAAAGTCTCAAAGAAATATAACTTGCGGAGGCACTTTCTGACTAAACATCCACATTTCGATGCCCCCCTCTTCATTATGTAGATGAATAGCCTTGATGTAAACATTACAGCCTTTGAAGGATTTTTAAAAAACTAATTTTGTTAATAGTAATAGTCGATAGCTATCATACATTTCAGTCTAAAGTAGCTTTAAAATACTGACTCCTTTAAAGTGGAATTTTTTTTTTTAGATGTATGCATACTAGTTTTAGCTATTTGGCTGTTCTAGTTTTTATTTTTATTTATTTTGTATTATCTTTTTATTTATATTTTTTTTAATACACTGTAGCACTTTGAGGTTATTTACTCAATGTAAAGTGCTTTTTTACAAACAAAATGTATTATTATTATTATTATTATTAGTCTTTGTACTACTTTTAGTCAGAAATTAAATATGTCAAAGATCGTCTTTATCAGGCGTGTCAAACTCCTTTTCATTGAGGGCCACATCGCAGTTATGGTTGCCCTCAGGGGGCCGTTTTCAACAGCGAATAATATGCAGTATGAATGTGTATATATAAATGTGTAAATATATATAAAACGTGTATAATTGTCTGTCTTATTTTACGTACGCTGTACAAAACCAATCTTTAGATTGCACTGTAAAAAACTGGCAGCTCAGTCGCCACAATTTTACCGTAATATTTGCATTTTTTTAAAAAATGTTACGACATATAAAATAAAAAAATACATGAAATTAAATTAAATGTAATGGAAAAACCACTGTTTTTATTATGTAAAAAATTCATGCAAGTTTTTTTATACTGTAAAATCTACGGTTGTTGTGGTTTATAGCGTATTATTACTCCATATTGAAAGTGGATTTTACTGTAAAAAAAAATGTTACTGTAAAATTTTTACATGACCACGAAACTTGGTCAAACATTTATAAGTAGAGGTTATTTGTGCATAAATATATTTACTTTGTTTTGTATTGAAATTGCTGACTTCGTGATGTCTTTTGTATTCGTGGTCATGTTGTTTTTTTGTCTGAGAGTAACGATCAAACCTCGTTTAATACACGTTGTGCTAAATTTGAACAGTAGAGGTCGACAACACAACACCTTAGGTTTAACTGTGATAAGTCACATACAGTCTGTGAAATGTTTGCTGTGTGAATGTTGTGTAATTTCTATAAGTGTAAACATTTGTAGTTTATTGTGAGAATATATTAACACTAAACCTTTTTTTTCTTTTTCATTTATGTAAACCACACAATGGACATTATGTAAAATACACAATGGCTGTTATACTTTTGGTATGTATATTTTAATTTAATTAATTAAATTAATTTTTTAATTTTCCTGAAGGAATCACTATAGTACTATCTATTTTATGTTTATGGCTTCAGTCTTACAAACATAAATGAAGGAAGAAGTGTAAAAAAAATAAAACTAGGGAAGGAAAATAATTCAAAAGAAAGAGCATCAATCCCCAACAAAAACTGGAGCTTCTGTTTCTTCATGCTTTTAACGAGCTGCACGCGCTGGAAACGAGTAGCAAGGGCAGAATAATGAATTTGACAGTGCAGTGCTTGCTTTGAAATCATAAGTCAAGCAGATATTTCAGTGTTTATGTTTATTTGGACAATAATATTGTTTTGAAATGTATGATGATATAATATTTTGTTTTATTATTAGACATGATTAAAGTGTAAATAGGAAGGGATGTCTGATAATGGCTTTTTGCCGATATCCGATATTCCGATACTGTCCAACTCTTTAATTACCGATACCAACCGATACCGATATATACAGTCGTGGAATAAACACATTATTATGCCTAATTTGGACAACCAGGTATGGTGAAGATAAAGTCCTTTTTTTAAAAAAAAATAATAAAATAAAACAAGATATATAAATTAAAAACATTTTCTTGAATAAAAAAGAAAGTAAAACAATATAAAAACAGTTACAAAGAAACTAGTAATGAATGAAAATGAGTAAAATGAAGTGTTAAAGGTTAGTACTATTAGTGGAGCAGCAGCACGCACAATCATGTGTGCTTACGGACTGTATCCCTTGCAGACTGTATTGATATATATTGATATATAATGTAGGAACCAGAATATTAATAACAGAAAGAAACAACCCTTTTGTGTGAATGAGTGTGAATGGGGGAGGGAGGTTTTTTGGGTTGGTGCACTAATTGTAAGTGTATCTTGTGTTTTTTATGTGGATTTAATAAAAATAAAAAATAATAAAATAAATAACCGATAATAAAAAAACGATACCGATAATTTCCGATATTACATTTTAAAGCATTTATCGGCCGATATTATCGGACATCTCTAATATATATATATATATATATATACATATATATATATATATATATATATATATATATATATATATATATACATATATATATATATATATATATATATATACATATATATATATATATATATATATATATATATATATATAATATACATAATATACATATACATACATACATATATACAGTAAATATAATCAATCAATCAATCAATCGATATATATTAGGGATGTCGATAATGGCTTTTTGCCGATATCCGATATTCCGATACTGTCCAACTCTTTAATTACCGATACCAACCGATACCGATATATACAGTCGTGGAATAAACACATTATTATGCCTAATTTGGACAACCAGCTATGGTGAAGATAAAGTCCTTTTTTTTTTTTTAAAAAGTCAAACAAAACAAGATATATAAATTAAAAACATTTTCTTGAATAAAAAAGAAAGTAAAACAATATAAAAACAGTTACATAGAAACTAGTAATGAATGAAAATGAGTCAAATTAAGTGTTAAAGGTTAGTACTATTAGTGGAGCAGCAGCACGCACAATCATGTGTGCTTACGGACTGTATCCCTTGCAGACTGTATTGATATATATTGATATATAATGTAGGAAGCAGAATATTAATAACAGAAAGAAACAACCCTTTTGTGTGAATGACTGTAAATGGGGGAGGGAGGTTTTTTGGGTTGGTGCCCTAATTGTAAGTGTATCTTGTGTTTTTATGTTGATTTAATACAACAAAAAAAATACAAAAAAAACCACACAAAAAAAAACAATACCGATAATAAAAAAAACAGATACTGATAATTTCCGATATTACATTTTAAAGCATTTATCGGCCGATATTATCGGACATCTCAAATATACATATATATATATATATATATATATATATACATATATAAATATACATATACATACATACATATATACAGTATATATATATATATATATATATATATTAGGGATGTCCGATAATGGCCTTTTGCCTATATTCCGATATCGTCCAACTCTTTAATTACTGATACCAACCGATACCGATATCAACCGATACCGATATAGACAGTCGTGGAATAAACACATTATTATGCCTAATTTGGACAACCAGGTATGGTGAAGATAAGGTACTTTAAAAAAAATTAATAAACTAAAGTAAGATAAATAAATTAAAAACATTTTCTTGAATAAAAAAGAAAGTAAAACAATATAAAAACAGTTACATAGAAACTAGTAATGAATGAAAATGAGTAAAATGAACTGTTAAAGGTTAGTACTATTAGTGGAGCAGCAGCACGCACAATCATGTGTGCTTACGGACTGTATCCCTTGCAGACTGTATTGATATATATTGATATATAATGTAGGAAGCAG
>NC_084756.1:34089837-34109837 GCF_033978785.1 Entelurus aequoreus | reverse complement strand
AACTAGTAATGAATGAAAATAGTGGAGCAGCAGCACGCACAATCATGTGTGCTTACGGACTGTATCCCTTGCAGACTGTATTGATATATATTGATATATAATGTAGGAACCAGAATATTAATAACAGAAAGAAACAACCCTTTTGTGTGAATGAGTGTAAATGGGGGAGGGAGGTTTTTTTGGTTGGTGCACTAATTGTAAGTGTATCTTGTGTTTTTTTATGTTGATTTAATTTAAAACAAACAAACAAAAAAAACAAAACGATACCGATAAAAAAAACGATACCGATAATTTCCGATATTACATTTTAACGCATATATCAGACGATAATATGCGTTAAATAGTGCTGCAGGACTGCTTGTGTCGCAGGCCGATATTATCGGACATCTCTAGTACATACATACTGTATATACATATATAAATATACACATGTATATACATATATGTGTATATACATACTGTACATACATACATATATATGTACATATTCAAATACATAAATACATATATATAAACATTTACATACATAATTATAATTTTATATATATATATATATAAACATTTACATACATAATTATAATTTTATATATATATATATAAACATTTACATACATAATTATAATTTTATATATATATATATATATATATATATATATATATATATATATATATATATATATATATATATATATATATATATATAAACTGTGTTTATACAGTGTATTGTAAAACAGGGTTAAGGTAAAGTCAGGTGAGCTCCTAATAAAGACTTGTTTAGCTCCTCCCTGATTGACACACACACTTCTCACACATATTTCGAGTGCCTTCTGTCTGCTCTCCATCTGACACACACCCACACACACCCACACACACACACACCCACACGCACGCACCCACACTCACACACGGGCGCTCTGCCACCATCCAACCCTGTAGGATGCACAGACGTGGAACAGTTGCATTCAGCACAGAAGTCCACACACCTGCAAAGTGAAGAATGCACACTGCTCGCTCATCTGCATGTGTAGCTGCTGTCATGGCAGTAAAATACTTTTGACATTTTTTGATAGTTCATATTCTTGCACAGCTGAGGCAACGCCGCTATTTAAAAGTATATTTTTGCAAGTCGTTCATGGAACCTGAGCTGAATATACAAATAACCTACAAATTCAACATGTGTTGGATGTGAGAGTTTACTTTTACTGACCGTGAGATTTACCAAAATGTTAATTATTCCTTTTTTTAAATATTAAAAATATATTCCATCCTTTTTTCGGGGTTGTTTTATAATCAGCAATATTTCTTGTTACTTAAAATCTGATAATAAATATCAAGTGAATAATTCTGAATAGGGATGAAGTTGATTAAAAGTTTTAAACTATGAAAATGTAAACAAATGATAATTATGCTATGTAATCATTTTTCTACAGGTATACCCATTCTGGTCCCGAGGGTCCAAAGTGTTCAAAAGTAGTTGTTTTTTTATCTGCAGGACTGCTTGTGTCGCACATCATGTCACACAAAAGTAAACATGCTGCAGGATTGCTTGTGTCACACATGATATCAAACACAAGTAAACACACTGCAGGACTGCTTGTGTCGCACATGATATCACACACAAGTAAACACGCTGCAGGAGTGCTTGTATCGCATATGATATCACACACAAGTAAACACGCTGCAAGACTGCTTTTGTCGCACATGATATCACACACAAGTGAACAGACTGCAGGACTGCTTGTATCACACATGATATCAAACACAAGTGAACAGACTGCAGGACTGCTTGTGTCGCACATGATATCAAACACAAGTAAACACGCTGCAGGAGTGTTTGTGTTGCACATGATATCACACACAAGTAAACATGCTGCAGGACTGATGGTATCACACATGATGTCACACACAAGTAACCACGCTGCAGGACTGCTTGTATAGCACATGATATCACACTCAAGTAAACACGCTACGGTACTGCTTGTGTCGCACATGATATCACACAAGTAAACACGCTGCAGGACTGCTTGTATCGCACATTATATCACACACAAGTAAACACGCTGCAAGACTGCATTTGTCGCACATGATATCACACACAAGTGAACAGACTGCAGGACTGCTTGTGTCGCACATGATATTAAACACAAGTAAACACGCTGCAGGAGTGCTTGTGTTGCACATGATATCACACACAAGTAAACACGCTGCAGGAGTGCTTGTGTCGCACATGATATCACACACAAGTAAATACGCTGCATGACTGCTTGTATCGCACATGATATCACACCAGTAAACATGCTGCAGGACTGATGGTATCACACATGATGTCACACACAAGTAACCACGCTGCAGGACTGCTTGTATCGCACATGATATCAAACACAAGTAAACACGCTGCAGGAGTGCTTGTGTCGCACATGATATCAAACACAAGTAAACACGCTGCAGGAGTGCTTGTGTCGCACATGATATCAAACACAAGTAAACACGCTGCAGGAGTGCTTGTGTCGCACATGATATCAAACACAAGTAAACACGCTGCAGGAGTGCTTGTGTCGCACATGATATCAAACACAAGTAAACACGCTGCAGGAGTGCTTGTGTCGCACATGATGTCACACACAAGTAAACACGCTGCAGGAGTGCTTGTGTCGCACATGATGTCACACACAAGTAACCACGCTGCAGGACTGCTTGTATCGCACATGATATCAAACACAAGTAAACACGCTGCAGGAGTGCTTGTGTCGCACATGATATCAAACACAAGTAAACACGCTGCAGGAGTGCTTGTGTCGCACATGATATCACACACAAGTAAATACGCTGCATGACTGCTTGTGTCGCACATGATATCACACCAGTAAACATGCTGCAGGACTGATGGTATCACACATGATGTCACACACAAGTAACCACGCTGCAGGACTGCTTGTATCGCACATGATATCACACTCAAGTAAACACGCTACGGTACTGCTTGTGTCGCACATGATATCACAAGTAAACACGCTGCAGGACTGCTTGCATCGCACATTATATCACACACAAGTAAACACGCTGCGAGACTGCTTGTGTCGCACATGATATCACATACAAGTAAACACGCCGAGAGACTGCTTGTGTCGCACATGATATCACATACAAGTAAACACGCTGCAGGACTGCTTGTGTAGCACATGATATCACACACGTAAACATGCTGCGGGACTGCTTGTATCGCACGTGATATCACACACAAGTAAACACGCTGCGGGACTGCTTGTGTCGCACATGATATCAGGCAAGTAATCACGCTGCAGGACTGCTTGTATCGCACATTATATCACACACAAGTAAACACGCTGCGAGACTGCTTGTGTCGCACATGATATCACACACAAGTAACCACGCTGCAGGATTGCTTGTATCGCACATGATATCACACACAAGTAACCACGCTGCAGGATTGCTTGTATCGCACATAATATCACACACAAGTAAACACGCTGCAGGACTGCTTGTGTAGCACATGATATCACACATGTAAACATGCTGCGGGACTGCTTGTATCGCACATGATATCACATACAAGTAAACACGCTGCAGGACTGCGTGTGTAGCACATGATATCACATATAAGTAAACACACAGCGAGACTGCTTGTGTCGCACATGATATCACACACAAGTAAACATTCTGCGGGACTGCTTGTATCGCACATGATATCACATACAAGTAAACACGCTGCAGGACTGCGTGTGTAGCACATGATATCACATATAAGTAAACACACAGCGAGACTGCTTGTGTCGCACATGATATCACACACAAGTAAACATTCTGCGGGACTGCTTGTATCGCACATGATATCACACACAAGTAACCACGCTGTAGGACTGCTTGTATCGCACATGTCATCACACAAGTAAACACGCTGCGGGACTGCTTGTATTGCACATGATATCACACACAAGTAATCACGCTGCAGGACTGCTTGTATCGCACATGTTATCACACACAAGTAACCATGCAGCAGGACTGCTTATATCGCATATGATATCACACACACTTATAACCATGCTGCGGGACTGCTTGTATCGCAAATGTTATCCCACACAAGTAACCACGCTGCGTGACTGTTTGTATCGCACATGATATCACACACGTAGACACGCTGCAGAACTGCGTGTATCAAAGAGTATACACCGGAGATTTTAGACACAAGCCGACAGTTGTTTTTTGTTATCCTACCATCGTAGCAGTATTGGATGGAGACGCCCCTATTTTAAACAGTGGTACTTGGGGTTTATGTTCGTAACCCCTTCCAAAAGTTCAGGCGAAGACTAAATCCTACGAAAAACCGAAGCACATCATGTATGAGCCAAGTAAATACCAAGACAAAACAAAGACGCTGATAAACGGAAAGCAAGGAAAAACCGTGCGGACGAATTGAGTTCAGTAGTGCTTCTCACCTTCTTTATCAAAGCGCTGACACCACTTTGTTAAAAGTTAAAGTACCAATGATTGTCACACACACACTAGGTGTGGTGAACTTTGTCCTCTGCATTTGACCCATCCCCTTGTTCCACCCCCTGGGAGGTGAGGGGAGCAGTGAGCAGCAGCGGTGGCCACGCCCGGGAATCATTTTTGGTGATTTAACCCCCAATTCCAACCCTTGATGCTGAGTGCCAAGCAGGGAGGTAATGGCTCCCATTTTTATAGTCTTTGGTATGACTCGGCCGGGGTTTGAACTCACGACATACCCATCTCAGGGCGGACACTCTCACCACCTAGGAGGTTATTTACATCGAGCGATGCAAAGAAGCACTTTATGGCACGACGCGCCACACTGTCGCCTGCTGCAACTCGCAACTTTCCCTGGCCCCCGTGGTGGCTTCTTTTTTCTTTTAAAAAGCCCAGTGGCCAACGCTGTATGTGGGTCTGAAAAGGTGCAGGACTCCAAAGGAGGAAAGGAGAGCACCGTGATGGATGATCTGCCATGGATGTAGGACAGAGTCAGTCTTCCCAGGAGCCCCAGAAAAAAAAGGGCCTCCTGCTT
The DNA here is from genome assembly GCF_033978785.1 of Entelurus aequoreus. Taxonomy (NCBI): domain Eukaryota; kingdom Metazoa; phylum Chordata; class Actinopteri; order Syngnathiformes; family Syngnathidae; genus Entelurus; species Entelurus aequoreus. The sequence continues at coordinate 34,104,796 of NC_084756.1, read as the reverse complement.
GACAACATTTGTGGGTCAGCAAGGTCCCAAAGGGGGAGAAGCGAAGCAGGCAAGGGCGGCCTGCTGACTCCTGGGTGAGGGCCTCATTAGGGGCCAATGTTTCCATGAAGGTGCACATGGCGAGTGTCAGCGTGTCACCCGCTCCAAAGTCAACACCAGGAGCAGATGGTTCTCCTCTCCTTTTAATGCAGTCCTTTTTCAAACAACATTCATAAAGCGACAGTAACGTACAAAGTGTGAAGAGCGTTTCCCTGGCGTGTGTAATGAACATTCAGTCCTTTGTGGCTTCCTGTGTGAAGGCCGTGTCACACAACATAGTACAGTAAGTCATAGAAGAATACATACCTTGGCAAATGTATTACTCCCGGATCTTTAAAAAAAAAAAAAAAAAGACTTATAAAGTATCATGTGTGGCAGTCGGCAAACAATCCGCCATTGTTGTCTACGCCTTCAGTGGGATAGAGGTCACATGACCTGGCAGGTATCTGGGCCAGCGCCACTCACACCTGCTGGCGGCAGGTTTAGAAAAAGAAAAAGAAAAAAAAGGAGGTGAAAAAGTTTCCTCAAGAACAAAAACCTTGGAGGACATAAGAGCTTTTTTTTTTTCCCCTGTTGTCCTTTTTTGAGTCGTCCTATAAAACGGTGGCTTCCTCCATGGCGTTGACCCACCTGTGTAATGAGCAGGTGGCACACGTTAGATAACAGGCACACACAAATGTGAGGACTAAACTATATTATATATATATATATATATATATATATATATATATATCTCTACATATATATAAATATATATGTATACACATATATACATATATATAAATATATATGTATATACATATATACATACATATATATAAATATATATGTATACACATATATACATATATATAAATATATGTGTATACACATATATACATATACATACATTTACACATACTGTACCTGTGTGTGTATATATATATATATATATATATATATATATATATATATATATATATATATATATATATATATATATATATATATATATATATATATATATATATATATATATATACACATATATATATATATATATATATATATATATACACATATATACATTTATACTTACGTACATACAGATACCAAATACAGTATATATGTACATATACATACATGGATACACACATACATACATAAATATACATACATACATATATACATATACATGCATAAATATATATATTTATACATATATAAATATGTTTACCTTTTTGTATATATATATATAAATATATATACACACGTATGTATGTATATATACATACATACATATATATATATATATATATATATACATACATACATACATATACATATATATACATACATACATACATACATACTGTACATACATACATACATACATACATACATATATATATATATATATATATATATATATATATATATATATATATATATATATATATATATATATATATATATATATATATATATATATATACACATCAATTACAGTCATTTGTTCTTCCTTTAATTGTTTTGTGCGCAGCTTTTGGAAGGAAAATGTTAGGACACCCCTGTGGAAAGGCTCTGTTTTCACTGCACACCGGATCTGATTTTTTAAAAAAAAAATTTTTTAAGTACACAGTAAAACAGTAAAAATTGTTGAGTAAAAAAAAACAACTAAGTTATTTATTATTAAAAGACTGGAATGCACCTATGCTGTCTTTAAATTGAAGTGAAGTGGTAATTGTGTTTTGGCGACACCTCGCGGACACAATAACTCCTGAAGTTCAGCTCATGACGCAGTAGGTTGAGTCATGCAGACACGTTTGTTACTTTCTAATAGGCTTCTGCCTTGGAGACTTTGTGTGTGTAAATGATACGCAACTCTAATTGTTTGATACTTGTTTATATTGACAAATGTGCTGTTCTATTCTTCACTGATTACTACGAAGGTCTAGCTTGTGTGCTATTGTGTGCTTAGCTGTTGTGTAGCTGCCGGTAGCCTATAGCCTTGCATGTTTTCTTTCTGTAAATGGCTCTGGTGTAATTAAACAATTAATGGACGACTTTTAGATGTGAACTGGCTGTCCAGCTTTGCACTTATTTTGAAGATTTTAGATGCAAGATCTTTTTTTTTTGCTGATATCGGACGGATATTGGATATCAATAAAGCGCCACGAGACAGAAAACTGAATGTTCCGCACCTCTGGGCCGTGTGGTTGTCCAGGGCTTTGAAGGTGTAATACAAAGTGTTCTTGTGGTAGAGCTGGAAGACGTTGGCCTGGTCGTCACCGTGCCGCGTGTCAGGTAACTTGACGGTGAAGCCCAACAAGGGCAAGCTCTCTGAGGCCACTTTCTCCTGCGGATAAAAAAAAAGCACATGCTGGGCCGCTTCCTCGACGCGGCCCCGTCCAGGTGTGTCCCCCTCACCTCTTGGCCCCTGTAGGTGTAGAGCACCTTGTCTTTCAGGAGGAACCACAGTCTCTTCCAGTTCCTCCTGCTCCTGTGGCTGCGATGCAGACTGCCGCTGATGGAGCCCTCGTCAGACACGGTCACCTGCGGGGGGGCACACAGGTGTGTCACTCCTGCAGGGCCCGGGCAATGAGTGCACGTGTGCAATGAGCGCACCTGCTTGAAGGAGAGCATGCCTTTGCGGTGTCTCCAAATGTTGGGAGGGTGGATGCTCTGGAAGACCGAGGAGAGGGGGCGACTGGCACGGGCCGGACCAGGGCTGCTCTTGGCTGGCGGGTCTTCTCCTGCAGGGTGGAGACTTTTCAAACAACATGCTGCTGCTCTTTCTTCAACCCAAGTTATATGTTGCTGCTTGACAAAGTAAACATTACGTGTATAACTACAGAATCTATGGGCGCCTCACCTTTCTATTCTCATTCTCGGGGTGACGATTCCATTCAGAATCAATTCTCCATTCTACACGATTCTCGTAATATATTATTTTTAGTATGGGAATTATGATAAAAACCTTTTCAAAACAGGTTGCTGGGTACAAAAGCTCCTCTTGGCTGCAAATATTTGTAATAAATGTAATGAATATAATACATGTAATAAATGTATGAATGTAAAAATGTAATGATTGCAATAAATACAATAAAAGTAATAAATGAAATAAATATAATAAGTGTAATACATATAATAAATGTAATGAATGTAATTATTGTAATAAATGTAATGAATGTAATGAATATAATACATTTAATAAATGTATAAATATAATACATGTAATAAATGCAACAAATGTAATGAATATAATACATTTAATAAATGTATAAATGTAAAAAATATAATGATTGTAATAAATGTAATGCATGTAATAAATGTAATACATTTAATAAATTAAATACATTTAATGAATGTAATAACGGTAATACATGTGTTAATGTAATAAATGTAATGATTGTAGTATAGATGTAATGAATATGTGGAATACATTTAATAAAATACATACATTAAAAAAGTTTAATAAATGTATAAATGTAATGATTGTGATCATTGTAATTAATGTATGAATGTAATACATGTAAAAACTATAATAAATGTAATACATGTATGTTTGTAATAAATGTGATAACTATAATTCATGTAATATGTATATTTATTACATGTATACATGTAATAAATGTTATACATGTAATAAATGTAATAAATGCAATGAATGTAATACATGTAATAAATTAAATACATGTAATAAATGCAATGAATGTAATAAATGTATAAATGTAATAAATGAAATAAATGTATTAATTTAATACATGTAATCAATGTAATAAATGTAATGAATGTAATGAATATAATACATTTAATAAATGTATAAATATAATACATGTAATAAATGCAACAAATGTAATGAATATAATACATTTAATAAATGTATAAATGTAAGAAATATAATAAATGTAATGGTTGTAATAAATGTAATTAATAAATTAAATACATTTAATGAATGTAATAATGGTATTACATGTGTTAATGTAATAAATGTAATGATTGTAGTATAGATGTAATGAATGTAATAAATGTAATGAATATATGGAATACATTTTATAAAATGATTGTGATCATTGTAATGCATTCAATAAATATAATAAATGTAATGATTGTAACAAATGTAATTAATGTATAAATGTAATACATGTAATTAATGTAATCAATAAATGTAATCAATAAATGTAATGAATGTAATGAATATAATACATTTAATAAATGTATAAATATAATACATGTAATAAATGCAACAAATGTAATGAATATAATACATTTAATACATTTATAAATGTAATAAATATAGTAAATGTAATGATTGTAATAAATGTAATGCATGTAATAAATGTAATACATTTAATAAATTAAATACATTTAATGAATGTAATAACGGTAATACATGTGTTAATGTAATAAATGTAATGATTGTAGTATAGATGTAATGAATGTAATAAATGTAATGAATATATGGAATACATTTTATAAAATACATACATTTTGTATTAAAATTTAATAAATGTATAAATGTAATGATTAAGATAATTGTAATGCATTCAATAAATATAATAAATGTAACAAATGTAATTAATGTATAAATGTAATAAATGTAAAAACTATAATAAATGTAATAAATGTATAAATGCATGTATAATGTAAACATATTTAAATGTAATAAATGTATTTTTGTAATAAATGTGATAACTATAATTAATGTAATATGCTCGGGATGGTTCCCGCTGGCCCCACCATGGACTGGACTTTCGCTGATGTGTTGGACTTTCACAATATTATGTCAGACCCACTCGACACCGAGGATGTCGTTGTGGCTTGTACAGCCCTTTGAGACACTTGTGATTTAGGGCTATATAAATAAACATTGATTGATTGATTGATTGATGTATATAACTGTAATACATGTATACATGTAATAAATGTTATACATGTAATAAATGTAATAAATGCAATTAATATAATAAATATAACAAATTAAATAAATGTAATAAATGCAATGGAATAAATGTATAAATTTAATAAATTAAATAAATGTATTAATATAATACATGTAATGAATGTAATCAATGTAATAAATGTAATAAATGTATACATTTAATAAATATAATAAATGTAATAAATGCAATGAATGTAATGAATTTATTACAAATGTAATAAATGTTATAAATGCAATTAATGTAAAGAAATTGCATTTACATAATAATACATGAAATTAATGTAGTAAATGTAATAAATGTAATAAATGCAATAAATGCAATAAATGTAATAAATGCAATTAATGTAATAAATGTAATAAATGTAATACATAAAATAAATGTAGTAAATGTATTAAATGTAATAAATATAATAAATGTTAAAAATGCAATGAATAAATGTAATAAATGCAATGAATGTAGTAAATGATACATGCAATAAATGTAATAAATGGTGGGCATGTTCACACCTGTCTTCTGCAGCTGGTTGTAACAGTGGTCACACACTTTGGCCACACGCTCCTTCAAGTACTTGAGAGGATGTCTGTTCTTGGAGCAGCTCCTACAAACAATCTGTGGCAGCACCAGAACACTTTGTGTTTGTTGATTCCTACGACCACTGATTTGCATTGGAACTCACCCTCCCACAGCTGTGGCAGCGATGTCTGCGGAGGGTCAGGCCGAAGTGGGAAGTGCAGTTCATACACATCATCACTTGTGACGGCGGGACCAGCGTGGGCGCCTCTTCTCCCAAAGTCAGCCGCAGACCATTCCTCACCTGGACACACACTGCACTTTTGGGAATCTATTCTAATTTGTAATCATTTGTAATAATGTGCTCATTTTAGGCGGCTAGCAATGGTGATCATTTTGCCTCTAAATCACTCTAAAAAAAACATCTAAAAAGCGCCAATAATACTCCATTGACATTACATGCGTTATTGTTATTTTAAGCCTTTATGCAGACAAACAGAGCTAACATATTGAGCTGCTGCATCGCCTCCGAGCTGGTGAAAGTTCATTCTAGATTATAAATCATGCCAATCTGTGACATTCAATTTAGATCCAGAGATGGCGAGGAATACCGTCAATTCCGAACTAAAAGCCGCTACCGTATTTTTCGGACTATAAGTCGCTGGGTTTTTTTCATAGTTTGGCCGGGGGTGCGACTTATACTCAGGAGCGACTTATGTGTGAAATTATTAACACATTACCGTAAAATATCAAATAATATTATTTAGCTCATTCACGTAAGAGACTATAGACCAGTGGTTCTAAACCTTGTAGGAGGTACCGAACCCCACCAGTTTCATATGCTTATTAACCGAACCCTTCTTTAGTGAAAAATAAAATGTTTTTTTTCATAATTTAATCTTAATTTATAAATATTAATCATGAAATTATGTTATTATATTACACAAATACTAATAAATATATATTTTACAAACAGAAAGTTACATGATCCCATGTTTACATCTCATTGTGCAACATGTGGATGTCTGAAAGGGGTACATGTTATTTCCAAAGCAGGACCCCCACCCAGACATACAATACTAGTACACAGCTCCTGAAAAAACAACATGTTTTGTTATTGTCATTGTAAGTGGGCCTAAACACTTATATTAGAAAATAATCTCATGGAAATGACTGCTGTCATTTGATTATAATAATAAAACCTTTAACTTGTTATCTCGTCAGGTTTGGGTCAGGTGTGCTGCTGGTGTAGCCACAGTGTGCACATCTGACGTCGCTCACATGTGCTCCACTGAACGCTCAAGGAGTTTTTGCGTTTGCTCATGCATATGGAAAATTAAGGGAATTTTTGTTTGGGTGTATCCATAATACGCCGATAGGGAAAAGTTGTTATTTACACGATGAGTCGGGTGTGTCTTGACTTCCGCGACGGAGGCTCCGCCGAACCCCTGAGGCCGACTCACCGAACCCCTAGGGCTCGATCGAACCCAGGTTAAGAACCACTGGACTAGACGTATAAGATTTCATGGGATTTAGCGATTAGGAGTGACAGATTGTTTGGTAAACGTATAGCATGTTCTATATGTTATAGTTATTTGAATGACTCTTACCATAATATGTTACGTTAACATACCAGTTGGTTATTTATGCCTCATATAACGTACACTTATTCAGCCTGTTGTTCACTATTCTTTAGACATTTTAAATTGCCTTTCAAATGTTTATTTTTGGTGTCAAATATATTTCCCCAAAAAATGCGACTTATACTCCAGTGCGACTTATATATGTTTTTCCCCTTCTTTATTATGCATTTTGGGCTGGTGCGACTTATACTCCGGAGCGACTTATACTCCGAAAAATACGGTACATGTTTCCTAAGCTTTGAACCCTGCAGCTAGTAAGACAGTGCGGCTAATTGCTGGATTTTTCCTCGCTGACGGCCAAAATTAAAAATTGTTTTAGAACAGGGGTGTCCAAACTTTTTCCACTGAGGGCCGCACATTGAAAAATCAAAGCTAGCGGGGGCCATTTTGATATTTTTTTATTTTAAAAACCAATACAATATATGTATAAAAAATATACATTCAGGCTTCCACTCAGGCTTGATCCCGGGGACCCCAAAGGGTTTTGGTCCAAAAAATATAAAAAATGTGTCATTATTCAGTATTAATATTTGTGTTATTATTCAAGTTTTTAAATCTCTAGATCAGCATTAGGTCTATCTGTCAATATAACATTTTTTAAAGATTTAAATTGTATGCTCTTTTTGTCAAAGAAAACCCTTTTTTTTAATGAAAAAAACAAAATATGCAATATTTTCACCCAATAAAATTTTTAAGTGGGATATTTGAGATTATATAATAATTGGAGCCTTAAAAAGGTCAATAACTCATAACACCATTGATTTTAATTCATTATTATTTTTTGAGCAATGACACTTAAAAACTAATCACACTAAAATTGTAGGGGATCCAAAAGGGTCCTACTCATTAAAGTGTTAAAAAAATTAATTATATATATATATATATATTTTTTACTGTTTACTTTTAACACAATAATCTCGAGATCAACTTCAGATCTATCCGTCAATTATAAGTTTTTTGTTGTTTATGTTTTTGTTTGTTCGTTCGTTTTAGGCCCTTCTTTAAAAAAAAACAGCTCGTTTTTTTACATGGCAAACACAAAATATGCAACATTTTCCCCAAAAAATATCTCAAAATATTTAATGTGATGTAATTGGAGCCTTGGATAGGTCAATAATTCATAATGACATTGATTTTGATTCATTATTATTTTTTAAAGAAATAAACAGCCTGCGTGGCAGCTTTGTGTTATTAGAGTAAACATTGCTACATTTTCTTGTTACATTTCACCTGTTTGCTCTTTAAATACCACTTTTAATGTTTTGTATTTTTTTCCAATCGTATTTTTAAAATGTGCCGTGGGGCCGTTAAAAAATGACCTGTGGGCCGCAAATGGCCCCCGGGCCGCACTTTGGACACCCCTGTTTTACACGGAAAAAACCCCAAGCAAATACACTGAGAATGTGTTTTATTGTTTGTGCTATGGCGCCATCTTTTGGACGAGTTTGCTCACTGCAGGTGCTGCAGTGTCCTTCCATTTACCGGCAGTGCTTTCAAGCAAAAATGGAGTGCCGTCCATAACGTTGCTACTCGTATGGATTCTTCATTCGTCACTATTTGTGAGTTTTACAATACAACTAAAACTGTTTATACTTACTTAAACCGTCCCATGTGTGATGTAATGAAGTTGGCGTCCTTAGCATTTGCTAATAAGCTAACACATTTACGAGTGTCTCTGTTAGTATTATTAACTTACAACAGCATTCTTTTTGTATTGTTTCAGTTTCACAAATTCCTCAGTCAATTCACCAAAACGTCACCGTAGAGTTATTGAGTCTGTTTAGCTGAGTGGAGAGCTAGCCTCCGCAGCTAGCGGGTCCATGACGGTGACTTCTGTTTTGTTTGATCAGCCGTTTTACTGCCGTGTTACAGGCACCGTTTGGAAACAATTAAGGTATGTAAATAAACATTTACAAAACCTTTCTGTGTCAATAACTCATTTTGCAACATATCTGCGGCTTATAGTCCGGTGCAGCTAATAAATAGAAACATTTTTGTTTTCCTTAAAATGTTGTGGTTTATGTACTTTATAGTCCGATAAATACAGTACACGAAAAGACGCTTGTTTGCACTCAACTTTTATATCTAACGCTTCGTGGGGATTATGAATGATTCTTCATCTAAACAGGAAGATATAAACATCCCATCGGTCGGCATGCCAGTGAGAGCAGACATCGTACGGTAAGTGATTGTTTTATTATGTTTGTTGGCTCTCATGAAGTCTACTATAATTCGTGTGATGAGTCTGTGAAATCAATACACCGCCGTATGTTTAAAATGAGCAAAATACCTAAATATTACATACATGAATGTTACTACATTACATATATACTTAAAGTGGGTGTATAAAACCCTGATGGAGGTTTTTGAGTGTTGATAGGCGGAATAGCGCGACTACCATTACCTCCACTGTTAGCTGACTTTTGCTAGTGTTTATTTACTAGTAAGAATGCATAAAAACAAAACCCATGTGTTCTTGTTCGACATAAGGATTGTGAATGATGGGCAAAAACTCCCCCAAAATGTAAAGGTCAACACTTACCTCGACTGAAGAGTTGTCAGAGGGCACAGACACTCGATGATGTTCACTCACGGTGCGAGTCAAAGTGTAAAACCAGTCCTCTCGTTCAAGGAAGGAGCTGTCCAAGGAATACACATCGCTTACTAGTCACCATGAAGGTCAAGGTCAAGGTGGATTTATTCATTTCGCACAATTTGTAAACAGACAACTGCCCCAAAGTGCTGTAAAGATTGATGATAATAATAATAATAATAATAATAAAAATCACATGAAGTACAAAGCATTCTACATATAAAACACAGTTACAGTCGTGATCAAAAGTGTACATACACTTGTAAAGAACATAATGTCATGGCTGTCTTGAGTTTCCAATCATTTCTACAACTCCTATTTTCCATCATCTACATCTTTCTTTCTTTCTTTTAGTTTATTTGGAACATGAACACATTTACATCATAATACATCACACAATTTCATATCATTTCATTTACATCATGCCCGAAAAGGAGTAGGAAGAAGCAAAGCTTATTTAATCCTACCCCTTTCCCACTTCAAAGCATTTACAATTATATAAAATCATTTACTGACCTTTTTATATAATAAAATAACATCTATGAATTAGTATATACAACAGTTTGTAATATGTAATTAATTAATTCAGTCATTATTAACATACTGAGATGAAGAATATTTTCAATAAGGTTGGAAGTTTTTCTCATAATTCTTCTTCTTTGTACTTTGTAAGCACTATTCATTTAAACAACCTCTTAAACTGGATCATGTCAGTACAATTTTTAACTTCTTTACTTAATCCATTCCATAATTTAATTCCACATACTGTTATGCTAAAAGTTTTAAGTGTTGTACGTGCATATAAATGTTTTAAATTATTTTTTCCTCTAAGGTTATATTTCTCCTCTTTAGTTGAGAAGAAATGTTGTACATTCTTTGGTAGCAGGTTATAGATTGCTTTGTACATCATTTTAGCTGTTTGCAATTTTACCAAATCACCAAACTTTAATATTTTTGACTTAATAAATAAAGGGTTTGTATGTTCTCTATATCCAACATTATGTATTATTCTAACTGATCTTTTTTGTAACATGGTTAACGAATGTAGCGCACATTTGTAGTTATTTCCCCATATTTCTGCACAATAACTCAGATATGGTAACACATATGAAGTGATTTTTGGCCCAGGACGTGTTTTGTTTTATTCATTATTGAAATGTTTTTTGCTACCTTACGTTGTATGTTTTGTATATGAGATTTCCAGTTCATTTTATCATCTATTAATACTCCCAAAAATCTGGTTTCTTTGACCCTTCCGATGTCTACTCTTTAAAGTCCTACTGAAAGCCACTACTAGCGACCACGCAGTCTGATAGTTTATATATCAATGATGAAATCTTAACATTGCAACACATGCCAATACGGCCGGGTTAACTTATAAAGTGACATTTTAAATTTCCCGCTAAACTTCCGGTTGGAAACGTGTATGTATGATGACGTATGCGCGTGACGTCACGACGGCAACGGAAGTATTCGTACCCAATGTGTCACCATACAAAAAGCTCCGTTTTTATTGAACAATTCCACAGTATTCTGGACATCTGTGTTGGTGAATCTTTTGCAATTTGTTCAATGAACAATGGAGACTGCAAAGAAGAAAGTTGTAGGTGGTATCGGTGTATTAGCGGCTGGCTGTAGCAACACAACAAGGAGTACTTACTTGGATAGCAGACGCCTAGCCGATGCTAGCCGCCAACCGCACGGATGATCGGGTGAAGTACTTCGTCGCGCCGTCGATCGCTGGAACGCAGGTGAGCACGGGTGTTGATGAGCAGATGAGGGCTGGCTGGCGTAGGTGGAGCGCTAATGTTTTTATCATAGTTCTGTGAGGTCCGGTTGCTAAGTTGCTAAGTTAGCTTCAGCGTCGTTAGCAACAGCATTGTTAAGCTTTGTCAGGCTGAGAATTATTAACCGTGTAGTTACATGTACATGGTTTAATAGTATTGTTGATCTTCTGTCTATCCTTCCAGTCAGGGGTTTATTTATTTTGTTTCTATCTGCAGTTGAGCCAGATGCTATCACGTTAGCTCAGTAGCTAAAGAGCTTCGCTGATGTATTGTCGTGGAGATAAAAGTCACTGTGAATGTCCATTTCGCGTTCTCGACTCTCATTTTCAAGAGGATATAGTATCCGAGGTGGTTTAAAATACAAATCCGTGATCCACAATAGAAAAAGGAGAGAGTGTGGAATCCAATGAGCCAGCTTGTACCTAAGTTACGGTCAGAGCGAAAAAAGATACACCCTGCACTGCCTCTCTAGTTCTTCACTCTAACGTTCCTCATCCACGAATCTTTCATCTTCGCTCAAATTAATGGGGTAATCGTCGCTTTCTCGGTCCGAATCTCTCTCGCTCCATTGTAAACAATGGGGAATTGTGAGGAATTCTTCCTCCTGTGACGTCACGCTACTTCCGGTACAGGCAAGGCTTTTTTTTATCAGCGACCAAAAGTTGCAAACTTTATTGTCGTTGTTCTATACTAAATCCTTTCAGCAAAAATATGGCAATATCGTGAAATTATCAAGTATGACACATAGAATGGTTCTGCTATCCCCGTTTAAATTTAAAAAATTCATTTCAGTAGGCCTTTAAGCTACGTTTAAACCAGTCGAACCTTATGAGGTTTGGTCCCCTCCAAGGTTTCTCATTGTTTTCTTGCCCTGATGTGGGATCTGAGCCGAGGATGTCGTTGTGGCTTGTGCAGCCCTTTGAGACACTCGGGATTTAGGGCTAGATCAATAAACTTTGATTGATTGATTGATGATTGATTGATAAAATGCAAAAACAGAAAGGTGAACGAATAAAAATAGTAATAATAATAATAATAATCACAATAAGTACAGAACATTCTATATATAAAACCCTGTTTAAAAAAAAAACATAACATAAAAATGTCCAGCTCAGCTTGTGTTAAACTGCAGAGCAAACAAGTGTCATTTTAAAGAAGCTCTGAAATTCAGAGCGAGAGCGTTCCGGAGTTCAGTCTCGACCTTGAAAGCACTGGTCAGATGACCTCTCTGACCGCGGTATGCGGAAGAAGTAGGTCAGGTATGTACGGCGGGGCCAGCCCGTGGAGAGATTTGAAAACAAATCCTAAAATCCTGAACTGAATTCTAAAAACAACAAGCAGCCAGTGGAGAGAAACCATGCTCATGTTTCCCGTGAGCAGGCCTACAGCTGCCATTTGGAGTGGAAGACTCCGAACGGGATAAGCGGTAGAAAATGGATGGACTAAATTAACGCCAACGTAAGGAGAGTGACAGTAGTCTAGCCAGTCTCTAACTGGTTTATGGGCGGGTAAGATTTGACTTTCTGAAATAGTCGAAGCTGAAAGAAGGCAGTTTTTTTTTTTAAACCACTGAGATTATTTGCTTATTTTGAGTTATCAATAAAAACAGCAAATGAGAAAGGAAACGCACCTGGCAGACAAAGTGATGGCGATGTCTGTGCCCTCCATCTTCAGTGCATGTTGGACATTCTCTAGAACTTCTTTAGTCACCTGCAAAGCACACCAGTGGGCAAGATTTAGTGGGAAAACAACAAAAAACCGTTTTGGGTGTATTGCTGAACATATATATGTGGATTCTGGCAAGTTCTAGAAATATTTATATATTTATAATATAACATTCACATTCACAAAAATGAACATTCATTCATTTTTGTTTCATCTGACATCACATGGACAAAGATAAGACCTTCTGGAGGAAAGTTCTGTGGTCAGATGGAACAAAAATGGAGCTGTTTGGCCACAATACCCAGCAATATGTTTGGAGGAGAAAAGGTGAGGCCTTCAATCCCAGGAACACCATTCCTACCGTCAAGCATGGTGGTGGTAGTATTATGCTCTGGGCCTGTTTGGCTGCCAATGGAACTGGTGCTTTACAGAGAGTAAATGGGACAATGAAAAAGGAGGATTACCTCCAAATTCTTCAGGACAAGCTAAAATCATCAGCCCGGAGGTTGGGTCTTGGGCGCAGTTGGGTGTTCCAACAGGACAATGACCCCAAACACACGTCAAAAGTGGTAAAGGAATGGCTAAATCAGGCTAGAATGAAGGTTTTAGAATGGCCTTCCCAAAGTCCTGACTTAAACGTGTGGACAATGCTGAAGAAACAAGTCCATGTCATAAAAACCAACACATTTAGCTGAACTGCACCAATTTTGTGGTCAAAAACTCAAGCAGAAGCTTGTGGATGGCTACCAAAAGTGCCTTATTGCAGGTAAACTTGCCAAGGGACATGTAAGCTAATATTAACATTGCTGTATGTATACTTTTGACCCAGCACATTTGCTCACATTTTCAGTAGACTCATAATTAATTCATAAAAGAAGCAAACTTCATGAATGTTTTTTGTGACCAACAAGTATGTGCTCCAATCACTACATCACAACAAAATAAGTTGTAGAAATGATTGGAAACTCAAGACAGCCATGACATTATGTTCTTTACAAGTGTATGTACACTTTTGACCATGACTGTTTATGAGTACGTAATATATAATAATATAATGGATATATAAGTAATTATTATTTTAATTGGTTATTAAGAGTATGTGAAAGTTCAACTCTCCTACCTTGTTTACTTCTGTGACAACCTCCTTAAGGTTTTTTAATCAATCAGAAACATCAAGCAGCTAAAATGCCCCAAACATGGATAAGTGTGGCGTGTGTTATTACATTTAAATTCCTCAAATTTAAACTAAATACATTTTAATTTCGATTTTTTTAATGTTTATTTGACGTTTTTTAAAATAATATCCACAAAGTTCAATGAACAGCTCGTGTTATGTGTGATCATGTTTGTTAAATGTTTGTGCTGGTTTATTTGTTTTTCCTGCACCATGACTAGGGAAGGTTGTTTGGAGTGGGTCATACCAATAAATGATGTGCTATGTAGCCTTAAAAGTACAACTGATGGTTGAAATAATAACTTTGACCACCGAATGGTGACACAATGACAGTAAACAGACTGCTATTTATTTGTATATAATTTGTTAATAAACATGCTCCAGGCCGTAATTGTTATTGAACACGTACCGTCTCGCGTGCCTAATTGAAGACGCCGGCAGGCTGCACTCGGCCCGCGGGCCAGATTTTGGACACCCCTGGACTTTGAATATTAATAAATAAGCTACAACTGACTAATGTGCTAATCAGCAAATGAATTGCAAAAACCCCTGATATTTTAATGACTCATTTACAGTATATAAAACACACACACACATATATATACATATATATATATATATAT
>NC_084756.1:34067337-34084837 GCF_033978785.1 Entelurus aequoreus | reverse complement strand
TTTACTCAAAAGTCACCATTTTATAAGAAAACTTTAAAATGTTGGCAATATTATTATAATAATCGGAATTTTACTTGGCAAAACTATGACAAAAGTCATAATTTTACTCAAAGAATGTCACTATTTTACAAGAACACCAAAAACATTTGCAATATTGTGATAAAAGTCAGAATTTTATATGACAAATGTCTCCATTTTGCATTAAAAAGTAATAATTTTACATAAAAAAGTAATAATTTTACATAAAAAAAGTAATCATTTTACATAAAAAAGTAATCATTTTACGAGAAAATATTGCAATATTACAGAAACAGAAAGAATATGAGAAATTGTTCCCAATTTTATAAGAATAAAGTGGGCACATTTTGAGAAAAAGACTGCTCTTAGTGAATGCTTTTAATTTTAAATTTTTTGTTTTTAATCGTTATTTAATCTTCATTATTTACTTCGTTATTACAGTATGTCTCTATATACATATTTATTTTATTTTTTTAATACATTTTGGCCAAAGGGGGCGCATTTTAATTTCTTACACACACTTGTTATTACAGATGTTGGCCAGAGGGGGAGCACTTAAATAAAAAATAAAAAAACTGAACATTTGTGCAATATTATGATTAAAGTTGGAATTTTACTCAATAACAGTTACAATTTTACAAGAAAAAGTTAACATTTTGACAAAAGAGTCGTAATTTTACTTGACAAAAGTCAACATTTTATAAGAAATGTTGGCAATATTATAATAATTTGAATTTTACTTTGCAAAATTATGACAAAAGCCATAATTTTACTCCAAAAATGTCACTATTTTACAACACCACCAAAAAAATTGGCAACATTGTGATAAAAGTCTGAATTTTATATGACAAATGTCTCCATTTTGCATTAAAAAGTAATAATTTTACATAAAAAAGTAATCATCTTACGAGAAAATATTGCAATGTTACAGAAACAGAAAGATTATGAGAAATTGTTCCCAATTTTATAAGAAAAAAGTGGGCACATTGTGAGAAAAAGACTGCTTTTAGTGAATTTTTTTAATTTAAATGTTTTTGTTTTTAATCGTTATTTAATCTTCATTATTTACTTTTTTATTACAGTATGTCTCTATATACATATTTTTAAAACATTTTTAAATACATTTTGGCCAGAGGTGGCGCATTTCAATTTCTTACACACACTTGTTATTACATATGTTGGCCAGAGGGGGAGCACTTAAATAAAAATTAAAAAAACTGAACATTTGTGCAATATTATGATTAAAGTTGGAATTTTACTCAATAACAGTTACAATTTTACAAGAAAAAGTTAACATTTTGACAAAAGAGTCATAATTTTACTCGACAAAAGTCAACATTTTATAAGAAATGTTGGCAATATTATAATAATCGGAATTTTACTTTGCAAAATTATGACAAAAGCCATAATTTTACTCCAAAAATTTCACTATTTTACAAGAATACCAAAAAAATTGGTAACATTGCGATAAAAGTCTGAATTTTATATGACAAATGTCTCCATTTTGCATTAAAAAGTAATAATTTTACATAAAGAAGTAATCATTTTACGAGAAAATATTGCAATGTTACAGAAACAGAAAAATTATGAGAAATTGTTCCCATTTTTATAAGAATAAAGTCGGCACATTGTGAGAAAAAGACTGCTTTTAGTGAATTTTTTTAATTAAATTTTTTTTGTTTTTAATCGTTATTTAATCTTCATTATTTACTTCAAGTTATTACAGTACGTCTCTAAATACATATTTATTTTATTTCTTTAAATACATTTTGGGCAAAGGGGGCGCATTTCAATTTTTTACACACACTTGTTATTACATATGTTGGCCAGAGGGGGAGCACTTAATTTTTAAAAAAAACCTGAACATTTGTGCAATATTATGATTAAAGTTGGAATTTTACTCAATAACAGTCGCAATTTTACAAGAAAAGGTTAACATTTTGGCAAAAGAGTCGTAATTTTACTCGACAAAAGTCACCATTTTGTAAGAAAACTTTACACAGCTGTAATTGTAATCTACGGAGCCCCTAAAGGGACATGGGGGGAATTTTTTGTTTTAATAATCTTTTTTTTTTTTAGACATGTATCTCGTGCACACGAGAAACTTTTTGTAAAATTATTTTAAAAAATAAAAAAAAAATATTTTTTTTTAGACATGTATCTCGTGATAGTTTCTTATTTAAAAAAAAAATTATATAATTTTTTCTTCTTGCGCACGAGAAACATTTTATTAGAAAAAAAATAAAATTATACATTTTTTTTTAATTTTTTTTATAACTTTAGAAAATTTTTCTGGTGCGCACGAGATAAATGTCTTCAAAAAAAAAAAAATACAACATTTTTTTATAAAATTTTTTTTTACCCCCATGTCCCTTTAGGGGCTCCGTAGTAATTCTTTTGTTTCTTTCTTTAACAAAAAAGGCTAACCTGGCATGATGTCAGAGTTAAATGTCAGCACTTTAGCTATGCTAGTATTTTTTTTTGCCAGTCAGCTTTGTGGACATCTTGTGAGGCATGAAGCGTCTCACGGAAGGAAATCAATCAGCGCTCGTCTGCATTCAAGCGCTGGTGTGGGCTTTAAATGCCACCCGGTGCACCCTTTTTTTGTCATTGGACTCTTGTGTTGGACCACGATGCATTAGTGAGGGACACACGTGTTAACACTTGAAATGAAACGTACGACCATCCGCACTCATTTTGCAATTTCCCTTGACTTGATACTCACCCCGTGTTGTAAAGTGTCATTTGCCTGCTCCGCAATGTCTGCCACCATCACGATAGCGGCTGAATGAAGACAGGAGAGACGACATTAAAACGTGTCGGAGCCCCTGGGACTCAAGCTAAAGGTCAACTTGGATTGTTTTGTCCTTAAGAACACAAATATTCCACAAAGGCATCTTTTTGTATGCCTTTTGTTCTGGCAAAGAACGTAGATTTTTGTTCCGAAAAACTGAGCTTTGATTTAGGACTGGGCGATATATGGAATATACTCGATACATCGCGGGTTTGTCTCTGTGCGGTGCGAGTGGTAATACGAGAGAGAGAAGGTGCGAATCTGGTAACAAATGAAGGAAGAATTAATTCCCATTGTCTGTCGGATGTCGAACAGACAACCGTAATATGTCAAGTGTTTTTTTCCCCACTTTTCTTATTATGATAATGTTTTTTTTTTTATTGATTTTGACTATTAACAAGAGTTGACTTCATTTTACACTTTTGAGGACCCATAATGAAGTGGTTTCAGTACAATTTCAAAATATATCACATAGTTCCATTTTCTCATTACAACATGTCCGAAAAGAAGTGGGAAGAAGCTGAGCTAATTTTGCTAACTTTTCCACTTAGGGCAAGGGTGTCCAAACTACGTCTTCAATTTGGCCCGCGAGCCGCCATGAGTTTTATGAAGGAATCTTACCCACAGAAAGATTGCATTCATTGTAATAGTCTAACAATTTTGATCTTTGCTCCTTTAATGTCCTTTGTGTTCTTTGATATTTTATGTTTCCCTCTTACACACATGCTTATGTGTGCTATGGCTATGAGGTTTTTGTTTCTTTTTTTCCTCGGCCTCTCCAGGGGCCCAGGCTTAAGACTGATCGTCTGGCGGTGGTTTGGCTTCAAGCGGGAAGATGTCGAACAGACAACCGTAATATGTCAATTATGCGGCAAAAGCGTTGTTTCAAAAAGTTGCATTACTGCTAATATGTTGCTAATATGAAGCATCATTTGAAAAGTCACCCGCTAGAGAATGAAGAGTGTTTGAAACTCCGTATGTGAACATCTCCGTTCGGTGCCACACCCACAAAATGCCCAAGCCACCATTTCCACATCAACACCGTATGAAATATATATAGTATATATATTTTTCTTTTTCTTAAATAAGAGAGCCGGTTTATATATATATATATATATATATATATATATATATATATATATATATATATATATATATATATATATATATATATATATCTATATATATATATATATACAGTGTTTCCCATAAACTGCCAATATACCTGTGGCGGTGGGGGCGTGGCTATGGGCGTGGTCACCATGACATCATCGAGTATTTGCATAATTTACTACAATGATAGGATTTTCTCTAAAAAGGCTCAAAAAATGTATACTTACTAATTAATAATAACAGTTTTGTTTTAAACGTCCATCCAGCCATCCATCCATCCATTTTACAATATAATTACAACACTTTATGTACATATTTATATACAGATTTGAACAATAAGTTATTCACTGAAATATATTTATTAATTGTGGTTCTTATAAAAGCTAAAATGTCTCTTAAAGCTCTGCCCCTTTAATTAGTGCATACTAAATAATTTAACTTTAGCCTACTACTACAACCATATTATTTACCAGCAACATAAAGTGAAACAGAGGCAGAGGTGTCCTGCCACAGTCAGTAACAAATAAACAGAAAACAGTAGTGGTCAAATACAAATAAGGCAACAAGAGAAGTATCCTACACTTCTCTTTTGTAAAGTAAATCTGAACAGCCTATATGGGCATCTACATCAACTATATGATTTGCCTGAGAAGCTGGACAGGACAAAAAAAACAAAAAAAAAATTGTTTTTTTTTGTGGCGGGCCGCCACAAATAAATGAACGTGTGGGAAACACTGATATAAATATATATATATATATATATATATATATATATATATATATATATATATATATATATATATATATATATATATATATATATATATATATATATATATATATATATATATATATATATATATATATATATATATATATAAACCGGCTCTCTTATTTTATTTATTTTTTAAACCGGCTCTGTAACGGCCACCTCTCAGTGCAAAATGGAAGAGGTTCCCTATAAAGAAAGACTAGAAGGAACCGCTCCAGGTGTTTGTTGTACCTTGAGTGTCCTCATATTCCTGCGAGTCGGGGCTGAGGTTGTTCAAGTAATCTGAAAGCAAGAGTGAGGAGGAGTTGATTCAAAGAAGTGAAAGTGAAAGTGAAAGCTTGGTCACCTGTAAGGATCAAGGGGTACTGAGCCACACGCACGATCACCCGCAGCAGCTGCTGCTTGAGAGATGGACTCTGCTGCTGTGGAGACAAAAACACACACTTTGGATCACACAATTATCTGTGGAGGACAGAAAAGAGTCGGAATGTGCAAAATACTGATGAGACTTTGCCAGAAAACATCTAAAAAAAACTTCCAGTATCAGCAGGCATTGTCAGGGGTGTCCAAACTTTTTCCACCGAGAGTCGCATACTGAAAAGTCAAAGTCAAAGTATGCGGGGGCCATATTGATGTTTTTTATTATTTTTTAAAATTCTATAAACAGTACTATAGGTGACTAAGTATATTATTATTAATTATTAGTTAAAACATTTAATCTTTTTGTCATTACATACCGATTTATTTTCTTTTTTTGCTTACATTTTCACCATTTTTTTTACCCCTCATTGAAAAATACAATAATATTACCATACTTTTCGGATTATAAATCACAGTTTTTTTTCATAATTTGGCCGGGGGTGCAACTTATACTCAGGAGCGACTTATGTGTGAAATTATTAACACATTAGCGGGGGGGGGGGGGGGGGGGGGGGGGGGGGAATCATGGCAGAAGTGCATTGTGGAAAAAAAAAAAAAAAAAGGAAATCATATACTGCAGATTACAAGCTGGAAGTAGTGAAATATTATTTAATTTCATTTACTATTCTTTATGTATTTTTAATTGCCTTTCAAATGTCTATTCTTGGTGTTGGATTTTATCAAATAAATTTCCCCCAAAAATGCGACTTATACTCCAGTGCGACTTATATATGTTTTTTTCCTTCTTTATTGTGCATTTTCGGCCGGTGCGACTTATACTCCGGAGCGACTTATACTCCTAAAAATACGGTAATAATAATAATAATATGATTGTGTAACTGCATAACCTAGTGTGTCCAAAATTCTGCCTGTACAAAAATATTAATGTCCAGTTACACATTTAACAGTGTTTATTATTGTTAGTTAATTCATAAGTGAGAACAGTTATTTTATTTTTTTAATTAACTAACCAAACGTTGTTAATATTTGAAGTAGGTTTTATTTTTATTTTGAGAGGTTCTTTATTATTTTATTTTTTTTAAATATTTATTTTGGTTTTGTAAATGTTTATTTACATACCATAATTGTTTCCAAACAAAGCAAGCTCCCTAATCCGCTAAGCGGACTCAATAACTCCACGGTGGCGTCTCGGTAAATTTTACAGAGGAATTTGTGGAAAAAAAAAAAAAAAAAACGTTGTTTGCATTGACGGATGAAGAATCTATACGTGTAGAAACGCTATGGACGACTAGAAGACGGAACGGCACTTGTACTTCCAGTTCAAAGCTTTAAACAGCAGGAAACACTATTTTGAGAGATTCTAACATTTTAGAAAAGGGGTGTCAAAACTTTTAGAACTAATGGCTGAATACTGAAAAGTCAAGTACCGTATTTTTCGGACTATAAATCACAGTTTTTTTCATAGTTTGGCCGGGGGTGCGACTTATACTCAGGAGTGACTTATGTGTGAAATTATTAACACATTAGCGTAAAATATCAAATAATATTATTTCTCTCATTCACGTAAGAGACTAGACGTATAAGATTTCATGGGATTTAGCGATTAGGAGTGACAGATTGTTTGGTAAACGTATAGCATGTTCTATATGTTATAGTTATTTGAATGACTCTTACCATAATATGTTACGTTAACATACCAGGCACCTTCTCAGTTGCTTATTTATGCCTCATATAACGTACACTTATTCAGCCTGTTGTTCACTATTCTTTTTTTTATTTTTTAAATTGCCTTTCAAATGTCTATTCTTGGTGTTGGATTTTATGAAATAAATGTCCCCAAAAAATGTGACTTATACTCTAGTGCGACTTATATATGTTTTTTTCTTTCTTTATTGTGCACTTTCGGCCGGTGCGACTTATACTCCGGAGCGACTTATACTCCGAAAAATACGGTAATAATAATAATAATATGATTGTGTAACTGCATAACCTAGTGTGTCCAAAATTCTGCCTGTACAAAAATATTAATGGTCAGTTACACATATAACAGTGTTTATTATTGTTAGTTAATTCATAAGTGAGAAAAGTTATTTTATTTTTTTAATTAACTAACTAAACATTGTTAATTTTTGAAGTAGGTTTTATTTTTATTTTGAGAGGTTCTTTATTATAATTATTTTATTAAAATTTATTTTGGTTTTGTAAATGTTTATTTATATACCATAATTGTTTCCAAACAAAGCTAGCTCTCCAATCCGCTAAGCGGACTCAATAACTCCACGGTGGCGTCTCAGTGAATTTACCGAGGAATTTGTGAAAAAAAAAAACCAAAAAAAACGTTGTTTGCATTGACGGATGAAGAATCTATACGTGTAGAAATGCTATGGACGACTAGAAGACGGAACGGCACTTGTACTTCCGGTTCAAAGCTTTAAACAGCAGGAAACACTATTTTGAGAGCTTCTAACATTTTAAAACAGGGGTGTCTAAACTATTAGCACTAATGGCTGCATACTAAAAAGTCAAGTAGTTTTTTTTTTGTTATATATATATATATATATATATATATATATATATATATATATATATATATATATATATATATATATATATATATATATATATATATATATATAAAATATGCTAAAAGCAGATAGTATATATATTTAAAAACATACTGTCTTTAAATAGGTGACTAAGAATATTATCAATTATTTGTGGATAAATGTTCGCTTTTACTCATTACAGGCCGATTTTTTAGATTGATGTGTTATTATTTGAAAACACAACTGTTTGAATTTTAGCAGACACCTTAGGTAAATTTACACAGAAATATCGGACCGGTATCGCCAATATCAGCCTGAATTTTACTGGGTATTGGATCGGAAATAAATTAATAAGCAGTTTCATCTTGTAGGCTCCTTCCACATCTCGACTGAACAATGGCGGCGCACTGCTTTCGTCTCATCCACACATTCCCATTTCGAGCTCTGGCTTCTCCTCGGCACTATATCATTATTCATTATTAGTTGGAACATTTTAGTTTTTTGTCATTACAAACAGAGATTTTTTTAGTACTTTATTCCTACTGTTGTTTTATTTACATATAAGAATTTCATATAAATAATAACAATATTATAATTGTGTAACTGCATAACCTAGTATGTCAAAAATTCTGCCTGTATGAACGGTATGAAATGTTCCGATCAAAAATAAATTGTCAGAATAATTGTATCTAAGTTATCACAAAACGTTGTGTTTCGATGAGTTCCCGGCGAGCAGACAAAAGCTGTCTTTGATCCTACCAAGCAAAAGGCTTGTAAAACTCCACTTTGTACGATGGGAGGAGACAGGAGGGGTTCGGTTTCTTTGATGTATTGTCATCCACAGGAAGATTTTGTCTTGACCCGAGATCTACAAAGCGGAGAGGAAGCAGGACCTGACGCAAGCTCCAGGCACCTTTTCTTTGAACTGTTTTGTAATCAAGGCGATGGCTGTTTATGACCCCCCTCCCTTAGAAACAGCTGTTGCCATTTAATCAGGGAAAGTCCAAATAAAAGAGGAGGCATACAATATTTCGTCAGAGCGTGGGACGACACTGTAAAAGGGTACAGTGTCTACGCGTTTCTCCTCAATTGAGCTAAATTGAATTCTGTCTCTGTTTAATTCCTTGCTTCTTGTCTTGTTTAATAGATGTCATCAGTGTTTGAACCTGACATAAATGAATAAAAGTCGGAATACCGTGCTACGTGTACAGTCGGCGTGAGAGTGACACGCCATTTCTCTTGGCAAAAAGACCTTTCCAACCCAGGAAAGCGTGTCCACATTGAAAATGTCAAGTGCATTGGAAAGGCAGCCAGAAAAAGAAGCAGCACAGTTGACGGCTGCCCTTTGAGCTTCCACAGGAAACAGAATGTTTTGAAAGCAGCCTGGCATAAATTGACCCTCCTTGCATTGATTTTGGCATCTGAAAAGTACAAAAATGTTGGCTGGTTTGGCTTTATTTCCAACGCTCATGCAAGTCAACATGTCTGAAAGGGAGCAGGAAGAAGCCCAGCTGATATCATACATGTCTTCACTTCCTGTCTTCAATATTTAGCACGCACAAAAGCGACCCTGAATAAACAGTTGCCAAGTGCGGGGTTATATTTAGCCAGGATTCAGTACATGGAGTCGGATTTCTACGTGCACACGACCTCCATTGTGTAGAAAGTAGTGATGTGCAGATCGATACTGGAATATCGATACCAGAGCTTTCTGGCTCTAATATCCATTCTCAAATCAAAATATCGATATTTCTTTTCAGGGGTGTCCATCATTTTTCCACCAAGGGCCACATACTGAAAAGTCAAAGTATGCCATATTGATATTTTTTTATTTAAAAAAAAAATGCTAAAAACAGATATTGTCTCAGCTTTGTATTATACAGTAGGTGCCTAAGTATACTATTATTAATTATTATAATTATTAATTATTAGTTAGAACATTTTAGTTTTTTCTCATTACAAACCAATTTTTGGGACATTTTTCTTACATTTTTACTGTTGTTTTATTTGCATGTGGGAATTGAATATAAATGATAATAATAATATGATTGCGTAACTGCATAACTTAGTGTGTCAAAAATTCTGCCTGAATGAAAATATTAATGTTCAGACTAATTTAACAGTGTTTATTATTGTTGTTGTATTTTTTAATTTTTTTTATTAATGAAGTAGTTACTCTTTGATTATATTTTAAGTATATTTTGTTTTATTTTGAGAGCTTCTATTAGTTTAGATCAGGGGTGTCTACATTTTTTTTAATTAAAAAAAAGAAGCCAAAAACAGATACTAAGTATGTTTAAAGGCAAAACTTTGTGTTATTGGTGACTAAATATATCATTATTAATTATTAGTTTCAACAGTTATTTTTCATTACAAACCGATTGTTTTGGACATTTTTCTTACATTTTTACTGTTGTTTTATTTGCATGTAAGAGTTGAATATACATGATAATAATAATAATTGTGTAACTGCATAACTTAGTGTGTCAAACATTCTGCCTGAATGAAAATGTTAATGTTCAGACAAATTTAACAGTGTTTATTATTGTTGTTGTATTTTTTCTAATTAGTTACTTTATAAGACAGTATTTTTTTTATTTGTTATTAATGAACTAGTTTGATTATATATTAACTATATTTTATTTTTATTTAGAAAAATATTAAGATATTAATATATATATATATATTAAGTATGTTTAAAGACAAAACTTTGTGTTATTGGTGACTAAATATGTCGTTATTCATTATTAGTTAAAACATTTTAAGTTTTTCTCATTACAAACCGATTTTTTAAAAACTTTTTTCTTACATTTTTATTGTTGCTTTATTTGCATGTAAGAATTGAATATAAATAATAACAATATTATAATTGTGTAACTGCATAACCTAGTATGTCAAAAATTCTGCCTGCATGAAAATATTAATGTTCAGTTAAATATTTAACTGTGTTTATTATTGTTGTTGTATTTTTTTTCAAGTTCATTACTTCATAAGACAGTATTTTTTTTTTAATTAACTAGCTAAACTTTGTTTATATTTTAAGTATATTTTATTTTGATTTTGAGCGCTTTTTTAATTTTTTAATTTATTTTTTTAAACAGATATAATGTATGTTTAAAGGCAAAACTTTGTGTTATTGGTGACTAAATATATCATTATTCATTATTAGTTAAAACATTTGAGTTTTTTCTCATTACAAACTAATTTATTTGTACTTTTTTTTTTTACATTTTTAATGTTGTTTTATTTGCATGTAAGAATTTAATAAAAATTATACTAATAATATGATCGCGTAACTGCATGACTTAGTGTGTCAAAAATTCTATCTGTATGAAAATATTAATATTCAGTTATATATTTAACTGTGTTTATTATTGTTGTTGTATTTTTTTTTCAAGTTCATTAGTTCATAAAACAGTATTATTATTATATTTTTTATTAACTAGCTAAACTTTGTTTATATTTTAAGTATATTTGATTTTGATTTTGAGAGCTTCTTTTATTTAAATTTTATTTTTTAAACAAATATAATGTATGTTTAAAGGCAAAACTTTGTGTTATTGGTGATTAAATATATAATTATTCATTGTTAGAACATTTTAGTTTTTTCTCATAACAAACTGATTTATTTGTACTTTTTTTTGTTTTTAATTTTTACTGTTGTTTTATTTGCATGTAGAATTGAATAAAAATGGTAATAATAATATGATTGCGTAACTGCATAATTTAGTGTGTCAAAAATTCTGCCTGTATGAAAATATTAATATTCAGTTATATATTTAACTGTGTTTATTATTGTTGTAGTATCTTCAAATTAATTACTTCAAAAGATAGTATTTTTATTTTTTTTTATCAACTAACTAGCTACAATTTGTTTATATTTTAAGTATATTATTCTTATTTTGAGAGCTTCAGGGGTGTCTAAACTTAATGTATGTCTAAAGACAAAACTTTGTGTGATTGGTGACTAAATATATTATTATTATTAGTTTGAACATTTCAACTTTTTCTCATTACATTCTGATTTTTTTGCTCCTTTTTTCTTAATTTTACTGTTGTTTTTTAATCTTATTATTTGAAAACACACAACTTTTTAGGTATGTGGGCTTGTATTAAGCCTCAGGGAGTTGAACGCCCCTGCCTTACATAGTTCCGGGTCACCCTTGGGCAAGGTGTAGTACCCGAATGCCCCCCCCATCAGGGTTACGATACCCCCCATGAACTATACTATAAGAGGATGCGTTACCCGGCCCGGAGGAAGCCCGGGGCCCTCCTCCGGAGCTAGGCCCGGAGGTAGGGCTCGTCAGCGAGCGCCTGGTGGCCGGGCTTGCCACGGAGCCCGGCCGGGCACAGCCCGAAGAAGCTACGTGGACACACCATCTTCTCTGCCACGTGGGCCCACCACCCGCGGTCGGAACCAGTGGGGTCGGGTGCGCTGCCAAGTGGATGGCAGTGAAAGTGGAGGCTCCAGACGGACCAATTCGGGGCAGCAGAGGCTGACTTTCGGGACGTGGAACGTCTCTACGCTGGTGGGGAAGGAGCCTGAGCTGGTGCGAGAGGTGGAGCGCTACCGGTTGGATCTGGTGGGGCTTACCTCTACGCATAGCAAGGGCTCTGAAACCACACTCCTGGACAAGGGATGGACCTTGTTCACTTCTGGAGTTGCTCAGGGCGTGAGGGCACAGGCGGGTGTGGGGATACTCACGAGTCCCCGGCTGAGTGCCTGTACGTTGGAGTTCACCCCAGTGGACAAGAGGGTCGCCTCCCTTCGCCTTAGGGTTGGAGGGGGGAAAACTCTGACTGTTGTTTGTGCATACGCACCAAACAGGAGTTCAGAGTATTCAGCCTTCTTGGATACCTTGCATGGGGTCCTGTATGGGGCACCGGCAGGGGATTCCATAGTCTTGCTGGGGGACTTCAACGCGCACGTGGGCAATGACAGTGATACTTGGACTGGCGTGATTGGGAGGAACGGTCTCCCTGATCTGAACCTGAGTGGTGGATTGTTATTGGACTTCTGTGCTAGTCACGGACTTGCGATAACAAACACCATGTTCAAGCATAAGGATGCTCATAGGTGTACCTGGTACCAGAGCACCCTAGGCCAAAGATCAATGATCGATTTTGTAATCGTATCAGCTGATCTGAGGCCGTATGTTTTGGACACTCGGGTGAAGAGAGGGGCTGAACTGTCAACTGATCACCATCTGGTGGTGAGTTGGGTTAGATGGCGGGGGAAACCTCTGGACAGACCTGGCAAACCCAAGCGTGTAGTGCGGGTGAACTGGGAACGTTTGGAGGAGTCCTCTGTCCGGAAGGACTTCAACTCCCACCTCCGGCGGGACTTCTCTGCCATCCCTGTGGAGGTTGGGGACATTGAACAGGAATGGGCAGTGTTCAAAGCCTCTATTGCTAAAGCTGCAGCTGCGAGCTGTGGCCAGAAGGTCTTAGGTGCCTCAAGGGGCGGTAACCCTCGAACACCCTGGTGGACAGTGGTGGTCAGGGAAGCCGTCCGACTGAAGAAGGAGTCCTACCGGGGTATGTTATCCCAGGGGACTCCGGAGGCAGTTGCAAGGTACCGACGGGCCCGAAGGGCAGCGGCCGTGGCTGTGGACGAGGCTAAGCAGAGGGTGTGGGAGCAGTTCGGGGAATCCATGGAGAAGGACTATCGGGCGGCACCAAAGCTGTTCTGGAAGACCATACGGCACCTCAGGAGGGGGAAGCAGGGAACCATCCAAGCTGTGTACGGCAAGGATGGGACTTTGCTGACTTCAAGTGAGGAAGTCGTAGGGCGTTGGAAAGAGCACTTTGAGGAACTCCTGAACCCAAATACATCAGACACACCCTCCCTGATAGGAGCAGGGCCTGAGGATGATGGGGGATCGACGTCGATCTCTCGGGGTGAAGTCACTGAGGTAGTTAGACAACTCCACAGTGGCAAAGCTCCGGGGGTTGACGAGATCCGTCCAGAAATGCTGAAGTCTCTGGGTGTTGATGGGCTGTCTTGGTTGATACGCCTTTTCAACATTGCGTGGAAGTCTGGGACAGTGCCGAGGGAGTGGCAGACTGGGGTGGTGGTTCCCCTTTTCAAAAAGGGGGACCAGAGGGTGTGTGCTAATTACAGGGGTATCACACTACTCAGCCTCCCTGGGAAAGTTTACGCCAAGGTACTGGAAAGGAGGGTCCGGCCGATAGTCGAACCTCAGATTCAAGAGGAGCAATGTGGATTCCGTCCTGGTCGTGGAACAACTGACCAACTCTTTACGCTTGCGGGAATCCTGGAGAGGGCCTGGGAGTATGCCTATCCAGTCTACATGTGTTTTGTGGATTTGGAGAAGGCGTATGACCGCGTCCCTCGGGAGATCTTGTGGGAGGTGCTGAGGGAGTACGGAGTGAGGGGAACCCTGCTGAGGGCCATCCAATCTCTGTACAACCAAAGCGAGAGTTGTGTCCGGGTGCTTGGATGTAAGTCGGATCCGTTTCCAGTGGGGGTTGGTCTCCGCCAGGGCTGCGCTCTGTCACCTATCCTGTTTGTGATTTTCATGGACAGGATTTCTAGGCGGAGTCGTGGCCATGGCGGAGAGGGTATACGTCTCGGGGGGCTAAAGGTTGCGTCACTGCTGTTTGCAGATGATGTGGTCCTGATGGCACCTTCGGTTCGTGACCTTCAGCTCTCACTGGATCGGTTCGCAGCCGAGTGTTCAGCGGCTGGAATGAGGATCAGCATCTCCAAATCTGAGGCCATGGTTCTCAGCAGGAAACCGATGGTTTGTACAGTCCGGGTAGGGGACAGGACTCTGTCCCAGGTGGAGGAGTTTAAGTATCTCGGGGTCTTGTTCACGAGTGAGGGAAAGATGGAGAAGGAAATCAGCCGGAGAATCGGAGCAGCTGGGGCAGTATTGCAGTCTCTCTGCCGCACTGTTGTGACGAAACGGGAGCTGAGTCAGAAGGCAAAGCTCTCGGTCTACCGAGCTATCTACATTCCTACTCTCACCTATGGTCATGAAGTGTGGGTAATGACCGAAAGAATAAGATCGCGGATACAAGCGGCCGAAATGAGTTTCCTCAGAAGGGTGGCTGGCATCTCCCTTAGAGATAGGGTGAGAAGTGCAGTCACCCGAGAGAGACTCGGAGTAGAGCCGCTGCTCCTTCGCTTGGAAAGGAGCCAGCTTAGGTGGTTCGGGCATCTCGTGCGGATGCCTCACGAGCGTCTCCCTAGGGAGGTCCTTGTTGCACGTCCCACTGGGAGGAGGCCCCCCGGCAGGCCAAGGACCAGATGGGGGGATTACATCTCCTCTCTGGCCTGGGAACGCTTCGGGATTCCCCAGGAGGAAGTCGCAAATGTTGCTCTGGAGAGGGAAGTCTGGGGGTCTTTGCTGGAGCTGCTGTCCCCGCGACCCGATTCCGGATAAGCGGTTGAAGATGGATGGATGGACAACTTTTTAAATTTAAGCGGACACATTGGGTATATTTGCACAAAGTATTGGTATCGCCGATACCAGCTTGAATGTTCCTGAGAAATAAAATGAGTGGTATGGCACATCACTAGTACTGTCCAATAAATAATTGAACATGAATAAATTGCAGTCATGTTGCAGGTGTGTCACTGACCTCAAACCGGCCAAGGACGTGTGCCAAGGCAGGTGAGGCCATGCAGCTGTCCTCCAGCAGGTGGATGCTCCTGTCGTAGTGGCCCATGTAGGTGGTCCACACCAGCATGTCTGCCTTCCTGCTCAGGAAGATGTCTGCTATCTTCTGGGTCTCCTCCCTGAAGTCAATCAGCAAGTGCAGTGCAAGAAGTCACATTCTGTACAGTACCACACAGGTGTCCAACTCAAGGCCCAGGGGCCAAATCTGGCTCACTACATCATTTCATGTGGCCCACCGCATCAATTTATGTGTTACGCCGCATTGTTTTATTCTGCATTATTTTATTTGTTATGCCGCATTATTTGATGTATTATATCTTATTATTTTATGAGTGATGCCACATTATTTGATGTGTGATGCCACATTATTTGATGTGTGATGCCGAATTATTTGATGTGTTATGCCGCATTATTTTAATTGTTATGCCCCATTATTTTAATTGTTATGCCGCATTGTTTTATGTGTTATGCCACATTATTTTATTTGTTATGCTGCATTATTTGATGTGTTATGCCGCATTATTTTATGAGTTATGCCACATTATTTTATGAGTTATGCATTATTATTTTATTTGTTATGCCGCATTATTTGATGTGTTATACTTTAGTATTTTATGTGTTATGCCACTAGATTTTATTTGTTATGCCGCAACATTTTATGTGCTATGCTGCATTATTTTTTGTGTAATGCCTCATTACTTTGTGTTAGGCCACATTATTTTATTTGTTATGACGCATTATTTTATGTGTTATGCCACATTATTTTATGTGTTATGCCACATTATTTTATTTGTTATGCCACATTATTTTATTTGTTACGCCGCATTATTTGATGTGTTATACCTTATTATTTTATGTGTGATGCCACATTATTTTATGTGTTATGCCCCATTACTTTATTTGTTATGCTGCATTATTTGATGTGTTATGCCGCATTATTTTATGAGTTATGCCACATTATTTTATGAATTATGCGACATTATTTTATTTGTTATGCCGCATTATTTTATTTGTTATGCCGGATTATTTTATTTGTTATGCCGCGTTATTTTATTTGTTATGCCACGTTATTTGATGTGTTATACTTTATTATTTTATGTGTGATGCCGCAAGATTTTATTTGTTATGCCGCAACATTTTATGTGCTATGCTGCATTATTTTTTGTGTAATGCCTCATTATTTTGTGTTAAGCCACATTATTTTATTTGTTCTACCTGATTATTTGATGTGTTATACCGCAACATTTTATGTGTTATGCCTCATTATTTTATTTGTCATGCCGCAACATTTTATGTGTTATGCTGTATTATTTAATGTGTTATGCCTCATTTTTTTTATTTGTTGTCCTGCATTGTTTCATGTGTTATGACATGTCATTTTATGTGTTATGCTGCATTATTTTATTTGTTATCCCTAATTAATCTATGTGTAATGCTGCATTATTTTATGTGTTATGCCGTATTATTTTATTAGTTATGCCGCAACATTTTATGTGTTAGGCTGCATTATTTTATGTGTTATGCCGCATTATTTTATGTGTTATGCCACATTTTTTTATTTGTTATGCTGCATTATTTTATGTGTTATGCCACATTATTTTATTTGTTATGCTGCATTATTTTATTTGTTATGCCGCATTATTTGATGTGTTATACTTTATTATTTTATGTGTGATGCCGTAAGATTTGATTTGTTATGTCGCAACATTTTATGTGTTATGCTGTATTATTTAATGTGTTATGCCTCATTTTTTTTATTTGTTGTGCAGCATTGTGTCATGTGTTATGACATGTCATTGTATGTGTTATGCTGCATTATTTTATTTGTTATCCCTAATTAATCTATGTGTAATGCTGCATTATTTTATGTGTTATGCCGCATTATTTTATTTGTCATGCCGCAACATTTTATGTGTTATGCTGTATTATTGAATGTGTTATGTCTAATTTTTTTATTTGTTGTGCCGCATTGTTTCATGTGTTATGACATGTCATTTTATGTGTAATGCTGCATTATTTTAGGTGCTATGCTGCAACATTTTATGTGTTAGGCTGCATTATTTTATGTGTTATGCCTCATTATTTTATTACATATGGCATTATTTTATATGTTATGCCTCATTATTTTATTACATATCGCATTATTTTATGTGTTATGCCTCATTTTTTATGTTATTCCGCATTATTTTATGTGTTGTGCCTCATTTTTTATGTTATTCCGCATTAT
>NC_084756.1:33997337-34062337 GCF_033978785.1 Entelurus aequoreus | reverse complement strand
TTCACTAATCATCCACTCATCGGGCAGAGAGCTGTGTCCATTCTTCTCCCCTTTGCCCTTTTCCCTTTTCAGCTGTTGCTTCACTCAAAACGAAGTACAGGTCTCTTGAGCATGACTTAAGAGTGGCAGTGTCAAGCCTGCAACCCCCATTTGAAAAGCTGTGCAGTGCAAAACAGGCTCAGTGCAGCCACTAATGCTGGAGTAGTACTGTAAAACTCATGTTCACTTGCCCTGTCTTGCCAAATGCGTAACTCCTCCTTTTTTTTTTTGCAAAGTGGCACTTTTATTTGATTTATTATTGAACTTGATGCAAGTTATTTGATTTATTATTGAACTTGATGCAAGTTATAACACTTTTATTTGATTTATTATTGAACTTGATGCAAGTTATAATACTTTTATTTGATTTATTATTGAACTTGATGCAAGTTATAATACTTTTATTTGATTTATTATTGAACTTGATGCAAGTTATAACACTTTTATTTGATTTATTATTGAACTTGATGCAAGTTATAACACTTTTTTTGGATTTATTATTGAACTTGATGCAAGTTATAACACTTTTATTTTATTTATTATTGAACTTGATGCAAGTTATTTGATTTATTATTGAACTTGATGCAAGTTATAACACTTTTATTTGATTTATTATTGAACTTGATGCAAGTTATAACACTTTTATTTGATTTATTATTGAACTTGATGCAAGTTATAACACTTTTATTTGATTTATTATTGAACTTGATGCAAGTTATAATACTTTTATTTGATTTATTATTGAACTTGATGCAAGTTATAACACTTTTATTTGATTTATTATTGAACTTGATGCAAGTTATAACACTTTTATTTGATTTATTATTGAACTTGATGCAAGTTATAACACTTTTATTTGATTTATTATTGAACTTTATGCAAGTTATAACAATTGTATTTGATTTATTATTGAACTTGATGCAAGTTATAACAATTTTATTTGATTTATTATTGAACTTGATGCAAGTTATAACACTTTTATTTGATTTATTATTGAACTTTATGCAAGTTATAACAATTTTATTTGATTTATTATTGAACTTGATGCAAGTTATAACACTTTTATTTGATTTATTATTGAACTTGATGCAAGTTATAACACTTTTTTTGGATTTATTATTGAACTTGATGCAAGTTATTTGATTTATTATTGAACTTGATGCAAGTTATAACACTTTTATTTGATTTATTATTGAACTTGATGCAAGTTATAACAATTTTATTTGATTTATTATTGAACTTGATGCAAGTTATAACAATTTTATTTGATTTATTATTGAACTTGATGCAAGTTATAACACTTTTATTTGATTTATTATTGAACTTGATGCAAGTTATAACACTTTTATTTGATTTATTATTGAACTTGATGCAAGTTATAACAATTTTATTTGATTTATTATTGAACTTGATGCAAGTTATAACACTTTTATTTGATTTATTATTGAACTTGATGCAAGTTATAACACTTTTATTTTATTTATTATTGAACTTGATGCAAGTTATTTGATTTATTATTGAACTTGATGCAAGTTATAACACTTTTATTTGATTTATTATTGAACTTGATGCAAGTTATAACACTTTTATTTGATTTATTATTGAACTTGATGCAAGTTATAACAATTTTATTTGATTTATTATTGAACTTGATGCAAGTTATAACACTTTTTTTGGATTTATTATTGAACTTGATGCAAGTTATAACACTTTTGTTTTATTTATTATTGAACTTGATGCAAGTTATTTTATTTATTATTGAACTTGATGCAAGTTATTTGATTTATTATTGAACTTGATGCAAGTTATAACACTTTTATTTGAGTTATTATTGAACTTGATGTAATTTTATGTTATTGAGTTTGAATGTATACAACTTGATGTTACTTGATGTTCAATACATTTGAAAATGTTAAGCTTGGCATTAGCGTTCTGTTGGGGCGATGGGGGCAGGTGGGGCTTGAAAACTCCTCCTTGTCCAAAGTGGGGGATGACAAAAAAAGTTTGAGAACCACTGCATTACATTAAGGAGACAATGAGGTATTGTGGCCAAACTGCTCCATTTTTCTTTCATCTGACATCACATGGACAAAGATAAGACCTTCTGGAGGAAAGTTCTGTGGTCAGATGAAACAAAAATGGAGCTGTTTGGCCACAATACCCAGCAATATGTTTGGAGGAGAAAATGTGAGACCTTTAATCCCAGGAACACCATTCCTACCGTCAAGCATGGTGGTGGTAGTATTATGCTCTGGGCCTGTTTTGCTGCCAATGGAACTGGTGCTTTACAGAGAGTAAATGGGACAATGAAAAAGGAGGATTACCTCCAAATTCTTCAGGACAAGCTAAAATCATCAGCCCGGAGGTTGGGTCTTGGGCGCAGTTGGGTGTTCCAACAGGACAATGACCCCAAACACATGTCAAAAGTGGTAAAGGAATGGCTAAATCAGGCGAGAATGAAGGTTTTAGAATGGCCTTCCCAAAGTCCTGACTTAAACGTGTGGACAATGCTGAAGAAACAAGTCCATGTCAGAAAACCAACACATTTAGCTGAACTGCACCAATTTTGTGGTCAAAAACTCAAGCAGAAGCTTGTGGATGGCTACCAAAAGCGCCTTATTGCAGGTAAACTTGCCAAGGGACATGTAAGCAAATATTAAGGTGCTTTTGGTGCCTGATTTAGCCATTCCTTTACCACTTTTGACGTGTGTTTGGGGTCATTGTCCTGTTGGAACACCCAACTGCGCCCAAGACCCAACCTCCGGGCTGATGATTTTAGCTTGTCCTGAAGAATTTGGAGGTAATCCTCCTGTTTCATTGTCCCCTTTACTCTCTGTAAAGCACCAGTTCCATTGGCAGCAAAACAGGCCCAGATCATAATACTACCACCACCATCGGCGGTCACTCGAAGCGAGTATGACGATCCTCCTGGTAGGGGTGTATCCCTTTATGGAGGATGCCTGTGCGTGACTTTGTTTTACGTGGGGAGACTGGTACACAGACAGTCAACACACGATCCTTGACAGATCCGGGTCAGGGTCCAGTGGCATGGAGTCCAAGCCTTCATCCGCCATCGCAGCCGTTGTGACGCTCCATAGGGTAAGCAGTCATCCTCCGCCTGTTCCACCGTTGAGGTCTTGGGTCGTTATTTCCCCATAACTGGGCCCACATGGATGTGGGGGTGCCTTCTTCCGCCATTGCGGTAGTTCTTACATCTACCGTCTTCCGCCGTTGAGGTCTTCACCGTATCCCTGGCTAGGGGGCAGTCAGGTGCTAGGCCTTTGCCAAGGGCCACCTGGGGTAACAGTAGTAAAGGGGTTAACCTCCTTAATGCCCCAAGACCCCATAGAGGAGCCTCCACTGCCGGATGCACTTTAACGTCATGCCCAGGACACATAATATACTACCACCACCATGCTTGATGGTAGGCATGGTGTTCCTGGGATTGAAGGCCTCACCTTTTGTTAGAATAATGATGTATATATTATCACACTAACTTTAGTATGCTTAAAGTCTGTTGCTTTAGTTATTTAGCTATTGTGCTCAAGTTGGACTTTTCTAATCTGTGCAAGGACAAAGACTTCTTGTCCGAGGGGTGGCCTCAGCCGTAGATGTTATCTTTGTTTTAGCCCGCTAACAGCCAAGGACTTCAACGAAGATAAGATGACAGCACGCAGACGAAGCAGAGACTTCAAGGACCTCAACGAAGATAAGATGACAACACGCAGACGAAGCGGGGACAAGGCGAAATCACAAGTCCCCCCAGCACATTCCGTCACGTATCGTGCGTCCTGGACCTGCTTTGCATAATACATGTGACCACTCCTTTTAGAGGCGGCCTTAGTGTTGTTGACTGTGGAACTCCTGAATAAATAGAGGGACGCAGGAGCTGAACCTTGGAGCGTAGGGCGAGACCGTGACTAAGTGTTCAGCTCCATGCGTTCTCCTCATGAGCTAAATTGAACTCTGTCTCTGATTGATTCCTTGCTTCTTGTCTGATTAATAGATGTCATCAGTGCTTGAACCTGACACCTTTTCTCCTCCAAACATATTGCTGGGTATTGTGGCCAAACAGCTCCATTTTTGTTTCATCTGACATCACATGGACAAAGATAAGACCTTCTGGAGGAAAAAATAAGGTCACATTTTCAGTAGAGCCATAATAAATTCATAAAAGAAGCAAACTTCATGAATGTTTTTTGTGACCAACAAGTATGTGCTCCAATCACTACATCACAAAAAAATAAGAGTTGTAGAAATAATTGGAAACTCAAGACAGCCATGACATTATGTTCTTTACAAGTGTTTGTAAACATATTTAAAAAGCCTTTTTACACAATATTCAAGTGGCCCCACACCCTTTGTCTTTTTAGTACGCGGCCCCCTTGCACTATCTACCCAAAAGGCCTCCTCACGCCGTGCCCATTGAAGTGTCCTGCGGGCGTACGTGACGCCAGCACGCCCGAGCTTCCAATTTTCCGCTAAATCAGTTTCATTAGCCACCCGAGTCCACGTTGAAATATTCCTACAGTAAACATTGCAGCAGCCGGTGAAAGACTGCAGCTTTAGGAGGACCCATAAAGTCTCCCCTGCTGGGACTTTAGGTCTCAACATATGTGCTGATTGGCCTGAAGTGGAGGCCGTATGCAAATAGGAGCGTCTCTACTTTATGGCCCTGATCCGAGCACGAGTCGACTGAACCCTGCTGACATGCAAACGAGTCACACAGCAACCACATATGAACAACATATGTTACATGTTCTGTACACCGCCCTCATTAGAGCAGCAGGGAGCATTACTGACATTTTCATGCACACGATCCTTTATAATGCTAACTCTGCACATGTAGGAAAAGTACTGCAATACAAGCTTTAAAAGGGGAACTGCCCTTTTTCGGGGGAATTTTGCCTATTGTTCACAATCATTATGAGAGACAAGAAGACGGATGTATTTTTTTAAATGCATTCTAACTCATGAATAAACGTTAGAGGCCTACTGAAATGAATTTTTTTTATTAAAACGGGGATAGCAGATCTATTCTATGTGTCATACTTGATCATTTCGCGATATTGCCACATTTTTGTTGAAAGGATTTAGTATAGAACAACAACGATAAAGATCGCAACTTTTGGTATCTGATAAAAAAAAAGGCTTGCACCTACCGGAAGTAGCGTGACGTAGTCAGTTGAACATATACGCAAAGTTCCCTATTGTTTACAATGAT
The DNA here is from genome assembly GCF_033978785.1 of Entelurus aequoreus. Lineage (NCBI taxonomy): Eukaryota > Metazoa > Chordata > Actinopteri > Syngnathiformes > Syngnathidae > Entelurus > Entelurus aequoreus. Next base: position 34,057,074 of record NC_084756.1, on the reverse strand, counting down.
GGCCGCATGAAGTGAGAGAGATTCGGACCGAGAAAGCGACGATTTCCCCATTAATTTGAGCGAGGATGAAGAAAGATTTGTGGATGAGTAAAGTGCAAGTGAAGGACTAGTGGGGAGTTGAAGCTATTCAGATAGGGAAGATGCTGTGAGAGGCGGGGGTGACCTGATATTCAGCTGGGAATGACTACAACAGTAAATAAACACAAGACATATATATACTCTATTAGCCACAACACAACCAGGCTTATATTTAATATGCCACAAATTAATCCCACATAAAAACACCTAGGTGTTTGTTATGCTAGCTCCTAGCTCGAGCTAGCTATAGCTCGAGCGGGTAATATGGACAGGATCCTGTATATATAACCCACCAATACAATTCAAACACCTGCACAACACACACAATCACTCAGCCCAAAAGACCGTTCACCTAACCCAAGGTTCATAAAGCTTATATATTTTTAAAAAGTTACGTACGTGACGCGCACATACGGTCAAGTTATCGAATGTTTAGCAGCCAAGGCTGCATACTCACGGTACCTGATATTCAGCTGGGAATGACTACAACAGTAAATAAACACAAGACATATATATACTCTATTAGCCACAACACAACCAGGCTTATATTTAATACGCCACAAATTAATCCTGCATAACAAACACCTAGGTGTTTGTTATGCTAGCTCCTAGCTCGAGCTAGTTATAGCAAGCGATCAAATGTTTGGAAGCGTACTCACGGTATCGCGTCTGCGTCTGTGTATCCAAATCAAAGTCCTCCTGGTAAGAGTCTCATTTGTCCGAGTTCTTCGATCTTGACTGCATCTTTCGGGAATGTAAACAATGAAACACCGACTGTGTTGTGTTGCTGACTTCCCTCGCAAAATACTCCGCTTCGCACAGACAACTTTCTTCTTTGCTTGCTCAGCTTCTTTCTCCATAATGCAATGAACAAATTGCAACAGATTCACCAACACAGATGTCCAGAATACTGTGGAATAATGAGATGAAAACAGAGCTATTTCGAATTGGCTTCAATGGGGAAGCCATACCTCTGTTAAACTGGCTACGTCACGCGCATACGTCATCCTCCAAAGGAATTTTCAACCGGAAGTTTAGTGGGAAATTTAAAATTGCACTTTATAAGTTAACGCGGCCGTATTGGCATGTGTTGCAATGTTAAGATTTCATCATTGATATATAAACTATCAAACTGCGTGTTAGGTAGTAGTGGGTTTCAGTAGGCCTTTAGGGGTGTAACGGTACGTGTATTTGTATTGAACCGTTTCGGTACGGGGGTTCCGGTTCGGTTCGGAGGTGTACCGAACGAGTTTCCACACGGACATATTAAGTAGCGTAACGCACGTTGTGTAAACAATGCACACCGAGGCACAACACACGGCATGCTAGCAGCTAACGGGCTACGATAGACTGACCATACGTCCTCTTTTCACCGGACATGTCCTCTTTTGCGGAGTCGTCAGGGCGGAGTTTCTTAAATGCCTCAAATGTCCGGCATTTTGAGTTAGGGTTGCGTGTATTTTCAATGTGCGTTCAGGGTTAAGAAGGGGTTAAAAACAAAACAAATTGTGCTCGCAGCAGCATTGGTGAGGGAGGGACAGAGAGAGAGTTATGATAAACGTGCATGCGTCGCCAGGCTCTGCTTTTTATCCATAGATTTATCAGATTTAATTTTTTATTATCTATAGCAGGGGTGTCAAAAGTGTGCCCCGGAGGCCATTTGCGGCCCACAGCTAATGTTTTAAAGGCCCACGGCACATTCTAAAAATACTATTAAAATAAACAAATACTTAACAAAAGTGAAATAAAAAAGCTTAAAGGTTAAATGTCATTTAGAAAAAGTTGCAATGTTGACTAATAAAACAAAGCTGTTTTTTTTTCCTTTCAAACTGTCATTGCTCAAAACATAATATTGAATCAAAATCAATGTTATTATGAATTATTGACCTATCCAAGGTTCCCATTACTTCACATCAAATATTCCACTAAGAAAAATATTTTTGGTTAACCAAAAAATGTATATTTTGTTGTTTTCTTACTGTACCGAAAATGAACCGAACCGTGACCTCTAAACCGAGGTACGTACCGAACCGACATTTTTGTGTACCGTTACACCCCTAAGAAATGTAAATAAACGTTAACTTACAGTGGAGGTCCTCCATTCAGCCCATAAAACCCACTAAATAAGCATTCAAAAACCCGTAACAATACTCCCTTTATATTTCGTAACCTGAATATTAACCAAGTATTTTTAGATATATGGGTTAATATAAGCTAGATATCTAAACCCATCCATCCATTTTCTACCGCTAATTCCTTTCAGGGTCGCGGGGGGCGCTGGAGCCTATCTCAGCTACAATCGGGTGGAAGGCAGTTTACACCCTGGACAAGTCGCCACCTCATCACAGGGCCAACACAGATTTTAACCAAGCATATTAACCAAGTATTTTTAGTTACAGTATATGGTTAATATAAGCTAGATATCTAAACCCTAAACTTAAAATGCGCCAAACATGAATAGGTGTGGAGGGAGTGTTTTACATTTTTCCCATTATGCACTTTAATGTATGGATGGATTTTATGGCGTTTGGACGTTTTTTATAATGTCCACAATGTTCAGTGAGCAGATTGTGTTATGTGTGACGACTTTTATCTTTATTTTTTTGCACCATGACTAGGGAAGGTTGTTTGGATTGTGTCATGACCTGCTCAGTGGCCTTGTGGTTAGAGCAGTGGTTCTTAACCTTGTTGGAGGTACTGACCCCACCAGTTTCATATGCGCATTCACCGAACTCTTCTTTAGTGAAAAATAAAAAATAAAAATTTTCAAATTCAAGACAAAGTTATATGTTTTTGGTAACACTGTAGTATGGGAAACATATTCTAAGTAACAAAGACTTAATTTAGAGTTTTTTGGACACCAGGGGAACATATTCTAAGTAACAAATACTTAATTTAGAGTTATTTGGTTAGGGTTAGAGGGTTAGGACCAGTGTTAGAGGGTTAGGGTCAGGGTTATAATGAGGCCATGCCGAATAAGGCATTAATAAGTACTTAATAATGATTAGTTAAGAGCCAATATGTTACTAATTTGCATGTTAATAAGCAACTAATTAATGGTGAATATGTTCCCCATACTAAAGTGTTACCATGTTTTATTACTAGTGTACAAAATGAAGCGTGCATGAACGTCACCTTGTTCAAACAACAAAACCAACACAGTGCATAAACTCACAACAAATTACACACCCGCAAATCAGTCTGACTTCTGCTGTTGCCGTATCCGTAATACGCCGATATCGGTATCGGTTTCAAAAAGTAAAATGTATGACTTTTTTAAAACGCCGCTGTGTACACGGACGTAGGGAGAAGTACGGAGCGGCAATAAACCTTAAAGGCACTTCCTTTGCGTGCCGGCTCAGTCACATAATATCTACGGCTTTTCACACACACAAGTGAATGCAAGGCATACTTGGTAAACAGCCATACAGGTCACAACGAGGGTAGACGTATAAACAACTTTAACACTGTTACAAATATGCTCCACACTGTGAACCCACACCAAACAAGAATGACAAACACATTTCGGGAGAACATCCGCACCGTAACACAACAGAACAAATACCCAGAACCCCTTGCAGCACTAACTCTCCCGGGACGCTACAATATACACCCCCCGCTACCCCCTACCGAAACCCCCTCCTCCCCCAACCTCCTCATGCTCTCTCAGGGAGAGCATGTCCCAAATTCCAAGCTGCTGTTTTGAGGCATGTTAAAAAAAACAATGCACTTTGTGACTTCAATAATAAATATGGCAGTGCCATGTTGGCATTTTTTCCCATAACTTGAGTTGATTTATTTTGGAAAACCTTGTTACATTGTTTAATGCATCCAGCGGGGCATCACAACAAAATTAGGCATAATAATGTGTTAATTCCACGACTGTATGTATCGGTATTGGTTGATATCGGAATCGGTAGAGTTGGACAATATCGGAATATCGGCAAAAAAGCCATTATCGGACGTCTCTAATTATGATAGTTTGCAGTGAGCAGTAATGAGTGATGTTGAAAGAAAAAACATATGTTGTGATGCGTTTTTGCTTAAAATGATCAAAATAGGTAAATATTACATGTTATTATGAAAGTTACTACATTACAGCTTGTATATAAAACATTGATGGAGGTTTTTGCATGTTCTTTAGAGCGCTTTATAGGTGGAATAGAGTGACCTTTTAATCGCATTTATTTACTCGGAAATACAAACCATTCATTCTTATTCTGCTTGCTCTTCATGACTGAGGCTGTCTGCTCCACTGCCAGCATCAAAGTACACCACTTGTCTCCGAAGCAGCTGCTAAATTGCTCTTTTCCGGCTATTAAACACCTAAACTACACTAATGATTCTCTCCTACCTTAAAGCTCAAACAATGTACACAAAGACGTCTTGCGAGCAACGAAGCACGTTGATTTAGCGAGGAGACAGTAAAGCAGTGGTGTCAAACTCCTTTTTTTGAGGGCCAAATCATAGTTATGACTGCACTTAGAGGGCTGCTTAAAACAGGATATATATATATATATATATATTTTTTTTTTTTGTGTTTTTTTTTTGTTTGTTTTTTTGTGTGTGTGATAGAGTGATTGGAGCACATACTCGTTGGTCACAAAAAGTATGTGCTCCAATCACTCTATCACAAAAAAAGATGTATATATATATATATATATATATATTATTTTTTTTTTGTGATAGAGTGATTGGAGCACATACTTGTTGGTCACAAAAAACATTCATGAAGTTTGGTTGTTTTATGAATTTATTAGGATTTTACTGAAAATGTGAGGGTCAAAAGTATACATACAGCAATGTTAATATTTGCTTACATGTCCCTTGGCAAGTTTCACTGCAATAAGGCGCTTTTGGTAGCCATCCACAAGCTTCTGCTTGCATTTTTGACCACTCCTCTTGACAAAATTGGTGCAGTTCGGCTAAATGTGTTGGTTTTCTGACATGGACTTGTTTCTTCAGCATTGTCCACACGTTTAAGTCAGGACTTTAGGAAGGCCATTCTAAAACCTTCATTCTAGCCTGATTTAGCCATTCCATTACCACTTTTGAGGTGTGTTTGGGGTCATTGTCCTGTTGGAACACCCAACTGTGCCCAAGACCCAACCTCCGGGCTGATGATTTTAGCTTGTCCTGATGAATTTGGAGGTACCGTATTTTTCGGAGTATAAGTCGCACCGGCTGAAAATGCATAATAAAGAAGGGAAAAAACATATATAAGTCGCACTGGAGTATAAGTCGCATTTTTGGGGGAAATGTATTTGATAAAAGCCAACACCAAGAATAGACATTTGAAAGGCAATTTAAAATGTCTAAAGAATAGTGAACAACAGGCTGAATAAGTGTACGTTATATGAGGCATAAATAACCAACTGGTATGTTAACGTAACATATTATGGTAAGAGTCATTCAAATAACTATAACATATAGAACATGCTATAAGTTTACCAAACAATCTGTCACTCCTAATCGCTAAATCCCATGAAATCTTATACGTCTAGTCTCTTACGTGAATGAGATCAATAATATTATTTGATATTTTACGCTAATGTGTTAATAATTTCACACATAAGTCACTCCTGAGTATAAGTCGCACCCCCGGCCAAACTATGAAAAAAACTGCAACTTATAGTCCGAAAAATACGGTAATCCTCCTTTTTCATTGTCCCATTTACTCTCTGTAAAGCACCAGTTCCATTGGCGGAAAAACAGGCCCAGATCATTAATACTACCACCACCATGCTTGACGGTAGGTTGGTGTTCCTGGGATTAAAGGCCTCACCTTTTCTCCTCCAAACATATTGCTGGGTATTGTGGCCAAAAAGTTCAATTTTTCTTTCATCTGACATCACATGGACAAAGATAAGACCTTCTGGAGGAAAGTTCTGTGGTCAGATGAAACAAAAATTTAGCTAGAAAGTTAGAATATATATAATCAAAAATTTAAATAGAAATTAAATCATGACACACACTAGATAAACACTAGATCAGGGGTCGGCAACCTTTACCACTCAAAGAGCCATTTTGGCAAGTTTCACAAATTAAAGAAAGTAATGGGAGCCACAAAAAAATTTTTAAAATGAAAAACACTGCATACAAAGCTTAAATGCTTTGTGCTATGTTAACCAGGGGTCTCAGACACACGCACCGGCACGCACTTTAATGTGGGAATTTGATGTTAGTGCAGACCGCGAGTTTTGAATGAATGGCGCTTGATAGCGTCATACTTGCCAACCTTATAATTTTTCCCGGGAGACTCCCGAATATCAGAGCGTGATGACACTGCATTTGGCGCCCTCTACAGCCTGCCCTAAAAGTGTACCTGCTCGACCACACGTAGAATGCAATTTCAGCTTGCTCACGTAAGTGACAGCAAGGCGTACTAACTCAGCAGCCACACATCTTACACTGACGGTACCAATACCCAGAATCCCATGCAGCCCTAACTCTTCCGCTCAACCAACGCACGGAGAGGGGGTGGGGGGTTGATGTGTGGGGGGATTTGGTGGTAGCGGGGGTGTATAATGTAGACCGGAAGAGTTAGGGCTGCATGGGATTCTGGGTAATGGTTGTGTTGTGTTTATGTTGTGTTACAGTGGGATGTTCTCCAGAAATGTGTTTTTCATTCTTTTTTGGTGTGGGTTCACAGTGTGGCGCATATTTGTAACGTAACAATGTTAAAGTTGTTTGATACGGCTACCGTCAGTGTAAGCTGTGTGGCTGATGAGTAAGTATGCTTTGCTGTCTCCTGTGTGTGCAAGTAATAACAACATACAACATGTGGCTGGACTGGCACGCTGTAAGTAAATGTTATAGAGGACAATTACTGCAGTGCAATTAGGGCATGCCCTTTATTTAGTAATTAGAGTGTAAATAGGATTATTTTTTTCCCTGGGAGTAATCTATGAAAGACACTGAGATCCATAAATCTCCTGGGAAAATCGGGGGGGTCGGCATGTATGTAGCTGAGCCGCATCAGAGTGGTCAAGGAGCCGCATGCGGCTCCGGAGCCGCGGGTTGCCGACCCCTGCACTAGATAAAACAGAAACATAGATAATAGAAATAAAAAGCATGAAAGCACTGGATAAAAAACAGATAAGCAAGCAGAGTATTTAAAAACAAGAAGGCAAAGAAATTAGATAAAAGCTGTGCTAAAAAGGTGGGTTTTAGTCCCTTCTTAAAATGGTCGACCGACTGTGGTGCTCTAAGATGGTCGGGGAGAGCGTTCCAAAGTTCGGGAGCGGTCGAGCAGAAAGCCCGGCGGCCCATAGATTGTAACTTTGTCCTGATGGGTTTGATGAGGTTAGTGTTTGAGGAGCGGAGGTTGCGGGTACGAGGTTGAGGGGAAACTAGGTCCTTGAGGTAGGAGGGGGCATTGCCGTAGATGCATTGGTGAGTGAGCAGGTTCATCTTAAATTGGGTCCGGGATGCGATAGGGAGCCAGTGGAGTGATTTGAGATTAGGTGTGATATGATCACGCTTGCGCACTCTCGTCAGGATCCTCGCTGCGCTGTTTTGAATGTACTGGAGGTATGTACTAAATCAGGCTAGAATGAAGGTTTTAGAATGGCCTTCCCAAAGTCCTGACTCAAACGTGTGGACAATGCTGAAGAAACAAGTCCATGTCAGAAAACCAACACATTTAGCTGAACTGCACCAATTTTGTCAAGAGGAGTGGTCAAAAATGCAAGCAGAAGCTTGTGGATGGCTACCAAAAGCGCCTTATTGCAGTGAAACTTGCCAAGGGACATGTAAGCAAATATTAACATTGCTGTATGTATACTTTTGACCCAGCACATTTTCAGTAGACCCATAATAAATTCATAAAAGAACCAAACTCATGAATGTTTTTTGTGAGCAACAAGTATGTGCTCCAATCACTACATCACAAAAAAATAAGAGTTGTAGAAATGATTGGAAACTCAAGACAGCCATGACATTATGTTCTTTACAAGTGGATGTACACTTTTGACCACGACTGTACCTGCGGCTTATAGTCAGGTGCGGCTAATGTATGGAAAAACTTTTTTTTTTTTCAAAATGTTCAGTGGGTGCAGCTAATAAACCGGTGCGCTCTACAGTCCGGAAAATACGGTAGTTGAAATATTGTGTTCATGCATTAACAAATGAAGAAATGTGATCGATATGGGAAACAGGATCATAACATCCCTAGACCCAAGGTACAAATGCCTTTTTGTGCATCAGCGCACGTGGTGCTACCAAGGACTGTTTGGAAGGGGAGTAGCGAGGCGGTGTAGCGTACGCAGAAACATAATCCAGGTCTATGTCATCTCAAAAGGTTAGGGTTGGGGTTAGGATTATCAACCAGACTCACCTTTCTTCTTCCTGCACAGATGACTTGGTCTTGCGCTGAAACCCAGGAAGACTGCTCATGTCCACGTAACCGTCCGTCTCGTTGGCGGACGCCAGAACCCTCGGCGAACGCTCAAAGAAGTCCCCCAACGCCCGCTGGGGCCTCCACTGCGAGACGTGGACGTTCTCGTAGTCCGAGTTGACGGGGGGCACGTTCTCGTAGTTGGAGCTGTCGGCGTTGGGGAAGGAGATGGAGCGGGGCTTGGTGAGGGGGAGCGGTGAGAGGGGCACACGGGAGCGGTCCTCGAAGGACTCCACCCGCACCACGCTGCGGTTGAGGAAGGCCACCGAGCTTCCCGTTCTTTGTGGGCAGAACAAGAAGGCGGGTGTCGGCTCAGGCGACGCTTGAGACCGCGAGTGAAGATGTGGAGAACCGGCCGGGTCCAACAGCCTGCTGCGCGTCGGGCGGCTGGACTCCGTTGAGGACTCCGATGACGGCGAGTCCGCGACGGCGGGCTTGCTCTCCGCTTTCCGCCGGAACTTTAGCATCAGAAAGCGCTTGATGGAGGATTTCTTCTTTCGGTTCTTCTCGGAGGAGTCCGCGTCGGCGAGGAGCGAGGGCGTGCTCTTGGCCATGGGCCTCTTGGTGATGGAGGCCAGCTCGAAAGGCGGAGGGATGTCCACCGCAGACGAGGGCGTGGACAGACCGCTGGAGGACAGAGGGGAACATCTGGAGGAACTCCCAGATGGGGAGGCTCGGGTGTCTCTGTGGACTTGGGGTGAGGGTGGGTAGAGAGCCAAGTAGGGAGCTTTGGAGTGGTTCTTCGCCACGGGTCTGCTCCCCCAGGCTCCGTGAAGCAGGTTGCCCCCGGTCTCACTGACGAGGTGGTGCGACAGCGAGCGGGAACGCATTCCCGTGGTCCCCCGGCTCAGAGGGAAGACATTCTCCCCCTCTGAGCTATCGTCGCCCGGATCTTCGTAAAGATGATCGGCGCAGATGTCGGCGTAGTTCTTCAGGCGGTGTTCCGAGGTCTGGGAGTTGCAGAGCAGCCTGAACTTGGGCTGACAGTACAAATGCTTCAACACTTGGTGCTCTTCACTCCCGCCGCCGGGATGTTTCCCCGCTAAAACACCAGCGTGAAAACGCTTCTGTGGGGACAGAGGACTTCCTGCGACTCTGTGAGAACTCTGGATTAGGTCTTCATTGATGATGTCCTCTGGAGCCACGTAATACGGTTGCGGGTTCGGACTGTCCTGCGCGGCACGCCAGATCTGGTCTTGAATGCGGAGTACTTCTTCCTCCTTCTTCCAGGTGCTTCTACAAACGTCTCGATGGCCGAGTTCACTGAGGAGATCTTCTGCCGCGTCGTCGTCCGTTTTTTCCGTGGTTTTTTTCCCGTCCACACTGTTGACAGAAATGTCCCCCATTGAGAGGCCGTCCGCGTCCACCAACGCCTCGCCTGCGTCCTCGTCCATGTCCTCCGTCACGTCCGTGTTGTCCACCATCTCCACCGCGTCCTCGGAGTCCGTGGTCCACAGTGCATCCAGGGAGTCCGCTTCCTCCGTCAGTCTCCAGTCCTCGTCCATCTTCTGAAACATCTCTTCTTGGTCAGACTCGTCCCGGCTTGGACCGCTCGCTGCCACACCCTCAGTAGCGCATCCTTCCCAGAGGGCGTCCGTGCCGTGGAGCTTCAGGACAGGCTTGGGGGCCACACAGGGTTTGGGACCTCTGGCTGCCGACGCCAGCATCACAAATTCGGGCTTTGGAGCAACACAGGGCTTGTCTGCAGGAACAACAGGAAAGGGAAACGGTAAGATGCCTTAGAATAGATTATTTGTGAGGTCAGGGTGTAACTGGTCCAGTCAAGGCTGCACTCGTCAAGAAGGTACATTTCCACAAGGCTTGGAAGAACAAGAAATAATGCAAGGGATTTCCCTGAGTGGCTTCCTGTGATTGAAAGCAGAGAAGGGCATTTTTTTTAGAAGCATATATAGTGCATGTAAAGCACATACAGGGAATTTAAAGCAAATATTGTGCATTTAAAACATATAGTGCATTTAAAGCAAAGAAAGTGCTTTTAATAGTGCATTTAAAGCACATATAGTGCATTCAAAGCACATTTAGTGCATATAAAGTACACATAGTGCATTTAAAGCACAGCTAGTGCATTTAAAGCACACATAGGGCATTTAAAGCACAGCTGGTGCATTTAAAGCACAGACGGTGCATTTAAAGCTCATTAAGTGCATTTCAAGCACATAGTGCATTTGGAGCACAGCTGGTGCATTTACAACACATATGGTGCATTTAAAGCACAGAGAGTGCATTTAAATCACATACAGTGCATTTAAAGCACAGCTGGTGCATTTAAAGCACATACTGTATATTGCATTTAAAGCACAGAGAGTGCATTTAAATCACATACAGTGCATTTAAAGCACAGCTGGTGCATTTAAAGCACATACTGTATATTGCATTTAAAGCACAGGTAGTGCATGTAAAGCACATATAGTGCATTTAAATCACAAGTAGTGCATTTAAAGCATAGCTGGTGCATTAAAAGCACAGCTTGTGTATTTAAAGCACATACGGTGCATTTAAAGCACATAGTGTTTTCAAAGCACAAATAGTGCATTTAAAGCACAGTTAGAGCATTTAAACCACAGCTAGTGCATTTAAACCACAGATGGTGCATTTAAAGCACATAAAGTGCATTTAAAGCACATATACAGTAGTACATGTAAAGCACATATAGTGCATTCAAAGCCCAAAGTGCATTCAAAGCACAGCTGGTGCATTTATTCCACAGATGTTCCATTTAAAGCACATACAGCATAGTGCATTTCAAACACATGTAGTGTGGTGTTTTCAAAGCACATATAGTGCATTTAACGCACAGCTGGCGCATTTAAACCACAGATGGTGCATTCAAAGCACATAAAGTGCATTTAACGCACACATACAGTAGTACATGTAAAGCACATATAGTGCATTCAAAGCACAAAGTGCATTCAAAGCACAGCTGGTGCATTTATTCCACAGATGTTCCATTTAAAGCACATTGAGTGCATTTAAAGCACATACAGCATAGTGCATTTCAAACACATGTAGTGTGGTGTTTTCAAAGCACATATAGTGCATTTAACGCACAGCTGGCGCATTTAAACCACAGATGGTGCATTTAAAGCACATAAAGTGCATTTAACGCACACATACAGTAGTACATGTAAAGCACATATAGTGCATTCAAAGCACAAAGTGCATTCAAAGCACAGCTGGTGCATTTATTCCACAGATGTTCCATTTAAAGCACATTGAGTGCATTTAAAGCACATACAGCATAGTGCATTTCAAACACATGTAGTGCATTCAAAGCACAGCTGGTGCATTTAAACCACAGATGGTGCATTCAAAGCACATTAAGTGCATTTAAAGCACATGTACAGTAGTGTGTGTAAAGCACATATAGTGCATTTAAAGCATAGCTGGCGTATTTCAAGCACAGCTGGTGCATTTCAAGCACAGATGGTGCATTTAAAGCACATAGTGTATTTCCACCACAGATGGTGCATTTAAAGCACATTTAGTGCATTTAAAACACACATTTACACAACTTACTGCGTCATGCCCTCAAATCATCATGACCTCTCGGTGTGTCAAAAACACAAATCCCACCAATCCGTCCTAAGGTGAGTGTTTTCATGCCCACTATTGCCCACTATAGTCTCACTTGATTGAACATTGTCCAACGTTCAACACGACAAAGTAATACAAGTGTGGTATGATTCCTGCTGATATCACATCGGTTGATATCAAGGCTCCAATATTGGTTTTGTATGGGAAGTGAAAAAGTGGAGTAAATATATTCTATTGTCATGTCTACTTTGGTGTGTGGACAGAGTGTAGAGGCGACCATGTGGGTGTGATAAGGTCATCATCATGTTAAAAAACATATTTAGAAGGTTTTGGAGTGTCAAGAAGTCAGGATTTTTTCAAAGGGTCAAAAAATCTGGATTTTTTTTTAAAGTCTCAAAAAGTCAAAATATTTTTTGTGAAAAAGTCAGAATTTTTTCTAAGTGTCAAAAAGTCGGTTTTTTTTGTAAGTGTCAAAATGTCGGGATTTTTTCCAAATGTCAAAATGTTTGAATTTTTTCCAAGTGCCAAAAAGTCAGAATTTTTTCCAAGTGTCAAGAAGTCAGTATTTTTTCTGTGTCAAAAAATCGGGATTTTTTTCTAAGTGTCAAAAAGTCCGGATTTTATTTTGTCAAAAAGTCAGATTTTTTTCTAAATGTCAATAAATCTGGATTTTTTTCTAAGTGTCAAAAAATCGGGATTTTTTCTATAAGTGTCAAAAAGTCAGGATTTTTTTTGGTCAAAAAGTCAGAATTTTTTCTAAGTGTCAAAAAGTCAGGATTTTTTAAGTTTCAAAATGTCGGGATTTTTTCCAAATGTCAAAATGTTTGAATTTTTTCTAAGTGTCAAAAAGTCAGAATTTTTTCTAAGTGTCAAGAAGTCAGTATTTTTTCTGTGTCTCAAAAAATCAGGATTTTTTTCCAAGTGTCAAAAACTCCGGATTTTATTTTGTCAAAAAGTCAGATTTTTTCTAAGTGTCAAAAAATCTGGATTTTTTCTAAATGTCAAAAAATCTGGATTTTTTTCTAAGTGTCAAAAAATCTGGATTTTTTGTCAAAAAATCTGGATTTTTTTCTAAGTGTCAAAAAATCTGGATTTTTTCCAAATGTCAAAATGTTTGAATTTTTTCTAAGTGTCAAAAAGTCGGAATTGTTTCTAAGTGTCAAAAAGTCTGAATTGTTTCTAAGTGTCAAGAAGTCAGGATTTTTTCTAAGTGTCAAAAAGTTTTGATTTTTTTTTGTCAGAATTTTTTCTAAGTGTCAAAAAGTCGGGATTTTTTCCAAATGTCAAAATGTTTGAATTTTTTGTAGGTGTCAAAAAGTCGGGATTTTTTCCAAATGTCAAAATGTTAGAATTTTTTCTAAGTGTCAAAAAGTCAGGATTTTTTTTAAGTGTCAAAAAATCTGTTTTTTTTTTTTAAGTGTCAAAAAATCATGTTTTTTTTTTTTTTTAAGTGTCAAAAAATCATGATTTTTTTTGGTCAAAGTCAGAATTTTTCCTAAGTGTCAAACAAATCGGGATTTTTTTCCAAGTTCAACAAGTTCTTTGAAGCCATTCCATTTATAATGAATAATTCCTATTATTTATTGGCTTTTTGACTGTATGACAATGTCTGCTTTTACATGTCAATGAATGAGCATTTTTACTGAATAAATGATCAATTCATGCATAATATAAATATTTGTTTCAGTAGTTGAAATGAAAAAAGTGAACATGTACTGTTCAAAACAAATACAACACATACTTTTACACCGGCTCCACATTCCCCCCCTGAAATACATCATTATAAGACTCACCGGCGTTCATTTTGACGAGGCGAACGTCCTCGACATGTCGTCCACTGAGGCAGCTTTAGGAGGTAGAACATGTGGAAGAAGGTCGGAGGAAAGAATCCAGAATCGAAGAGGACTTCGTAGTCCGTGAGGTTTGTCCTGTGTGAATAAAAGTCATGTTTGCTGTCCTCGCAATTCCAACTCACCAGAGAAGAGACATGCAGCACTTCTCCTCCTGGACACACACACTCACTCTCTCTCCCTCTCTCTCTCACACACACACACACACACACACACACACACACACACACACACACACACACACACACACACACGCACACACACACACACACAATATATATTAAAACTACTAATTTCACAATAAAAACTACATTTTTCATTTGAATGAATATTTACACACATTATCATATCAACTCACTGTCACTTTAAAAAAAAAGTAATAAATAAAACGCTCTCTCTCTCTCTCTCTCACGAACACACACACACACAATACATTAAAACTACTAATTTCACAATAAAAACTACATTTTTCATTTGAATGAATATTTACACACATTATCGCATCAACTCACACTTTAAAAAAAAAAAAATGTGCAAGAGTGAACTTCTTCCTTAAAGTCTTTTACTCCTCTTTGCTGATTGGCTGGGAGGGATCACATGACTTTCTTGCAACTATGCATTTAACCAGGGGGTGTTCAATGGACCTCACATTGCTATGTTTGTGTTACGTTCAAGTTCAAGTTCCACTAACAGTCTCACACACACACACTAGAAATGAACCTCTGCATTTAACCCATCCCCTTGTTGCACCCCCTGGGAGGTGAAGGGAGCAATGAGCAGCAGCGGTGGCCGCGCTCGGCAATCATTTGGGTGATTTAACCCCCCCAATTCCAACCCGTGATGCTGAGTGCCAAGCAGGGTTGCATATGTTTAGCTAAACAGTGGATAAGGAGCACTTTATCTAGGAGGCAGCTCATTAGCATTAAAGTGACAGGCACACAAAATGTGTCCGTAGTAAGGCTTGTGAAACCTCTGATAAAATACAAAAAAAAAAAAAAAAGTACAATTAGAAGAGGAAAAAAGTGATCCAACAACATTTGCCAGCTTTATTCTAGGAGTTATTTACTTATTTTTGTTGTAAAAAATGTTTTCTTTAAATAATACGTCAACAATTTACGGAGCCCCCGGCCTAAAGGGACATAGGGGAATTTTTTTTTTTAATAATTAATTTTTTTATTTTTGGCATGTATCCCGTGCGCACGAGAAACTTTTTCTAAAGTTAAAAAAAATTAAAAATTAAATTTTACAATTATTATTATTATTATTATTTTTTTAGACATGTACCTCGTGCACAAGAGATACATGTCTAAAAAAAAATAATTTTAAATCGCACGAGATACAAAATTTTAAAAAACATTTTTTTTTTTTTTTAGACATGTATCTTGTGCCCACGAGAAAATTTCTCGTGGGCACGAGATACATGTCTAAAAAAAAAATAAAAAATAAAAAGAAAAATTATAAAATGTTTTTTCTTATAACTTTATAAAAAGTTTCTCGTGCGCACGAGAAACTATACATGTCTAAAAAATTAATAAAAAAATACAAAAATTATAAAAAAAATAAAAACTATTTTTAGACATGTATCTCGTGCGCAGGAAGATACATGTCTAAAAAAAAAAATTTTAAAACATTTTTTTTTTTAGACATGCATCTCGTGCCCATGAGAAAGTTTCTTGTGTGCACGAGATACATGTCTAAAAAAATAATACTAAAATAAAATTATACTTTTTTTTTTTTTTTAATAACCTTATAAAAAGTTTCTCGTGCGCACGAGAAACTATACATGTCTAAAAATTAATAAATAAATACAAAAATTATATAAAAAATTTTTTTCCCCCATGTCCCTTTAGAAGCTCCGTAAATTTTTTTTTTATTTTTTTTTTAAGACATGTATCTCGTGCGCAGGAAGATACACGTCTAAAAAAAAAATTTTTTTTAATTTTTTTTTTTTAGACATGCATCTCGTGCCCATGAGAAAGTTTCTTGTGTGCACGAGATACATGTCTAAAATATTAATAATAAAATAAAAAAAATACATTTTTTAATTTTTTTTATAACTTTATAAAAAGTTTCTCGTGCGCACAAGAAACTATACATGTCTAAAAAATACAAATAAAAATACAAAAATTATAAAAAAAAAAAATTCCCCCATGTCCCTTTAGGGGCTCCGTAAAAATTTGCTGACTAAGGAGCTTTTTTAAACTTTTTGAATATTATCCTGAATGTGACTTTCCGCAGCATGTTTTTGCACCAGGGGGAAATAAACAATATACACACCTGACAAGCAGTGTGCATAACAGGAAGTTGCTCGCTGCAGCTTCCTGGCCGAGCCCGCTCCACATCCTGGTGGCCGTGACGCTCGCATGTAAACAATGTGTAAAGTAGACGTGAATCACAGGCAATGAAGTCACTCACATTATTCTCCACTTGGGTCAAACCTCTGGGTTGAGGTCGTAGGGAGGAAAAAAATGATGCCAGGCGTGGAACGGCATTGTGGGTATTTTACAGGCTCATATCTTCATTGTGTGTGTTTAACATGTGTCTCACTTGAACATTTATAGCTTCACTTTTATTGTTAGTCTTTAAGCCAAAATACATCCTTTCTCCCAATAGTATAGTACTTTTTAAATTTCATTAGTACTGCAGTACTTCTTTAGTACTGGTGTACAGTACAACCCTAGTGTGTACACTTTAATACATCTCAATTTGAAAGTCTTAATAGATGATGTAAACACACTACAGGACTGCTTGTATCGCACATGATATCACACACAAGTAACCACGCTACAGGACTGCGTGTATCACACGTGATATCACACACCCAAGTGAACACGCTACAGGACTGCTTGTGTCGCACATGATGTCCCACACAAATAAACACGCTACAGGACTGCTTGTGTCGCACATGATATCACACACAAATAAACATGCTACGGGACTGCTTGTGTCGCACATGATATCACACACAAGCAAACTCTGCAGAACTGCTTGTGCCGCACATGATATCACACACAAGTAAACACGCTGCAGGACTTAATGTGTCGCACATGATATCACACACAAATAAACACGCTACAGGACTGCTTGTGTTGCACATAATATAACACACAAGCAAACTCTCTGCAGAACTGCTTGTGTCGCACATGATATCACACAAGCAAACTCTCTGCAGAACTGCTTGTGTCGCACATGATATCACACACAAGTAAACACGCTGCAGGACTACTTGTGTCGCACATGCTATCACACACAAGGTAACACTCTGCAGAACTGCTTGTGTCACACATGATATTAAACACAAGTAAATGCTGCAGGACTGCTTGTATCGCACATGATATCGAACACAAGTAAACACGCTGCAGGACTGCTTGTATCGCACATGATGTCAAACACAAGTAAACACGCTGCAGGACTGCTTGTGTCGCACATGATATCAAACAGAAGTAAACATGCGGCAGGACTGCTTGTGTCGCACATGATATCACACACAAGTAAACATGCTGCAGGACTGCTTGTGTCGCACATGATATCACACACAAGTAAACAATCTGCAGGACTGCTTGTATCGCACATGATATTACACAGAAGTAAACACACTGCAGGACTGTTTGTATCGCACATGATGTCACACACAAGTAAACACGCTGCAGGACTGCTTGTGTCGCACATGATATCACACACAAGTAAACAATCTGCAGGACTGCTTGTATCGCACATGATATTACACAGAAGTAAACACACTGCAGGACTGTTTGTATCACACATGATGTCACACACAAGTAAACACGCTGCAGGACTGCTTGTATCGCACATGATATTACACACAAGTAAACACACTGCAGGACTGTTTGTATCGCACATGATGTCACACACAAGTAAACATGCTGCAGGACTGCTTGTGTCGCACATGATATCACACAAGTAAACACGCTGCAGGACTGCTTGTATCGCACATGATATCACACACAAGTAAACAATCTGCAGGACTGCTTGTATCGCACATGACCGCACATAAGTAAACACGCTGCAGGACTCAATGTGTCGCACATGATATCACACACAAGTAAACATGCTGCAGGACTGCTTGTATCGCACATGATATCACTCACAAGTAAACACGCTGTAGGACTGCTCGTATCGCACATGATATCACTCACAAGTAAACACGCTTGTCGTCGGCCATTTTGTTTTGTCTGCAGGAATTACAGTTATAATGTCGCCGACCACGACCAGGAAGTAGTGTTTGTTTTGTTGTCTAACTTCCTGTTTGGATTCTGGCCACAATTAGGAAGCAGGCATTATTGTTATTTTTTAAAATATTATTATTTAGATTCATATGTTGTTGACTAATAAATACTCACTGCTGCCACCTGCAGGACTGGAGGACAGTGCAACAAACTGAGCTCAAATCTTATCTGCTATCTGTTCCGCTCCCTGGGAACTAAGTTCACTGCAGAGCGGGACAGGAAGGCTGAAAAGAGAGGATGTACTTCCTGTTGAACGCCGACGCCATCATCGTCAACACTGAAGTGTATCGTTTAAAAAAACAACAACATTCTCCTGTGATATGAAAACGTTCCCATCACCTTTTGGCCTTGACACAAAAAGACATCTTCTGCTGTCGTTACAAATATATATTTCATGGCAGATAATACCGACATGAACTCTGAGTGTCACACATGTCCTCTCCTGCTAGGAGGAGAGAAACAATCCTGCTTGGCTTGAAAAAGGAACTCCATCCTTCCGCTCACTGTGGTGCTCTGCTCACTAGAAGTGGAGCAAGGCAAGATAGGAGGAATACACTTACAGGATAATGTCATTACATCTCACTATATACACTTGTTAATATACACTATCATTTTAGTTCATATATAATATTTAATATTTATCACTATAGTTTATAATATCATTTTAATTCATATATAATATTGAATATATCATTATAGTTTATATATAATATCCATCCATTTTCTACCGCTTGTTAAATATATAATTTATATAATTTTCTTTCGCACTTGTTTCTTAACAAATCACAGTCATGTCGTCACTACTTTTATTGTTTTTATCTTTTGTGTCTGTGTTTTTGACATTGTGATGATGTTTTTATGCCTCGGGACTACAGACGTAAATGAGCAACTATGCTATGGTCTCACTCATTTTGATGCGCATTTTCCTGGATAAAAAAATTGAAAAATAATATTATAGTTAATATATAATATCGACTATGTAATATCATTATAGTTTATACAGAATATTGAATATATAATATTATTCTAGTTAATGTATAATATCAGATATATCATATCATTCTAATTTATATATAATATTGAATATATCATTCTAGTTAATGTATGATATCAATACATCATATCACTCTAGTTATTATAATATATATATAATATATTATATACATTATATATAAAATATATAATAGTATTTTTCCATATACAATATCATTCTAGTTAATATATAATATCAAATATATACTATTATTTTAGTCAAAATCTTGTTAATAAATGACAGTATTCTAGTCAACACAATATATATAAAATATAGAATATAATTGTTTTCCTATAGACAATATCATTCTAGTTAATATATAATATCATTGTAGTTATCATAAAATATCAAATATATAATATTATTCTAGTTCATATAAAATATCAAATACATATTCTAGATCATATAAATTATTATTCTAGTTAATAAAAAAACATCAAATATATAATATTGTAGTTATTATAAAATATCAAATCAAACACACATATATACACACATGTATATATATATATATATATATATACACACAAACACACGTATATATATATATATATATATATAAATATATATATATACATACATACACACAATATATATACACACATATATATATATATAGACATACATATATATATATATATATATATATATATATATATATATATATATATATATATATATAAAAATATATATATATAAATATATATATATATAAAAATATATATATATATATATTTTTAAAAAAAATAAATATATATATATATATATATATATATATATATATATATATATATATACACACATACATATACATACATACATATATATATATATATATATCTTAATTTCCCCTCGGGGAATATTAAAGTACTTCTGATTCTGATATATACATGTATAAATACACGTGTATATATATATATATATATATATATATATATATATATATATATATATATATATATATATATATATATATATATATATATATATATATATATATATTTATTGTGTATATATATATTTATTGTGTATATATACATACATGAATATATACAGTATATATATACACACATGTATATATAGACATGTGCATATATATATATATATACATATATATATATATATGTGTATATATATATATATATACACACATTTATAGGTCTAATTAAAAAAAAGAAAAAATATATATACATTTTTTCCCCTTATATATACCGTATTTTTCGGACTATAAGTCGCAGTTTTTTTCATAGTTTAGCCGGGCTCCAGTGCGACTTATATGTTTTTTTCCTTCTTTATTATGCATTTTCGGCAGGTGCGACTTATACTCCGAAAAATACGGTAAATGATTTCCTTTTTTTCCTAATCTGTCCTATCCAGCCACTCAAGCAAATCATATAGTTGATGCAGATGATCTATATCTGCTCTACATGTTTGCTTTACAAAAGACAAGTGAGGTATATTCATGTCTCTTGTTGCCTTATTTCTGTTTGACTTTATTCAATGTTGTGATATATTCAGTGTTTGGTGCAGCAGGACGGATCAGGAGGGGATAGTTTGTGGAGACAAAACAACAACACAATATTCATACAGTGCGTTCAGAAAGTATTCCCAGTGCTTCCCTTTGTCTACATGTGCTTATTTGGTCATTCTTCCACAGCCTGTAGTAATGTGCGTACGTGACGCAGGTCAGTTTTGATACTGCTTATCTGTGCCCTGAAAAAGGGCGTATGGCAGGTATTTGTGGCCAACATTTTTTTTTTTTTACCTAATGAGGCCCCGGGGTCAAAAAGGTTTGGGGACCCCTGCTCCAGGGACACATTAAAGTGAGAACATCAATCAAACGTCAATTTTGCAGAACACATTAAGGGCGTCGCAATGGAGTCTTTGGCTTTCCTTTAGTTTGTCAGCAGAAAGACCTAACGGGCCCCCAAACGAAGCAATCAATACCGAGCGTGTCAAAGCTTAAGCCTTCTTCGGATTTCATACCATCAAACATCACCTTCCACAAGCTCACGCCAGAAAGGGGGTCCATGCGAGTAAAAGCCAGCTTCCTGCCAAAGGGTGCTTTGCAGGACTCCATGCAGGACTGGAGGAGACTACCAATGAGACCAGCACGCCCTTTCCTCCGCACACAAGCCCGGTTTATGAGGCCATTAGGACGGCGCACGCAGTGTCAACAGTAATGTGTTTCAGGAAGAGAAGGCCGCACAGAGACTATCGGCGCCGCCCGGGAGACTTCACACGCAATTGAGCTGTCAGGTTTCAAACACTGGCTCAGGTCCAGTGCTGGACCGTGTCCCGCCTATTAAGGACCCCCGCTGTAAAGCATGTGAGTCGGAGCCAGATCCTCCGCAAACATTGACACACACAATGACTGCGGTCTTCCTGCCACCAGCAGACAAGCCGCCATGTGGCCGCCATGTTGCACACAATGACTGGAGTGATGATGACAAGGACAACTCAATATGTGCAAAGGACAAAGTACAGACCAAAAACACCAAATCCTCTAATATGATACCGCCATCACTACAAAGACAGTGGAACCTGTAACGTCACTATTTGCATTATTTTCCTAAGGCAGGGCCCCTGCCGCCGCCTTCAATTTGGCCCATGAGGCGCCATTAGTTTAGTTGGGAAATGTTGACTCAATTTAAAAGTCTGACATTTTCGGTGCTACTTTGTCAACATCATGTGGAGAGAGTGAGTAAATCAGGTCAATGACCTTTAATTATGTGTGGGTCTAAGTGGATTCAAACGCAGCATTTATTTATACGACCCAATGCAAACAACCTTCCCAAGTCATGCTCCCCCCCAAAAAATTTTTTAAAAAATCCATCCAACACAAAATAGTGACAAATAACCTGCTCAACGAACTTTGTGGACATTATGAAAAAAAACATGCATGCACCATAAAAAATTCAAAATTACACACATTTAAGTCCCTTACAAAGCATGATGGGAAAAATGCGAAACACTCTACACTTATCCATGTTACGCGCATTTTAGCTGTTTGATATTTCTGATTGATTATATTAATAATAATCCAGTTATATTAATTATACATCCCATTATATTAATATATGTACATACTGCATATGTATATATGTACTATATATGTACATGCTGTATATATGTACATATATAATTTATATATACATATATAAATACATACAGTACATACATATACACACATACATATACACATATACATAATATATATATATATATACACACACACACATAAATAAATATATATATATATATATATATATATATATATATATATATATATATATATATATATATATATATATATATACACACACACACGCTGCAACTAACGATTAATTGTAACGTCTCGATTACTGTAACGTATTATTTTCGGGCCTCCCTATGTCTAGCATTAAAAGATTACAGTTGGTACAAAATGCGGCTGCAAGGCTTTTGACAAAAACAAGAAAGTTTGATCATATTACGCCTATACTGGCTCACTTGCACTGGCTTCCTGTGCACTTAAGATGCGACTTTAAGGTTTTACTACTTACGTATAAAATATTACACGGTTTAGCTCCAGCCTATCTCGCCGATTGTATTGTACCATATGTCCCGACAAGAAATCTGCGTTCAAAGAACTCCGGCTTATTAGTGATTCCCAGAGCCAAAAAAAAGTCTGCGGGCTATAGAGCGTTTTCTATTCGGGCTCCAGTACTCTGGAATGCCCTCCCGGTAACAGTTAGAGATGCTACCTCAGTAGAAGCATTTAAGTCCCATCTTAAAACTCATTTGTATAATCTAGCCTTTAAATAGACCCCCCCTTTTTTAGACCAGTTGATCTGCCGTTTCTTTTCTTCTCTCCTCTTCTCCCCTGTCCCTTGCGAGGGGGAGTTGCATAGGTCCGGTGGCCATGGATGAAGTGCTGGCTGTCCAGAGTCGGGACCCCGGGTGGACCACTAGCCTGTGCATCGGTTGGGGACATCTCTGCGCTGCTGACCCGTCTCCGCTCGGGATGGTTTCCTGTTGGCCCCGCTGTGGACTGGACTCCCGCTGATGTGTTGGATCCACTGTGGACTGGACTTTCACAATGTTATGTCAGACCCACTCGACATCCGTTGCTTTCGGTCTCCCCTAGAGGGGGGGGGTTACCCACATATGCGGTCCTCTCCAAGGTTTCTCATAGTCATTCACCGACGTCCCACTGGGGTGAGTTTTTCCTTGCCCGTATGTGGGCTCTGTACCGAGGATGTCGTTGTGGCTTGTACAGCCCTTTGAGACACTTGTGATTTAGGGCTATATAAATAAACATTGATTGATGATTGATTGATAATTTGATAATCGATTAATCTGTCAATTATTACTTCGATTAATCGATTAATAATCGGATAAAAGAGACAAACTACATTTCTATCCTTTCCAGTATTTTATTGGAAAAAAACAGCATACTGGCACCATACTTATTTTGATTATTGTTTCCCAGCTGTTTGTACATGTTGCAGTTTATAAATAAATTATAAAAAAAAAACTAAAAAAAAAAATCAAAAAAAAAAAATCAACCAAAATGTATTTAGCCCAATGTGGCCCCCAAGTCAAAAAGTTTGCACCCCCCCCGTCCTAAGGGAAGCACCGTTTAAATCTCAGTTGGCGCAGTGAGCTAACATTAGCTGATAGCTGGAGATGGACATAACTCTGTTGTTACCATGGGAACGTAGAAAGTGAGTGTGAAGGACCGTGCTTTGATTGACGGACTTTTGAGTGTTGTCATTTGTTTACACAATGTGGACTTCACTCATTTGCCATGGATAGTAGATCTATACGGCTATTCAAGCTGTACACGGACTACTCTAAAGTGCATCATGTCTGCCGTGGTACAGGATTCCAATGAAACGTAAACGACTCCAAGGTTTGAAGTAAAAGATCCGACAGTGGCCATGAGATCCGTGGTCATGGTTCAAGCTCAAACAAGGTCCTCAAGGGTGTTAAGAGTTTTAATTAAGCCTCTGGGCACTTTAACGACCCAACTAGGACGTAGAAAGTGGAAATCCAAGTCATCCATGTCAAAGCAACATGTTAGGACTATTGGACGGCGGCCATGCTTGCCAAGCGGAGAGCAGCACAAGTCGTTTACGAGGCAGCCGACGGAGACCAAAACCCATGATGAGCTTTTTGGCTCAATCGAGGATCCGTCCTTGGATTGCGAGGCACGGACATAAAAACAAGTGGAGGGGAGAAGGGAGTGCCGCGGGTCCCATTAAGGATAATAGGTCATTAAGACTCAACTGGTTAAATCACGCATGCCAGAGTGAGGCGCCAAAAAGCGCTTAGGAAACCGCCCCGGGATATTAAGAGATGGCCTCTTTGGGAAAAAGCCAATCATTTTTGGATCAGGTTTGCGATGCTAATAGAATCTGGAAAGTGCTTTGAAGATCCTAACTATCCTAAAGTGCACCGCATCATTGTGAGACCTATTTTTGGTTACCTCCCTTCGCTAGGAGGGGAGTCACTATATTATGCCTCTCAGCAGGGTGCCATGCATCCACATCTAACCAAATACGTTCATATTGTTCTTCTTGTATTTTGTACTTTGGATCAGGCAGGTCTACCTCACCAAGTGCCAGTGAATTCCACATACACTACCGTTCAAAAGTTTGGGGTCACATTGAGATGTCCGTATTTTTGAAGGAAAAGCACTGTACTTTTCAATGAAGATAACTTTAAACTAGTCTTAACTTTAAAGAAATACACTCTATACATTGCTAATGTGGTAAATGACTATTCTAGCTGCAAATGTCTGGTTTTTGGTGCAATATCTACATAGGTGTATAGAGGCCCATTTCCAGCAACTATCACTCCAGTGTTCTAATGGTACAATGTGTTTGCTCATTGGCTCAGAAGGCTAATTGATGATTAGAAAACCCTTGTGCAATCATGTTCACACATCTGAAAACAGTTTAGCTCGTTACAGAAGCTACAAAACTGACCTTCCTTTGAGCAGATTGAGTTTCTGGAGCATCACATTTGTGGGGTCAATTAAACGCTCAAAATGGCCAGAAAAAGAGAACTTTCATCTGAAACTCGACAGTCTATTCTTGTTCTTAGAAATGAAGGCTATTCCACAAAATTGTTTGGGTGACCCCAAACTTTTGAACGAGTGTATAAACTTATAATTGATGGATAGATCTGAAGTTGATCTCGAGATTATTGTGTTAAAAGTAAACAGCAAAAAAAAAATTATTATAATTTATTTTTTAACACTTTAATGAGTAGGACCTTTTTGTATCCCCTACAATTTTAGTGTGATTAGTTTTTAAGTGTCATTGCTCAAAAAATAATAATGAATTAAAATCAATGGTGTTATGAGTTATTGACCTTTTTAAGGCTCCAATTATTATATAATCTCAAATATCCCACTTAAAAATTTTATTGGGTGAAAATATTGCATATTTTGTGTTTTTTTCATTAAAAAAAAGGGTTTTCTTTGAAAAAAAGAGCATACAATTTAAATCTTTAAAAAAATGTTATATTGACAGATAGACGTAATGTTGATCTAGAGATTTAAAAACTTGAATAATAACACAAATATTAATACTGAATAATGACATTTTTTATATTTTTTGGACCAAAACCCTTTGGGGTCCCCGGGATCAAGCCTGAGTGGAAGCCTAAATGTATATTTTTTATACATATATTGTATTGGTTTTTAAAATAAAAAATATCAAAATGGCCCCCGCTTGCTTTGATTTTTCAATGTGCGGCCCTCAGTGGAAAAAGTTTGGACACCCCTGGTCTAAAACAATTTTTAATTTTGGCCGTCAGCGAGGAAAAATCCAGCAATTAGCCGCACTGTCTTACTAGCTGCAGGGTTCAAAGCTTAGGAAACATGTACCGTATTTTTTGGAGTATAAGTCGCTGAGGAGTATAAGTCGCACCAGCCGAAAATGCATAATAAAGAAGGAAAAAAACATATAAGTCGCATTTTTTTGGGGAAATGTATTTGATAAAAGCCAACACCAAGAATAGACATTTGAAAGGCAATTTAAAGAATAGTGAACAACAGGCTGAATAAGTGTACGTTATATGAGGCATAAATAACCAACTGAGAAGGTGCCTGGTATGTTAACGTAACATATTATGGTAAGAGTCATTCAAATAACTATACATGCTATACGTTTACCAAACAATCTGTCACTCCTAATCGCTAAATCCCATGAAATCTTATACGTCTAGTCTCTTACGTGAATGAGATAAATAATATTATTTGATATTTTACGCTAATGTGTTAATCATTTCACACATAAGTCGCTCCTGAGTATAAGCCGCACCCCCGGCCAAACTATGAAAAAAACTGCGACTTATAGTCCGAAAAATACGGTACTTAATATATATACATAATAAATGAAGTGGCCCTGCGATGAGGTGGCGACTTGTCCAGGGTGTACCCCGCCTTCCGCCCGATTGTAGCTGAGATCGGGGTCGCGGGGGGCGCTGGAGCTTAAGGGAATAAGCGGTAGAAAATGGATGGATGGAATAAATGAAGTGTGTGTACTAATCCAAAATGTGTGCGGTGTGTGACTATGTGTAGAGATTGGCTGTAGTAGCTGTAGGGGACGGCGTGGCGCGGTTGGGAGAGCGGCCGTGCCAGAAACATGAGGGTTCCTGGTTCGATCCCCAGCTTCTACACTGCAAAAAGTGAAATCTAAGTAAGATTAAATATCTCAAATAAGGGTGATATTTGCTTATTTTCTGTGCGAAAAGATAATTCTTCTCACTTAGCAGATTTTATGTTAGAGTGTTTTACTTGTTTTAAGGGTTTTGGTCCTAAATGATCTCAGTAAGATATTACAGCTTGTTGCTGAGATTTGATGACCTATATTGAGTAAAACATGCTTGAAACTAGAATATCAACTGTTGCAAAAAAGCTGTGTCATCAACACTCACAAGTATAAAACTACTTTTTTAAAGTAATCATTTCTTATTTCAAGCATGGAAGAAAAAAATCATGACTTTGACACAATTGTGTCCCCTAATTAAAACCGATGCCAAATGGACTTTGCAGTTTTATTTTAAATGAAACAATAGAAAATACATACTCATTTAGTAGTACAGTTATTAGTGAGATTATACTTATTTTAAGGAACTTTTGGGTTCATAATTTTACTTGTTTTGGAAAGTCTTGACAAGCCAAATTGTCTTGTTCTATTGGCAGATAATTTTGCTTAGTTCAAATAAAATACCCCTAATTTATTTAAATTTTTTTCTTGTTTTTGAACATTGACTTTTTGCAGTGTACCAACCTAGTCACGTCCGTTGTGTCCTTGAGCAAGACACTTCACCCTTGCTCCTGATGGGTCGTGGTTAGCGCCTTGCATGGCAGCTCCCGCCATCAGTGTGTGAATGTGTGTGTGAATGGGTGAATGTGGAAATAGTGTCAAAGCGCTTTGAGTACCTCGTAGGTAGAAAAGCGCTATACAAGTATTTACCATAGTGTGTTACCGGTAGTGTCCAATAGGGGCGAGGCAGGCTCGTAGGTCCGTGAGCACAGGCAGGAAGTCGGGGTCTATAGCCAGGCGTCAAAAGTCTGTGTCCGGGCGGGAGGTCGCGATCCGAGATGCAGCCAGGGAACCAGAGGGAACGCGGGGAGACGAGACTCACGGCTTGGGACGTGGGAACGGTGGCAGGCTGCAGAGAGGCGACAAGGAGGACACGAGACAAATAAACACAACGGGGGGAGAAAACACAGGGAGAGAAACGAATACATAGAGCTTGACAGGTTGGGCTTACTGTACAGGACAGGTCGCTACGTTCTGGCCCGGAACGCCAGGTCCGCACTGGCTTAAGAAGCCCAGGAAGGTCATCGGCGACAGGTGTGATGAGTGCTGATTGATTGCAGCTGTGCACCGGCGCGGCTTCTGCAGGTGTGGCGTGCGCAGGTGCGCTCTTGGAGGTGCGCATTCCGCACTTTAAAGTTTGCAGCTTCGCTCAATATTTTTTTAAAGCATATTCTACGTATTTTTGGACTGAAATAAGTATTTTGAAGCCAAAAAATGGCCAGACTTACAGTAGTATTGGCCACGACATGAAACCAAACCAATCAGAGCGTGTCGTTCAGTATCGTGGCCACTGATTGGCTCAAAAAAAAGAGTGTAAAGGGTGACTACATGGATGTTATTTCATGTCTGAAGAGCTCTCATAATGTTAAAACCTATATAATAACCATCTGCATGGTATTAAGCACAGGTGTCCAACTCAAGGGCCGGGGGCCAAATCGGGCTCGTCACATCGTTTTATGTGGCCCGTGAAAGCCTGGAAACCATACGGGTCAATTAAGTACTTTTATCTTTTCTGACCTGATATAATCCCTCTTTCCGTTTTGACAGAAATAAATACATCTACTACCAGCAATTGCACGTATTTTTACTCAATATTATAATGTAACAAATGTATTATCATTTGAACAGAACACATTTTCTTAAAATAAAAATGAATACTCAACTGTGTGCTTGACTTATGTGTTAACCTGTAATAATAATGTTCTTAAGGTGATGAATTGTTAGTTACATTTGTGTGAATTTAGGTTGGAAAGTAGTTATAATCTGTAACAATAACTAACTATTAGTTTTGTGTTTCCAAATAATTGTTCCAAAAAAAAACCAAATCTGATGGAAAATAGTTATAATCTGTAATATTAAAATTATTAGTTTTGTTTCCTAATAATGTAACAAACATGATTAAGTATTACAAACTTTTTTTTTGTTCAGAAGAAAAAAATCTGACAAACTGTAGTTATAATCTGTAAAAACAATGAACTATTTGTTTTGTTTCCTAATAATGTAACACATCTAACATACATCACAAAACGTGTTTTGTTCAAATAAAAATAAATATCCGACTTATGATTTCGAAGGAAGTTGTCCATTAAATTGTAATTATTAACAGATTTTACAGTAAAAAAAAAACTAAACATAAAACAGCTGCTGTTGCCAGAATGTTACTGTTAAAAAAAAGGGTTACTATTTTTCTTTTTATAGTAATACACCGTAATAATTCAATAATTGTACGCACTCGGCACGGTTCCTTTCCAAGATTTCTTCTTGTTCCCTATTTTGGGCATTTAGAGTTTTTCTTTGCGGGTTCAGATCAGGGGATTTCACACACACACACACACACACACACACACACACACACACACACACACACACACACACACACACACACACACACACACACACACACACACACACACACACACACACACACACACACACACACACACACACACACACACACACACACACACACACACACACACACACACACATATATATATACACATTCATACATATATACATACATACATACTGTATATATAAACACATTAATACATATATATACATACACACATGTACAGTATATACACGTGTATATACTGTATATTTACATGATTACATATAATATAAAGCATATATAATTAATAATTACTATAATAGAATAATAAGAGTATGTGAAAGTTCAACTCCTACCTTGTTTACTTCCGTGACGACCTCTTTAAAGCTTTGTAATCAGAAATATTAAGCAGTTAAAAGTCAAACACTGGTAAGCGTGGAGAGTGTTTTGCCTATTTTCACCATCATGCCTTGCAATTTATTTAAATGGGTGTAATTGAAAAAAAAATTATGGTGATAGGACTTTTTCATTAATTATATCCACAAAGTTCAGTGAGCAAGTTGTGTTGTGTGTGTGACCGTGTGTTGAATTTTTGTGCTGGTTGATTTTTTTTTTCCTGCACAATGACTAGGAAAGGTTGTTTGGATCGGGTCATATAAAGTAATGCTGTGCTAGTGAGATCAAGTACAAAAAGATCATGGTGACTAACCGGAGTTCCACAAGATGGTAACAAACTGCCACCTGTCAACCCCCTGGGTATGTAGTTTTGTTATGAAAACACCCCACACAGTCAAGTTGCTCATTGAAATGGAACTTGTGCCGTCGTCTTGCAGGCCTAATTGAGGATACCAGAGGGCTGCATTTTGGGCAACCCTGTCCTAGTGGCTAAGCATCATTATAAAAAGACATCGAGACTCAGTTTGATTGGCTGTGGAAGAAGAATGAAATAAAAGAAGAAACAGCAGCACCTAGTGGTTGTTGGTAGAATAATCATACACCCATTGGCCTCTTTGTGTGTGTAGTTCATTGTGATCCAGCACAATATTAATAAACAGCTACATATGCTTTTACTAAGCTAATAATGCTTTCACTATTAATGTACAAATACAGTTGTACAATTTCAAAGATTATTTTAAGACCAATTTGCAAATTCATGATCCTAATACTAGACAAACTGATAATCTCCGTCCTATCTTTGGCCGTATCACTTTTAGCCAGTTTTCCATTAAACACAGAGGTCCTTTACTGTGGAATACTCACCTATGTATTGCAAACTCCTCATCTTCACTCACTAACTTTAAACTTAGATTAATGGCCAGCCTGATGAATCAACATTCTCCATTTGTTCCTACCTTATAATGTAGCCCTATACTTCACTATCCACACAAGGTAGACTACTTGTTGTGTAATTTTTTACATACTATGTTTAATTTTGTTTGTTAATTTACTGCTTTAGGTGAGAACCTTGCATAAACCCTGCTTGGGTTTCTTTTCTCACCTGCATTTATTTCGTATTACGTATTCCTCATTACTCATTGTGCGAATAACTAAAAAAATAAATAAAAGACTGTCTATTGTTGTGACTTGGATGAAGATCAGGGGCCGTATTTATCAAGCGTCTTAGAGTGCCATTTTACACTTAAGTCCTGAGAATTTGCGAAATTTAGTCCTACTCTCAAACTTAAGAATAAAAGCTATTTATCAACTTTCTTAAGTCTAAGAATCACTCCTACTCTCCACGATATTTAAGAGACCTTCAGAGGTGTCTTAAGTGGTTAGGAGTTGCCAGCGGGGGATGGCACTGAGGCGAGAGAGACGTGCGCCAACGTTCTGGGAGCGGAAGGATGTCCTGGCTTTGTTTGATGACGAGCAGCTGATCAAACGGTATCGTTTAGACAGAGTGGGTATTATTTTTGTCACAGATTTAATAATTTTCGATTCCTTGTTGATTTCTGCATGTGGCTGCAGTGGGCTAGTATATATATAGAGCCACCCACACCAGTTTCAAGTTAGTTGCCTACGGTAATTAATGAATTGGAAAGAAAATGTTATGAGAAGTAACGTATGTGTGTGTGTGGCCCTTTAATAGGTGACAGCATGTGAGGTGAGTGACGTCAGTGAGTGTGTGGGCGAGAGAAGAGAGGGAGCGGTAGCGTGAGTGCGGGCGGGGACTAGTTTGTTTTGTGTTGGATTGGCTGTGTGCAAGCAATCAATAAAGCAAGATTTGCAACTAATCGCCGGACTCATCATTCACTCTAAAGTCGTCCGCTGTGGAGACCCACTGCCGGGTAAAGTGAAGGGTGTTGCCCCGAGCATACATCCTGGAGAAATGTCTCCCCTGCACTCTTCGACTACGGTCTGGGAACAGGAAGCAGGAAAGGTGCAACAAAAAGAAAACATTTATTTTTGATTCATTGCCAATATTGTTTGTTTTGTATTATATTGTCAAAATATACACTCCCATTGTCCACTTAAATATTTCTAAGATATTTATTTATTCTTAGACAACGGATTCCCTTCCGTGATTGGTCATTTCTATGGACACAGAAATTACGTCACCAAAAATTCCGTTTACGGCACATAGTAATGTCATAATTCAGCTCTGAGTGTGACACTTAAGATTCAGTCCTACACTTCGCTGAAAGTGTGAGTAAGACGCTTGATAACTAACTTTTAAGTGCAGCTTTCAGCAAAGAATTGATTTACTCTTAAGTCAACTCTTAGCAGACTTCTTAGGAGTAATTCTAAGAAGCTTGATAAATACGGCCCCAGAACACATTTTATGCCCTATTTATGTAAAAATCCCAGTAATCCCAAAGGGTTCACATACTTTTTCTTGCAACTGTATGTTCATTATTGTGCTTGTAGTTTGCATCCATCAAACTGAAAGCTGCATCTAATATTTCTATACAGTGATTGTATTGGCTCTCAATAGTGTCTCTAATAAAGTGGCCACTCAGTGCTCCTTGCCATTCTATTTCCCCAATAAACCAAGTCTGAATATTTGCTTCCATTTATTAAATACTAAATGAGTGAAGTGGGATGTTTGACAACATCTCACTTGATGTTGTTACTCACATGTGTGAATTTCATATAAAAGAGATTACCTTCTTGACTTTCTCCACACACTTTATCAGGTGGCGTTCCTGTAGAAAGACAACATGTCATCCAGACATTGGGAGGAGCCTTGAGGGGGCTGCTGAGCCTGTGGAACCTCTGTGGGTAGCGGGGGCGGCTGAGGTAGAACGGGGTCCGTGGGTCGCGGGGCCGGCTGAGGTAGGACGGGGTCCATAGGTCCTGGGGCCGGCTGAGGTGGGATGGGGTTTGTGGGTCGCGGGTGCGACTGGAACTGGAAGGGACGCGGCATAGGGGGTGGACACTGTGGAGGGTACTGGTTTTGGCAGGGAGGCCGTAAGTGGGGAAATGGGAAAGGTGGACATACAAATTGGGGAGGAGCAAAATGTGGATACATAGGAGGAGGGGGATAGTGGCGGTTGGCAGGGGGAGGAGCGGGAGGGCGACATGGGGGCGGAGGCTGTGGTTGGACTGGGGGGTTTTGTGTAGGAGGATGAGGGAGAGGAGGGGGAGCAACTTTAGCAGCAGGCTGCGGATCGTCCTTTTTCTCAGTGGTCTCATCCGGGCCTTGTGTCCCCTTAAATGACATTTTAGGAATCTTCTTTTCTGGGATGCGTGTCTTTGCATGTCTTGGACGCCACTCCTCGGAAAAGTATGCGGAGGGAGGCGCAAACTCGGACTCTCGCTCATCCTGACGCCGGCCTTTCCACTCACTGAACATGGATTCTGGGATACAAAAAGTAAAAACATTGTAAAAATGTGTTGTTATTGAAACCATGACTGGCTTCGAATGTATTAACAAACAGAGTATTTGTTACAAACTGTTCAA
This sequence comes from Entelurus aequoreus, assembly GCF_033978785.1. Classification (NCBI taxonomy): domain Eukaryota; kingdom Metazoa; phylum Chordata; class Actinopteri; order Syngnathiformes; family Syngnathidae; genus Entelurus; species Entelurus aequoreus. The sequence goes on along the minus strand of NC_084756.1, from coordinate 34,023,851 downwards.
ACTCCTCACCTTCAGCAGGTCTTACAAATCACTGTATGCCAAAACAACCTGTCATAAAAACTAGGGATGTCCAATAATGGCTTTTTGCCGATATCCTATATTCCGATATTGTCCAACTCTTTAATTGCCTATACCAGGGGTCGGCAACCCGCGGCTCCGGAGCCGCATGCGGCTCCTTGACCACTCTGATTCGGCTCAGCTACATGCATGCCGACCCCCTCGATTTTCCCAGGAGACTTGGGATGTCAGTGTCTCTCATAGACTACTCCCAGGGAAAAATAATCCTATTAACACTCTAATTACTATATAAAGGGCGTGCCCTAATTGCACTGCAGTAATTGTCCTCTATAGCATTTACTTACAGCGTGCGAGGCCAGCCACATGTTGTTTGTTGTTATTACTTGCTCACACAGGAGACAGCAAAGCATACTTACTCATCAGCCACACAGCTTACACTGACGGTAGCCGTATCAAACAACTTCAACATTGTTACGTTACAAATATGCGCCACACTGTGAACCCACACCAAAAAAGAATGAAAAACACATTTCTGGAGAACATCCCACTGTAACACAACATAAACACAACACAACCATTACCCAGAATCCCATGCAGTCCTAACTCTTCCGGTCTACATTATACACCCCGCTACCACCAAATCCCCCCACACATCAACCCCCCCCCCCCCCTCTTCGTGGTTGGTTGAGCGGAAGAGTTAGGGCTGCATGGGATTCTGGGTATTGGTACCGTCAGTGTAAGATGTGTGGCTGCTGAGTTAGTAGCCTTGCTGTCTCTGACGTGAGCAAGCTAAAGCTGCATTCCACTTATGGCCGAGCAGGTACACTGATTGGGCAGACTGTAGAGGGCGCCAAATGCAGTGTCATCACACTGATATTCGGGAGTTGGCAAGTGTGACGCAAGCGACATACATTCAAAACTCGCGGGCTGCACTAACATCAAATTCCCACATTAAAGTGCGTGCCGGTGCGTGTGTCTGAGACCCCTGGTTAACATAGCACAAAGCATGTAAGCTTTGTATGCGGTGTTTTTCATTTTAAATTTTAAAAACATTTTTGTGGCTCCCATTACTTTCTTTAATGTGTGAAACTTGCCAAAATGGCTCTTTGGCAAGCTCTTTGTGGTAAAGGTTGCCGACCCCTGGCCTATACCGATATCAACCGATACCGATATATACAGTTGTGGAATTAACACATTATTATGCCTCATTTGGACAACCAGGTATGGTGAAGATAAGGTCCTTTTTAAAAAAAATTATAAAATAAAATAAGATGAATAAATTAAAGTAAAACAATATAAAAACAGTTACATAGAAAGTAGTAATTAATGAAAATGAGTAAAATGAACTGTTAAAGGTTAGTACTATTAGTGGAGCAGCAGCACACACAATCATGTGTGCTTACGGACTGTATCCCTTGCAGACTGTATTGATATATATTGATATATAATGTAGGAACCAGAATATTAATAACAGAAAGAAACAACCCTTTTGTGTGAATGAGTGTGAATGAGTGTAAATGGGGGAGGGAGGGATGTTTTTTGGGTTGGTGCACTAATTGTAAGTGTATCATGTGTTTTTATGTTGATTTAATAAAAATAAAAATAAAATCTAATTTAAAAAAACAAAAAACCGATACCGATAATTTCCGAGATTACATTTTAAAGCATTTATCGGACGATAATATCGGCAGGCCGATATTATTGGACATCTCTAATAAAAACAGTTTCTTCCCTCAGTCTATCAATCTAATGAATGCTCTTAAATAACTTATCTGTCACTGTCAATGTACCAACTCATGTTCATGTCGTCATCTGTTTGCTTTTGCTTTATTCCCCTTGAACATATCAGAGTAGTTATTTAAGTACTTGTTTATATTTTTAGTTAATCGTTAATAGTCATTGTTTATGACTTAATTTTATTTGGAAGATCCATGCAGTTACAATATGATGCATCACATATTTCCCAGTTTCTCTTCACAACATGTCCGAAAAGGATTATGAAAAAACAGATTGTATTAATCTTTTTCCATTTCATAGCAATTGCTAACACATTCACTTCCTGTTCTTAAATTGTAAACAATTTAACTCCATAAATATTAAAGCTCTCAATAAATACTTAAATATTTGTAATTCACAAATGAGATGAATAAGATTACCTCATTTTTAATAAGGTTCAAAATGTTGATCAGAATTATTCTTACTTGTACTTTGTAAAGACTTTGAATTTGAACAGTTTCTTTAACTGGATCATATTAGTACATTGTTTATTAATATGTTCCATAATTCAATTCCACTTACTGATAAATGATAGATGTTTGCATGGAACAAAGAGCACAGTCTACCAAGTGTAATTCCTTGGGAGTTAAACATGATTGTGACGAGAGCGGTGGTGTATGTGTGATGTGATGTGTGGGGCGGCGAACAGCGTAGAGGATAATTAATTAATTAAATAAATTAAATAATTTAATTAAAATTAAATTATTTAATTAAAATTATTTAATTTATTAATAATTTAATAAAGTTTTAATAATGCAAATATTCCAACGTTGACTTACATTTATTTAAGAATGGAAGTTATGGCAAGCAGGAAAAATATTTATTTAAACTATTTTCACATTGAGGCTATAAAGCATGTTTTATCAAGTGACTCGATTAATCGAACAAACTAATGGATAGATTACTAAAATAATCAATAGCTGCAGCCCTGGTTGTCACAGTCAAACGGCTGTGTGACCTTGTCCGCATTGACTCACTGAAAGTATCTCTTCTCCCTTCTTGTTGCTCATTTAACAATGCACAAATGTTCCCAGTGTGGGCACTTTCCACTGAGTTGCATCATAAGCCCTCAACCCCCTCCAAACTGAACCTACTCCCCCCCTCCCGCCTTTTATTCAGTGTATAACGAATAACGCATCTCTCTTCCTATTGCGCACTCCTTACATACTTTGCTATGAATGTGACTAAGGCTGAAACGACGCGTCGACATAGTCGACATCATCGGTTACGTAAATGCGTCAACGCCGTTTTTGTGCGTCGACGCGTCGCATATTTACGTCACATTACCGTCATGGCGGAGCGCAAAGCAGACGATGCGAGCGGTGCGAGCGAGGGGAAAAAAGCACGACAAAAGTCGTCAAAAGTGTGGGAGTATTTCAATAAACGGCCTAATAATGTTGTTGTATGCACACTGTGTCGAGCGGAAATGGCCTATCATAGCAGCACGGCTATGAACGAACATTTGAAAAGAAAACATCCGACAGCGTTCTTGCCATCACCATCAACTAGTCAATCGTCCGCGTGAGTATACACAAAAACATGAATGTGTCATTTGTATCTGCGTTGTAAATTCATAAACTTAAGCACCGTTTCGCTCTGAGAGGCGCGTTTGGCGTGCCTGTTCAGTGTTTACAAAGACGCGCTCCTCTTTAACGCTAACGTTAATTAGTTGGCAAGGTTTCCAAATCTGGCAATGCTGGCTCGGTCTTACCTCTCAGTTCCAGCCACATCGACCCCTTCTGAGCGCCTATTTTCAGCTGCTGGGAATATTGTGAACAAGAAAAGAACCAGCCTCACCCCAGAGCATGTAGACATGCTAACCTTTCTTCATTACAACTGTTAGTCACTCACTGGAATGAGTAGAATTGGTTATTGTGTACTGTGTTGGACTGGATGTTTATTTTGCACATTTTAAAAGCAATACTTAATGTTTACAGTGCTCCAGAATATTTAGATTGGCACTTTTTGTGCTGGATGTTTATCTTTATTTTTGCACATTTTAGCAAATAAGCAATACTTTTACTTTTGTTGAAATGTTTACACTGTTGTTACAGAATATTACGTTTTGCACTTTTTTGTATTGGATGTTTATCTTTATTTTTGCACATTTTAAAGCAAAATAAGCAATACTTTTACTTTTGAAATGCTTATACTATTGCAGAATATTAAGATTTGCACTGGATGTTGACTTTTATATTTGCACATTAAAAAGCAAATAAGCTACTTTTAATTTTGTTAAATGTTAAAAGTTTTAAATGTTTACATTGTTACAGAATATTTTGTCATGTTGTTGTCAATGTTGACTGAGTGGCCATACTTTTTTTTTTGTAAATAAAAGCCATGCCTTTTGAAAAAACTGGCCTACATTTATTTTTTCATCTTCATTTTAAATAAAAAAACAATCGGTAAAAGGAAAAATAATCTATAGATTAATCGAAAAAATAATCTTTTGATTAATCGATAGAAAAATAATCGTTAGCTGCAGCCTTAAATGTGACCTGGGCCTTATGAGATGTTCGAGCGTCTCATATACATCTAAAAGACAATTTTGTTTGACTACTTGATTAGAAAAATTCCCTGGTTGGTTGACATTTCTCCCATTTTACGATATCCTAATATCACTTTCATGGTGTTGGCTTCACTTTTCTTTGACGCACTGCCTTCAGAATAGTACGCCGTATGCTTGGGGGGAAAAAAGGTCATGAAAACAAACAAAAGTGCCATGTTTCCTCAGACTAGCTACACGTGAATGTGTATTCTTGCAACTACGTACTCTTCCGCCACAACATAGTTCCTTTGCTTCTTATACAGTGTTAAATCATTGCAACAAGGACTGCCTGATTGCGTTTTGTTCCTCACCATAGTTTGCTTTAACGCCTCTTTTAGGCTTTTCTTCACAATCATTTTCTCTGAGAGCATTTTACAACCCTTCAGCGTTGTCGCCCGACTCCTACAAGGCCTTAACATACTTGATGCATTACGGCAGAAAGATTTATGGGGAGTCAGCAAAGCACAACTGTACCTTTGCCTCTGTCCCATTCTCGGACATAAGGGACTCCAGGTTTGGTATCCCTCCTTTCCTGAATCTCCACTTCCACCTTCTTCAGTATGCTGACCTCTGGTGGTGGAGGCGAGGGCGCCATATCATCCTCCTCTTCTGTGAGAAACAACTCATAAAATGTATAAAACGTCTTCATTACTAACAGATCAAAGAATGGTGTGATTCTAACCTTCCTTCTCTTCCTCGACCGGTTCTTCTTCTGAAACAACACCGCCCTTCGCCTTAACCTTCCTCTGCTTTATTTTGGCCAGTCTGGCTCGCAGGATGGCCTTCTTCTTCTCTTTCAGTCGTTCTCGCTTGCTGCGCTGGTCGGTTGTCTGACAAAAGTGGCAATGATGGTACAACTTACTGTGTACAATAATGCATACAATACATGGGAATACACACAAGAATTCACAAAATTAAGCACGCTTCTTACCGAGGATGTCGTTGTGGCTTGTACAGCCCTTTGAGACACTTGTGATTTAGGGCTATATAAATAAACATTGATTGATTGATTGATTGATTATATTTCAGCAACAGAAGGGCAATACTATAGAGCAGAGGTGTCAAAGTCGTTTTCACTGAGGGCCACACCGCAGTTGTTTGGCCCCAGAGGGCCGTTTGTAACAGTGAATATTATTATTACACAATTTGTTATGCATTTTATTAGTAGAGTTTAAAAAAACTAAAATGTAAAATAAATATGGTAAGTTGCAATAATTTTACCTCAAAATGTAGTAAATATTACTGTAAATGGAAAAATAGTACTGCTGTTTCTATTCTTAAAAAAAGGCAGCTCAGTTGCCAGAATTTTACTGTAAAATTTACTTTTTTTTTTTTTTACTGTGAATAAAAAAAAAGAAGCAATTTTACAGCAAAATTTTGGCACACGAGTTGCCAGTTTTTTTTGGTTTTTTTACCGCAAATTAACTGTAGATTTTTCAGTGTTTTACTGTACCGGTAAATGCCAAAACGGCACCTCATTTTATGATGGGGTCCCTGGGATTCCATTTTGAAGATTCCTAGCACAAACACTGTTACGTATGGCTAGCTTGTGTGCTTAGCTTCTGTGTAGCTGCTAGGCTGCAATATTGTTCAATTAAGGACACTCATTACTATGTTTAGCGTGTGTACTAAGCTCTTGTGTAGCTCTGCACAATTAAAGGCGCTGCTCGTATCAGAGCAATTATAAATGAGATTTTAGAGGCAAGCCGATATAATCTAGCTCTTATTTTTATTATTGGATCAAGACACCACTACTTGTGTTTCCCTCTACTGCATCTACACAATAATGGCTGGGTTTTGACTCATTTTCAGTGGATAAGTAAATCTATGCAAGCTGTACCCTGACTACTCTAAACTATATCCAAGTTTCAATTCCATAGTACTGTCCTTTGAGAAGATATTGCGTGCACATTATATATTTGTAACATGTGACAAATTCAAATGCAGTCGCTCACCTGATCCCTCAGCATGTCTAAGGTCTTCCTCTGCTTTGCCCGATTCTCCTCGTCCTGAGCGAAGGCAAAGTAGCCAACACCCAGGTCCCGAGCCTCTGACGGTCGACACAAAAGTACCAAGATGAAGAACTTGGAACTCCAAACCGGTAAAGCCACATCCATTGCTAACCTTGGGCCCTGATGTCTTCGTAGTGAAGGGGTCCAACGGGCTTCTTCATGGCCTCCTCTTCTTCTCGCTCCCACTCCTGCCTCTGGAGGTCTCGGCGCATGTCCTCTGACAGTAAGGTCTTGTCAGTGGTCACTCTTCTAGATAGAACACATTAAAAAAGATGTACGGCATGTCAATCAGTGCCTTAAAGGCCTACTGAAAGCCACTACTAGCGACCACGCAGTCTGATAGTTTATATATCAATGATGAAATCTTAACATTGCAACACATGCCAATACGGCCGGGTTAGCTTACTAAAGTGCAATTTTAAATTTTGTGCCGAAATATCCTGCTGAAAACGTTTCGGTATGATGACGTTTGCGCGTGACGTCACAGATTGTAGAGGACATTTTGGGACAGCATGGTGGCCAGCTATTAAGTCGTCTGTTTTCATCGCAACATTCCACAGTATTCTGGACATATGTGTTGGTGAATCTTTTGCAATTTGTTCAATGAACAATTGAGACAGTAAAGAAGAAAGCTGTAGATGGGAAGCGGTGTATTGCGGCCGGCTGCAGCAACACAAACACAGCCGGCGTTTCATTGTTTACATTCCCGAAAGATGACAGTCAAGCTTTACCATTGGCCTGTGGAGAACTGGGACAACAGAGACTCTTACCAGGAGGACTTTGAGTTGGATACGCAGACGCGGTACCGTGAGTACGCAGCTGCGGCTTCCAAACATTTGATCGCTTGCCCGTACGTGCGTGCCGCTATGTGCATGTCACGTACGTAACTTTGGGGACTTTGGGGAAATATATGTGCTGTATGAACTTTGGGGAGGTGAACGGTACTTTGGGCTGTGGGATTGAGTGTGTTGTGCGGGTGTTTGAGTTGTATTGGTGGGTTATATGGACGGGAGGGGGGTGGTGTTTGTTATGCGGGATTAATTTGTGGCATATTAAATATAAGCCTGGTTGTGTTGTGGCTAATAGAGTATATATATGTCTTGTGTTTATTTACTGTTTTAGTCATTCCCAGCTGAATATCAGGTCCCACCCGCCTCTCACAGCATCTTCCCTATCTGAATCGCTTCCAATGCCCTCTAGTCCTTCACTCTCACTTTCCTCATCCACAAATCTTTCATCCTCGCTCAAATTAATGGGGAAATCGTCGCTTTCTCGGTCCGAATCGCTCTCGCTGCTGGTGGCCATGATTGTAAACAATGTGCAGATGTGAGGAGCTCCACAACCGGTGACGTCACGCTACTTCCGGTACAGGCAAGGCTTTTTTTATCAGCGACCAAAAGTTGCGAACTTTATCGTCGATGTTCTCTACTAAATCCTTTCAGCAAAAATATGGCAATATCGCGAAATGATCAAGTATGACACATAGAATGGACCTGCTATCCCCGTTTAAATAAGAAAATCGCATTTCAGTAGGCCTTTAAAATGTTTCTTGAATGTCGATTACCCATTTCCATGAAGGTCTTGGTCTAGTTTCTTAAAATCTGGCAAGTCCTTCTTCATACACCGGCGAGATCGTCCCAAAGCGTCCACAAAGTCCACCCTGCAAAGATGATTTCAGGTGATTCATCCGGTCAACATCGTGGAAACCGATACAAAGATGGACTATTACCATTCCTCATCCGGGTTCTGAGGAGGGGGAACAGGAGACAATCTTCCCGTTTCTTCGTCCTCACTTTCTGCGCGTCCTTCTCTTCTTTTGTCAATAATCTTCTGAGCAAAATCCACCAGGTACAAACCCTCGGTTTCTTCATCTGACACATTTCAAGACACTGTCAATAGCAGGCATTTCGAACGAGATGCAAGTGGGAGTGTCACGTATGACCAACCTGGAAAGTCTCCTTTCGTCATCTGCTCGTAGAGTTTGGCTTTCTCCTCCAGCTTGCTCCTGACGGGAACAAAAAACTGGTCAGGTGCCATTCAATTATGTCCTTTAGGACTGCAGGTGGGTATCGTTAACATTTTAACTGGGGATATTCCGATCAGGGTTTTATGATGCCAATTCCAATACCAATCATCCATGAGTGAGATTGGCCATAATTGTAAAATTTTAAATATATTTATGGTGAGTGCTATTGACAGTAATAATATCAACACACATTTTTGCTAGTCCCTTATTGTCTTTTATTACATACAATTGTTTAAATCACAATAAAGTCAATAGTACACATTAGGGCTGCGAATCTTTGGGTGTCCCACGATTCTATATCGATTTTTGGGGTCACGATTCGATTCAAAATCGATTTTTTTCCCGATTCAAAAGGATTCTCTATTCATTCAATACATAGATTTCAGCAGGATCTACCCCAGTCTGCTGACATGCAAGCAGAGTAGTAGATTTTTGTAAAAAGCTTTTATAATTGTAAAGGACAATGTTTTATCAACTGATTGCAATAATGTAAATTGGTTTTAACTATTAAATGAACCAAAAATATGACTTATTTTATCTTTGTGAAAATATTGGACACAGTGTGTTGTCAAGCCTATGAGATGCGATGCAAGTGTAAGCCACTGTCACACTATTGTTCATTTATTTTTATTTTTATAAATGTCTAATGATAATGTCAATGAGGGATTTTTAATCACTGCTATGTTGAAATTGTAACTAATATTGATACTGTTGTTGATAATAATCATTTTTGTTTTACTACTTTTGGTTTGTTCGGTGTCGTGTTTGTGTCTCCTCTCAATTGCTCTGTTTATTGCAGTTCTGAGTAGGGATGATGTTTGATAAGGAATTATCGAGTTCGAGCCTATTATCGAATCCTCTTATCGAACCGATTCCTTATCGATTCTCTTATGGAGTCCAGATAGGTTGTTGTATATGGAAAAAAACACACAATATTTGGTTTAACAAAAGCTCACTTTTATTATATAATAAAAAAATAAAATCTAATAAATAAATAAATATTGACTGTTACCCACCTAAAAAAATTAAATAAAATAAATAAATATTGACTGTTGTTACCCAAAGAATATTAAGTGGGATTTTTCAGAAAAACAAATATATACAGTAACACAAAAACAAGCTGTCTCTGTGATCACTATAGGTGTATAAATAATAATAGTGTTAAATAAAATCAGTCCCTTGGGCACAAAACTGAAAATAATACGGCTCTCCAAAAAGTGCACTTCTGCTGCTATTTGACATAACTGTTTGTTATGATGCTTTGACATTTTTGCACTTTATTTCTCTATTGAAAGAAAATTCTAAGAAGAGAAAAGTTGTTTGCAAATGTGGTTACAATGCTAAAAAATGAAAAGTTAAAGCTAAAAAAAGAAATACACTTTATTGAGTTAACATTATTTCTTTATGGGGGAAAGATGTTATGAGCTAGAGAATATAACAACTACACTACCCAGCATGCAACGGGAGTTACGAGCATGCGCGGTCACCCCGAAAAGTGTTGCATGTTGCCACGCTGTGAAAGTAAACGTCAAGAACTCAGCCAACACGCCTCGTCTGCATTATTTATAATTAGACAGACAAAACATATACAGTGTGATTTTGTTTTGTTTACAAGGAAAGAAAAACAAAAGTTAAAAAAGGGAGATATGTTGTATATATATGTATGTGCTGCGGTTGTTTTAAGAACGTTGCGACAGCTGCCGTAAAGGAGGTGCGTTGCTAGCCTGGTTGCTATGTTTCCGGTTGGTCGTAAAAGTGTTGGTCATGTGTTTTTACCCTGCTAAAATCTCTCAGTAAAGTTATTCGTTGGATTATACCTTTTGCTTCGAACTTTATTACACCTTGGAGCGCTTTTTCCCATCCATTGTTTTCCTGCTTTCCCTATCTGCGCCTAATGACTGAGCTACATGACGTAATTTCTTGTGATGTCCCACGGAGCATTTCTGGTCGGGACGGGATTCCACTCTTTTTCTTTACTATAGTGGTCTCGATAACGGGTACCGGTTCTCAAAAAGGGATTCGAGTCCGAGGACTGGGTTCTTTTCTTATCAAACAACCGGGAAAACCGGTTTTGAGTATCATCCCTAGTTCTGAGTGTTGCTGGGTCGGGCTTGGTTTTGGAATTGGATTGCATTGTTATGGTATTGCTGTGTATTGTCCTGTTGGATTGATTAACTTAAAAATAAATAAAAAATGAAATAAATAAATAAAATAAATAGATTTTTTAAAAATGAGAATCGATTCGGGTCGCGGGGACAGCAGGGAAGCCCAGACTTCCCTCTCCCCAGCCACTTCGTCCAGCTCCTCCCGGGGGATCCCGAGGCGTTCCCAGGCCAGCCGGGAGACATAGTCTTCCCAACGTGTCCTGGGTCTTCCCCGTGGCCTCCTACCGGTCGGACGTGCCCTAAACACCTCCCTAGGGAGGCGTTCGGGTGGCATCCTGACCAGATGCCCGAACCACCTCAACTGGCTCCTCTCCATGTGGAGGAGCAGCGGCTTTACTTTGAGCTCCCCCCGGATGGCAGAGCTTCTCACCCTATCTCTAAGGGAGAGACCCGCCACCCGGCGGAGGAAACTCATTTGGGCCGCTTGTACCCGTGATCTTGTCCTTTCGGTCATAACCCAAAGCTCATGACCATAGGTGAGGATGGGAACGTAGATCGACCGGTAAATTGAGAGCTTTGCCTTCCGGCTCAGCTCCTTCTTCACCACAACGGATCCATACAGCGATGTATAACTGTATCCCGCTCATGTCAAAAGGGACGAATATTCTTTAACTTGCAAGTTTCTCCCATGAAATTGTTTATTTTTTTTATTCTGGCGGGGGGAAAGTCTATACGTTTTTCCTATTTTCAGTATTTTTCTTACTGAAGTTTGTCACGCTGCAGCGTTTGTTGTTGCAGAATTTACTCCTTGCATTTTTTTAATGGTTTCTGATTATAGATATTTTCTGTGTTTGGCCGTAGAAAGCAGTTTTAAAAAAAACGTACCTTGCATTGTCAATGCTTTGCTGCTCCTCAGCCAGTTGCTCTGCATCTTTGTCAGCTCTTGCAGAAACACCAGAGTTTTGCTTGTTCCAAACGGTAGGTTTCTACAGAGGCAATGAATCATTCATTTGGCTGGACTGCATAGGACATTTCCTTTAGCTTGTAACCTACCTTCACTTTCACTTTCGGTGCTTTATATCCAGCGCTACTGTGTTCTTGTCCAAGTCTCTCCTGCTTGAATTGCTCCTGCTTTCTGTACAGTTCAGCTTTCAGGTCCACCAGCTAATGAAACAAGTACAACTTGACGTTAGCACTTTAGCTGGTTTGCTAAAGGGTACATTTGCTCACTTTACTTCGTCAAACGGCGCTGACGAGATTTGTGAAAATGCATACTTACCGAAGAGGCTGTCACGTCAAACGGCTTTTTCTTTTTGTCCATTTTTAATGTCTTTTCTGTCTCACATTAGCAAAATGTCGCAGTAAGTGTACATCATTAGCTTTTAGTCTTCTTCTACGGTTTAGCTTGTCGGCAATGTTGCTACACCGCCAACCAGTGGCCACACTCATGCACTACACCAGCTATCATTGTGGGGAAAGCAGCACTCGGTCACAGTTTGACATATATTCGTGGAAACCAACTGAATAGCTAAACAATGTTTTTTACGTGCAATGGATGATCAACATTTAGCGTGTGATGCTTCAAGTAAACAAAGCAAGTTAATGTTACTGTTAAATAAATTGGGGGAAAAAACCCTGCAAAACATCACGTCCGCTAGACCAGTGTTTTTCCATCACTGAGATGATCTAATTTCACCTATTTGGGTCAAAATATTTTTTGCAAACCAGTAATCTACCGTATAAGGCGTAACCTTGGACAATAAACTCACCTTTGATCAACACACCACGGACCTTCAAAAAAGAAGTCAACAAAGACTGTCAGCCATCCGTAAACTTGAAGGACTATGTTGCACCTCACCTCCTGTTATTACTTTACCAAAGCATTGTTCAACCCATCCTTATGTACTGTTCCACATGTTTTTTCACTATGCTTACTGTAACCAACCGGACCAAACTCACACGCATTACAAACATAGCAGCTAAAATCTTCGGCCTACCCACACCCAACATTTCAGAATTAAACCACAGGTCCATCATTCGACTGGCAAACACGATAGTCCAGGATATCACTCACCCACTACACCACTAACAGCATGCCTGTCTGACAAGCCTGTAAATGTGTGTTGGTCATGTATGATGTCTTTTTGTTATTTTTGTTTCGTGATGTGTAATGTCTATTGTTCAAATGTACGGCAGTGAAAATGAATTTCCCCAACAGGGACCAATAAATCTAAATCTAATCTAATCTAATCTAATTATAGTCTGCAAATGATGTGTTGTTGTTGAGTGTCGGTGCTGTCTAGAGCTCGGCAGAGTAACCGTGTAATACTCTTCCATATCAGTAGGTGGCAGCCGGTAGCTAATTGCTTTGTCGATGTCGGGAACAGCGGGAGGCAGCGTGCAGGTAAAAAGGTGTCTAATGCTTAAACTAAAAATAAACAAAAAGGTGAGTGCCCCTAAGAAAAGGCATTGAAGCTTAGGGAAGGCTATGCAGAACGAAACTAAAACTGAACTGGCTACGAAGCAAAAAAAAATAGAATGCTGGACGACAGCAAAGACTTATTGTGGAGCAAAGACGGCCTCCACAATGTACATCCGAACATTACATGACAATCAACAATGTCCCCACAAAGAAGGATAAAAACAACTGAAATATTTTGATTGCTAAAACAAAGTAGATGAAGGGAAATGTCGCTAAAAGACATGAAACTGCTACAGGAAAATACCAAAAAAGGGGAAAAAAACACCAAAATAGGAGCGCAAGACAAGAACTAAAACACTACACAGGAAAACAGGAAAAAAGTCCAAATAAGTCAGGGGGTGATGTGACAGGTCGTGACAGTACACCTACTTTGAGTCATGATTTAAAGTCATATCCAACAATTGCGACAACGACTTTTTACTGTCAACTGGGTTTCGTTTTTTTTAATGATTTCTGCTGGTGGTGTGCCTCTGGATTTTTTCAACCCAAAAAATGTGCCTTGGCTCCAAAAAGGTTGAAAAACACTGCACTGGACGGACGTCGGTCAGACTGAGCAGGGAAGAAAGGCCTTCAATAAACATATTTGTACCACCTCCCAGGAACATACATGCTGCAAAGGTACACACCTAATGACCTGGCAACGTGTTTTTCACAAACTTTACCCAAGAGCACTATAAATGAACATTACATCTAAGTAGTAAATGCCTTGCCACATTCTATAATTTAGTACATTCCACAAATTCAGGCTGCCCTTTGTCACTGATTCTGTTCATAACTTTTATGGACAGAACGTTGAGGGCATCCGGTTTGGTGGCAGCAGGATTAGGTCTCTGCTTTTTGCAGATGATGTGGTCCTGATGGCTTCATCTGGCCAAGACCTTCAGCTCTCACTGGATTGGTTTGCAGCTGAGTGTGAAGCAACTGGGATGAGAATCAGCACCTCCATGTCCGAGTCCATGGTTCTCGCCCAGAAAAAGGTGGAGTGCCATCTCCGGTTTGGGGAGGAGACCCTGCCCCATGTGGAGGAGTTTAAGTACCTCGGAGTCTTGTTCACGAGTGGGGGAAGAGTGGATCGTGAGATCGACAGGCGGATCGGTGCGGCGTCTTCAGTAATGCGGACGCTGTATCGATCCGTTGTGGTGAAGAAGGAGCTGAGACGGAAGGCAAAGCTCTCAATTTACCGGTCTATCTACGTTCCCATCCTCACCTATGGTCATGAGCTTTGGGTTATGACCGAAAGGACAAGATCACGGGTACAAGCGGCCGAAATTAGTTTCCTCCACCGGGTGGCGGGTCTCTCCCTTAGAGATAGGGTGAGAAGCTCTGTCATCCGGGAGGAGCTCAAAGTAAAGCCGCTGCTCCTCCACATGGAGAGGAGCCAGATGAGGTGGTTTGGGCATCTGGTCAGGATGCCACCCGAACGCCTCCCTAGGGAGGTGTTTAGGGCACGTCCGACGGGGAAGGCCACGGGGAAGACCCAGGACACGTTGGGAAGACTATGTCTCCTGGCTGGCCTGGGAACGCCTCCCAACCTTGGATAAGCGGAAGAAGATGGATGGATGGACTAATTCATGTACTCCAGCTTTTCCTGTGCGTCGCTGAAAGAAACACCTTTCAACTTTCAACTTTTTTAATGTTTGGCACGCTTGCTGACCCATACAGTGCCTGGGTAATGAAGAAGGCAACATAAAACATTTAGAAGCAACTAAAACAAAAGAACATTAGCAGCTTATAGACAGTGAAACCTTAAGTCCACCCATCTATAAATGTAAAACTAAGAGCTGCGTAAGGTATTTGTGAGCTCAGACGCCATCAACTCTCACGCTCAGATGCCGTAAAGTAGGGTGGTGTTGTTTCGGATGGTGGCGAGGACTGTGGGCATGTCATCCCCCCTCAGGAAGCTCAGCTCTTGCAGGGTATGGATGCCCATTCCTGGATGTGCAAACTTGCAGAGGTCTTTCCTCACCTGTCAAAAAGAGAGCGATGCGAGAATTTAACTGTATGTGAACACGCTTTTTTTAAAACATGATGCTTGTTTGACACTACTGCTCGCTAGTTTTACCATATCTAAATTAGTGTGTAGAAATATGTGACCCGTGCTGGCAAAATGAGTCGGAATGCGCACAGGCTAATTTTGACCTACAGGCAAATAAGTGAAAAAAATGTATCTTGGTTGAAATTGAGATTTTCACAAAAATGAGTCCATAAAGCCACAATCTAGCGATCCCAATCATCGAAATAGCAAGAAAACATCTTAAATCACCTTTATTTGAAGGTTTTGTACGAGGTATGTCTTCAGAAATTAGTCCTTTGTGTTAAAATTCCTTGAGAAAATCAAGTGTTTTCAACGCTCACTCGCGGCAATAAGGGGGAATCCCCCTAGCCATATTTGCTATCATTGTGACGCCAAGTTTACGTACTTTCTAAAAATGAGCATGGAATTCCCGATGACGCCATTCTGAACCAATACAATTCGAGTTTTTAAACCTGTCCCGACGTAAACAAATCCGGCTTGTTGCTAAGCGGTCGCTGTGAGGCGTACCCTCATTGGTTGAATCACCCCGCGCGGTGCATTGTGGTATCATGGCTGCGCCCTGATGAAAAACAACACAGTAATTAGAGCAGAATATTATGTGAAAAAAGGTGATTTTCGAACATTTATTATTTTTGTGGATAAGTTAGACTGTTTTACATTCCGTAACGGATTTAGAAGGTGGAGAGGGTACACAGGCGGTTGCAAGTGCGCTAAATTCACTGCAGTCGGCGAATCTTCTTAGTGCTGCTGGTCAGGAATATTACGGACAGCTGACCAGCTGACAAACTGACCAGTGAACAAAAAAACTGTGACATAACAGTGTTGACATTTTTGTACATAACCTTTTTCAATAGAGTTGAATATATATTTTTCCTTTAGACATGGGATTTGACTTTAATTGTACCAATTTTGGTGTTGCTACAAGGACTTTTAAGGTATGGTTGCTATGGAGTTTTGTTTTGGAACATTCTGTTCTGGAACAGTAAACTTTAAGCTGTTTTTTCTCAAAACGGACCCTCAAACTTGGTCGACTTCAATCGGATGTAACTCGGTCATTTTCTGTCCGATTCCAACAAACCATATATCATTTTGAAGGTCTTTACATGGAGAATGTGTAAATAACAATAACTCAGTTTTTAAAATTTCCTCATTGTGACTCATTTTGCCAGCACAGGTCACATATGGGGAAACAACTACAAATGTGCACTTCATTCACTAAAGATCAATTACAATAATGCATATGTTGGATACAGAGAACAAACAAACCCTTTATTTACTGAATCAAACATATTACTAGGGCTGCAACTAACGATTAATTTGATAATCGATTAATCTGTCGATTATTACTTAGATTAATCGATTAATAATCGGATAAAAGAGACAAACTACATTTCTATCCTTTCCAGTATTTTATTGGGGAAAAAACAGCATACTGGCACCATACTTATTTTGATTATTGTTTCTCAGCTGTTTGTACATGTTGCAGTTTATAAATAAAGGTAAATTAATTTTTTTTTTTTTTAAATAAATAAAATAAAATAAAAAAATACAAATACAAATACAAAAATTGCCTCTGCGCATAGCATAGATCCTACGAATCAATGACTAAATTAATCGCCAACTATTTTTATAATCGATTTTAATCGATTAGTTGTTGCAGCCCTACATATTACAATTCAATAACTCAATTATCTACAAAGCAATCTATAACCTGCTAAACAAGAATGTACAACAATTCTTCCCAACAAAAGAGGAGAGCTATAACCTTAAAGGAAAATCTAAATCAAAACATTTGTATAACCCTGAAGACCTTTAGCATATCAGTATGTGAAATTAAATGATGGAATGGATTAAGCAAATAAACCAAACAAAGCACTAATTTGATTCAGTTAAAGAGACTATAAACTATAAGTGTTCACAAAGTACAAAGAAGAAGAATTATGATAAACATCTTGAACCTTTTTAATAAAAAAAATATGATTATTAATGTATTAAATATTTGTTTACTTACTTATAGTATATTTATTTATTTGTTGCTCACTGTACCGTTACAAAGAACAAATAAATGGGATACAACTGCTTTAATATGAAAAGGTGTATAATTAAATAAGCTCTGCTTCTTCCTACTCCTTAAGAATATAAATCGATATATCAAAGAATGGTTATCATTGTGTAAAAAAGTAAGTAAAAAGATGAAAAAAACCCCAAGTGTGTTCAGAAATACAAATTGTTTTTCTTCTGTCGCTTCTTTTTGTTGTTTTTTCATGTCAAATGAAATTGCTTTTTAAATGGGTGTGGGGACCCACATCAGGACCTGCTGCTTGTTGAGAAGACCATTATGTTCGCCCATGTCTGTCTCTAAAGGAGTTCCATAAGACCAAAAAAAGGTCGCCAGATTTTTTTGCTGGTCGTCTTTTAAAGAAAGAGCATTTACAGGCTCGGATTACTTACTAAATATAGTTCAGCAAGTCAGGAACGAGTATGTACGTGTTTCTGTTGTTGTTGTTCGCACCATGCGTGAGGTGGGTTTTGGATTTGTGACATCCCATTCCTTTGTACAGTGTGATTGGGCATTTGCTAAAAAGATAGCTGATAATAATGAGCAAGCCAAAGTTTGCCTCTCTCACAATAGACACAAAATGGCTAAATTGGCAACACCGATCCCTTTTGCTTCATCCTCTTATTCTCTGGCAGATCAGTTGTGTTATGAGCAATACTGCCACCTACTGTACGACCAACTGCTTTCACAGACCGTGCCGTTATATTGTTTTTGTGGGCCAGGGCGAACAATAATAATAGAATAATCCCATTATCGCTGTTAACTGGTTCCAGGCCTGACCACAGTATATCAATTTCTGCAAGGTAGGAATTAATTATAGATGAAATATTTTCATAGCAATAGCATAATAATAAAATACATGAAATAACACCCACATTGTTTGATTCAATTTATTAAGTCTGCCTGAGGCTGAGCCAATAAAAAGCCAGGAAAATGAACTGTGCACTCTGATTGGTTAAGTCTCATTTGGTGGCCAATACTACTGTAGTATTTATATTTTTAAGTCATTTAGCCTTTTTTATGCTTGAAAGTCTTGATTTCGGCAAAATATACATATGAATATTATATGAACATGCTTGTAAAAAAAATCTGCAATAGAGTGACGCCGCATACTTCAACGTACAATTTAACGATGAACGACTGTACTACCAGATGTATTATTGGCAAATACATGAATGTACGGGAAGACACCAAGTAGTGATACAAGTGTGACATCAATGCTTATTTAATCACAACTTTATAATTCTTAAATCCCTCAGTTTGTTATTCAAAACAGCAACAATGGGCCAGTTATGAATGAGCCCAAAAAAACGTGTGAGCAGAAAAAGGAATCCAAGCTACTCGGTTGGTAGAGTGGCCGTGCCAGCAACTTGAAGGTTCCAGGTTCGATCCCCGCTTCCGCCATTCTAGTCACTGCCGTTGTGTCCTTCGGCAAGACATTTTACCCACCTGCTCCCAGTGCCACCCACACTAGTTTAAATGTAACTTAGATATTGGGTTTTACTATGTAAAAGCGCTTTGAGTCACTAGAGAAAAGCGCTATATAAATATAATTCACTTCACTACTCTGATGGGTTTTGCTACGTCTGCCGAGGAGCTAAAAATGTGTTTCAGCATTAAAAACACATTTTTGAGTGAGACAGCCTTTTTTACGGTCTCAATTAGAGATGTCCGATAATAAATGCTTTAAAATATAATATCGGAAATTATCGGTATCGTTTTTTTAAATATCGGTATCATTTTTATTTTATTTTATTAAATCAACATAAAAAACACTAGTCACACTTACAATTAGTACACCAACCCAAAAAACCTCCCTCCCCTATTTACACTCATTCACACAAAAGGGTTGTTTCTTTCTGTTATTAATATTCTGGTTCCTACATTATATATCAATATATATCAATACAGTCTGCAAGGGATACAGTCCGTAAGCACACATGATTGTGCGTGCTGCTGCTCCACTAATAGTACTAACCTTTAACAGTTCATTTTACTCATTTTCATTCATTACTAGTTTCTATGTAACTGTTTTTATATTGTTTTACTTTCTTTTTTATTCAAGAAAATGTTTTTAATTAATTTATTTTATTTTATTAATTAAAAAAAAAAAGGACCTTATCTTCACCATACCTGGTTGTCCAAATTAGGCATAATAATGTGTTAATTCCACGACTGTATCTATCGGTATCAGTTGATATCGGTATCAGTAATTAAGAGTTGGACAATATCGGAATATCTGCAAAAAGCCATTATCGGACATCCCTAGTCTCAATTTGAACGTACCGTCCTCGGCAGGAAATAGGGAGCGTCGGTCTCCAGCACAATGCGGTTGAGAGGCACCTTGCAGGCAGCATCTCGAGCCAGGAAGGCGCTGGGATATGTGATCAAGGCTGTGAAGCCCACATACAGGTTGGGGAAGTCCTCCAAGAAGGGCTCAATCACCGGGTAGCTGTTCGTGAAACAGTGCCTAGAATCCCAAATAAATCAATAAAGACAAAAAAAAAGGCTTGAGACAATTGTGTATCGTAAGTCAAAAGGGAGATCTGAAGAAAATACACACCTGTGAATTTTGTAATCCCTGGGCACGTACTTCTTCATGATGACCATCAGGTCGTCATCTGCGTCGCGACAGTGGATGACAATGGGCTTCTGCATGGCCACAGCCCACTGCAGCTGAAGCCCGAACACCTTCACACCACGAGGACACCATTAGTCCACATTACCTAACAAGGAATGCTCGTTCTCACCTTTTTCTGTACATCGTAACACGCTGTGTTTTTGTGGGAGTAGTCCAAACCCATCTCGCCAAACGCCACCGCTTTCGGGTGCCCCATGGCTTTCAGTATGCTGCGTTCATGGGCGTCGCAGTACTCCTCGGCAAAGTGCGGGTGGCACCCAAACGCCCCCCAGACCTTGTCTTCCGCCAGTAAACCTTCCCACAGGGCGTCCTGCGCCATGATCCGAGGGTTGCAGAAGTCCGCAATGCAGCCGTGAAACTCGGCGGGAAAGCTGCTGCGGTATTTACTTTGGAAACTGCCGAAGGATCCTCTGAAGCGCAGCTTTGCGTAGAGCATGTCAAGGTGGCAGTGGGTGTCTATGAAGCCATATGCACCGTAGGGGTAGCGTGTCCGAGTGGGTTCAGGTTCCCTCAGGGACAGTCTTCTCTTAAGGTTGCTGCCATGGAGAACTGACAAAGGGGGGGAATGGATGGAAGAGCCGGCGTACGATTGCCTCCGTGCGTTTCTTCCTGTACTGTTTGAGCGTCGAGGCAGAGCGAAGGGGTCTGCCAAATCAATAACACTGGGGGAGCGTGCGGTCTTGCCGTCCACTACGGCGGCTGAAGGACTCGTGCTTTTTTGTTGCTTGCCGGAGACCAACACAGTCCTCTGTGGCGTGTGGAATAGGTCCCGCATGTCCAGGGTGGAAGTTGAAGGTCCGGAGCAGTAATTTAAGGGCGGACTGAGGGGATGGCAGCCGTTGGAGGAGTCGTTCGCAGGACTCACACAGCAAGACAAATAATCTGGGACGTCCTCTAGCGAACGGAGGGACGTATCGCTCCAGTCCTCGGCTTGGGGTTCAGGCGATACATCGTCTTGGCGATCATGAGAGATGCTTTGCTGTGTTGTGTTGGGCTCTTCTTTGAGCGCAGCACTCTGAAACACCAAAAGAACACCACTCAAACATCATGAAGGATGTGAAGATTTTGTAGACCGCAGTGTTACACTTTCAAAATCTTCTCCACAATGCCAGGATGGTATCAAACGAAAATTTTGTGTGTAGTTTTCTGTTCTAAAAATAAACTACATCTCCCCAGAATTTGCAATGTGGGGGCGTGGAGCGTAAGAGAAAGCAGGAAGTGAAGTGTATTCCACTTCTTAGTAGATAGAGGAATTGTTTTTTTTTACTTTTTAAGTTATGTTGCTAAACCCTGGTAAAAACTAGGGATGATGGCCTTTTTGCCGATATCCGATATTGTCCAACTCTTAATTACCGATACCGATATATTCAGTCGTGGAATTAACACATTATTATGCCCAATTTGGACAACCAGGTATGGTGAAGATAAGGTCCTTTTTTTTTGAAAATTAATAAAATAAAATAAAATAATTAAAAACATTTTCTTGAATAAAAAAAGAAAGTAAAACAATATATAAACAGTTACATAGAAACTAGTAATGAATGAAAATGAGTCAAATGAACTGTTAAAGGTTAGTACTATTAGTGGAGCAGCAGCACGCACAATCATGTGTGCTTACGGACTGTATCCCTTGCAGACTGTATTGATATATATTGATATATAATGTAGGAACCAGAATATTAATAACAGAAAGAAACAACCCTTTTGTGTGAATGAGTGTAAATGGGGGAGGGAGGTTTTTTGGGTTGGTGCACTAATTGTAAGTGTATCTTGTGTTTTTTATGTTGATTTAATAAAAAAAAATTAAAATAAAAAAACAAAAAACGATACTGATAATAAAAAAAACGATACAGATAACTTCCGATATTACATTTTAAAGCATTTATCGGCTAGTAAAAACATAACCTCTGTGGTGGGGGGTTAACAAAGCGCCCCACCTTTGTCTCCAGTGTTCAAAGCCAAAACACACTCGGTCAAGGCGCGCCGTGACGAGGGAAAGAGTAACTGTTTCACACCAAACTACTTTATAAGCTACCATCACCCGGAAAAGATGGAGCCAACGAAACTAAACGTCATATTTATAATATTAAAAACTTTGAATGTGAGTTTACTTTTCTGAGGAAGTGCATTTCGAAATTGATAAAAAATTGTCCACTTTTGTTTGAAAAGTAAAAGTTGAAAGACAGTGGATGTTCCCACACAATTCTTTGCACTTAAACATCATTGTTTTTAAGTAATAAATATGATTAGATCATTTGAGCTTTATGTTTTTGTGTTCAATTACAGTAAGTGTGTTTATTTAAAATTATTAAGTCTTTTTTAGGGGGGGGGGACAGCACAATAATATCGTACTGTGGTCTTAATAACTTTATATTATTGTACTGTGAGATTTAGATATCATTACATCGCTAGCTTTTACAATGTGGAATTTGACCAGAATTATCTGTTGCGTAGTAAAAAAAAAATTGGCCCTTGGACTATTAACACATTTTCACTTTGGCCCTTGGAGACCAAAAAATTGGGCAACCCTGTTTAGAGTGTTTAAAGGCCTACTGAAATGAATTTTTTTTATTTAAACGGGGATAGCAGATCTATTCTATGTGTCATACTTGATCATTTCGCGATATTGCCATATTTTTGCTGAAAGGATTTAGTATAGAACAACGACGATAAAGATTGCAACTTTTGGTATCTGATAAAAAAAAGGCTTGCACCTACCGGAAGTAGCGTGACGTAGTCAGTTGAACATATACGCAAAGTTCCCTATTGTTTACAATGATGGCCGCATGAAGTGAGAGAGATTCGGACCGAGAAAGCGACAATTTCCCCATTAATTTGAGCGAGGATGAAAGATTTGTGGATGAGTAAAGTGCAAGTGAAGGACTAGTGGGGAGTTGAAGCTATTCAGATAGGGAAGATGCTGTGAGAGCCGAGGGTGACCTGATATTCAGCTGGGAATGACTACAACAGTAAATAAACACAAGACATATATATACTCTATTAGCCACAACACAACCAGGCTTATATTTAATATGCCACAAATTAATCCTGCATAAAAACACCTGCGTGTTTGTTATGCTAGCTCCTAGCTCCTCTGCTAGCTCCTAGCTCCATAGAACACGCCAATACAATTCAAACACCTGATCAACACACACAATCACTCAGCCCAAAAGACAGTTTACCTAACCCAAGGTTCATAAAGCTTATATATTTTTAAAAAGTTACGTACGTGACGCGCACATACGGTCAAGTTATCGAATGTTTAGCAGCCAAGGCTGCATACTCACGGTACCTGATATTCAGCTGGGAATGACTACAACAGTAAATAAACACAAGACATATATATACTCTATTAGCCACAACACAACCAGGCTTATATTTAATATGCCACAAATTAATCCTGCATAATAACACCTGCGTGTTTGTTATGCTAGCTCCTAGCTCCTCTGCTAGCTCCTAGCTCCATAGAACACGCCAATACAATTCAAACACCTGATCAACACACACAATCACTCAGCCCAAAAGACCGTTCACCTAACCCAAGGTTCATAAAGCTTATATATTTTTAAAAAGTTACGTACGTGACGCGCACGTAAGGTACGGTACGTGTTATGCTAGCTCCTAGCTCCTCTGCTAGCTCCTAGCTCCATAGAACACGCCAATACAATTCAAACACATGATCAACACACACAATCACTCAGCCCAAAAGACCGTTCACCTAACCCAAGGTTCATAAAGCTTATATATTTTAAAAAAGTTACGTACATACGCAAAAAAAAGCCAAAGCTGCATACTCACAGTAGCACGTCTGCGTCTTTGTCATCCAAATCAAAGTAATCCTGGTAAGAGTCTGTGTTGTCCCAGTTCTCTACAGGCGTCTGTGTATCCAAATCAAAAGTCCTCCTGGTTAGAGTCTCTGTTATCCGAGTTCTTCCATCTTGACTGCATCTTTCGGGAATGTAAACAAAGAAGCGCCGGCTGTGTACTGTTGTGGCTGACTACGTTCGAAAAATACGTCCATTTCGCACCGACAACTTTCTTCTTTGCTTGCTTGGCTTCCTTCTCCATAATGCAATGAACATGATTGAAACAGATTCACGAACACAGATGTCCAGAATACTGTGGAATTATGAAATGAAAACAGAGCTTTTTCGTATCGGCTTCAATGTGGAAGGCATACCCGTGTTCGCCGGGCTACGTCACGCGCATACGTCATCCGCAGAGGCGTTTCGAACCGGAAGTTTAGCGGCAAATTTTAAATGTCACTTTATAAGTTAACCCGGCCGTATTGGCATGTGTTATAATGTTAAGATTTCATCATTGATATATAAACTATCAGACTGCGTGGTCGGTAGTAGTGGGTTTCAGTAGGCC
Organism: Entelurus aequoreus; assembly: GCF_033978785.1. Taxonomy (NCBI): domain Eukaryota; kingdom Metazoa; phylum Chordata; class Actinopteri; order Syngnathiformes; family Syngnathidae; genus Entelurus; species Entelurus aequoreus. The sequence goes on along the minus strand of NC_084756.1, from coordinate 33,999,775 downwards.
TTTAATATTAAAGGCAAAAAAACAGGTGTTGTTTTTTTATGGAGAAACACTTGTATTTGTGTTAGCATTTAAGCTAGCTAGCGATTAGCGCACTAGCTGCTTCTCCAGGAAATGAGCATTAGGAGGTTTTCAAAATGTGATAATCACAGTTTTATGATGATCAAAATTAGAAACGGTAACACTAACTGTCAGGAATTGTATGTGGTTTTATTATTAAAGTATAACGTATACATCCCTAGTACTTGCCAACCTTGAGACCTCCGAATTCGGGAGATTGGGGGCGGGGGGGTTGTCCCCACCTTCTACCATCCTAGTCACGTCCGTTGTGTCCTTGGGCAAGACACTTCACCCTTGCTCCTGATGGGTGCTGGTAGCGCCTTGCATGGCAGCTCCCTCCATCAGTGTGTGAATGTTTGTGTGAATGGGTGAATGTGGAAATACTATCAAAGCGCTTTGAGTACCTTGAAGGTAGAAAAGCGCTATACAAGTATAACCCATTTATCATTTATTGTATATTGTAGCGTCCCTGAAGAGTTAGTGCTGCAAGGGATTCTGGGTATTTGTTCTGTTGTGTTACGGTGCGGATGTTCTCCCGAAATGTGTTTGTCATTCTTGTTCGGTGTGGGTTCACAGTGTGGCGCATATTTGTAGCAGTGTTAAAGTTATTTATACTGTCACCCTCAGTGTGACCTGTATGGCTGTTGATCAAGTATGCCTTGCATTCGCTTGTGTGTGTGTGTAAAAGCCTCATATATTATGTGACTGGGCTGGCGCGCTGTTTGTATGGAGAAAAAGCGGGCGTGACGACAGGTTGTAGAGGACGCTAAAGGCAGTGCCTTTAAGGCACGCCCCCAATATTGTTGTCCGGGTGGAAATCGGGAGAAATTCGGGAGAATGGGTGCCCCGGCAGATTTTCGTGAAGGGCACTGAAATTCGGGAGGGTTGGCAAGTATGTCTTAATTGTGAATGTTTGTGTAAATTGTTGGTTTCCCAAAGTCAGCTGGGATAGGCTCCAGCTCACCATGACCCTGAGCAGTCGATAAGAGAGGAAATAGTTGGAACTTACCAATATGCCTGCTGGTGTCTTTGTGTCCTCTTTTAGGCCGACTGAAACCGTAACGAGCCGACAAGGGGACAGCTCATCTGGGTTGTCCTGAGTGTCCTCAGACTTGTTTTCAAGCGTGGTCGGACTGCATGCTTCAGTCTTCACGGGTGTCAAAGACAGGCGGTCAGTATTGGCACTTTTGGTAGGAGTGTGTGTTGATCCAAAGGCTGCAGTTAAAGCCCTCTTGTAAATAGCCTTCATCCCGTCCTCCGCTGTCCTCACCTTCTTTTTCATGTCCAAGGGAAGAGGGGATGCGTGGCTTTCTGTAGAGTCCTGGGAGATGACAAGATGACCAGGCTAACTCGCAGTTCTGCAATAAAAATGTGGCAGGAGGTATTGAACAGGTTCACCTTGAGTGACTCAAAGGTCATCCTGGAGCGCTTCCTCAGCTCCACTTTGCTGTGAGAGGGGACGGCATCACAGATCACCTCCGCTTTTCTCTTGGGAGTGTCCAGACTGAGCTCAGCGAAGCCCGCCGATCCTGGCGAGTCACTGAGGGCCAAAGCTTCTCCGGGTAGCCTTTTTCCCGCCGAGGGCATGGAAGAGTGAGAAGAAGATGGGGTTGGCGAGGAAGCCCTTCGAAGCCATCTGAAAGTCAACTTCTTCCTGCTGCTCTCCATGTCGTGGAACCTGGACATGGCCAGAAAAGACATGATTCAAATCAATCATAGGATCCATAAATCCACTTTGTAACCCGCTTAGGGCAGGGGTGTCCAAACTTTTTCCACTGAGGGCCGCACACTGAAATATCAAAGCATGCAGGGGCCTTTTTGATATGTTTGATTTTCAAAACCAATACATTCTATAGATTTTTTTTAACCTTTAGGGCTCCGCTCAGGTTTTAATCTACTGAGACCTGTTGAAAATAAATAATATACAATTTTCTTCCCCTCAAAGCTTAAATCTCTAGATCGGGGATAGAGAAAAGACTGTTTTTATATCGCTAACATACAAAATGTGCAGTATTTTCCACAATAAATATTCTAAAGTGGATTTTTTTCAAGTATTTTTGTGCAATGACAGTTTAAAAAAAATCATCCAACAATTCTATATAGGAGTGAAAAATAAAGACATACATTTTTTTGTTTTTGTTTCAACACTTAAATCTTTAGATCAATTTCGGATCTATTCGTTGATTATAAGTATTTATTATTTGTCTTTTTGGTTTGTTTTATGCCCTTTTTGCCAAAGAAAATGTTTTTCATATGGCAAATACACAAAAAGTGCATTATTTTGTGCTATGACAGTTAAAAAAAAATTCCACTACACTTATTTGGGGTCCAAACGGGCCCCACTCATAACAAAGTTAAAAATAAATCATACTTTTTTTTTT
>NC_084756.1:33849837-33992337 GCF_033978785.1 Entelurus aequoreus | reverse complement strand
TCAGGAGGATGTTTTAGTCAAATTAAAGAAAGGCTACCGCCTTGAGGTCCTTAAAAAGGTAGTGGAAAGGGCTATACAAGTACAACCCATACCGCCAGGGGGCAACACATTCCAGCTTGGTCTCATCTCGCGAGATTTTGTGCCGAGGGCGCTTTTATAATGCAAACAATTCTACTTAAATGACATGTGAATATAGACACAATGTTTTTCCACATTGAAGAGCTGTATTATTAATCAAATAAGATAAAAAAGTTTGCATTGTATTGTATTGTGGCATTTGATTTTTTTTTTACTTGTGTTTGTATTACATTTGACCTTGGACTGTACAAGAATTGGCCTAAGAACAATGAGAACTAGAGATGTCCGATAAATGCTTTAAAATGTAATATCGGAAATTCTCGGTATTTTTAAAAAAAATTAATTAAATCAACATAAAAAACACAAGATACACTTACAATTAGTGCACCAACCCAAAAAACCTCCCTCCCCCATTCACACTTATTCACACAAAAGGGTTGTTTCTTTCTGTTATTAATATTCTGGTTCTTACATTATATATCAATATTAGGGATGTCTGATAATGGCTTTTTGCTGATATCCGATATTGTCCAACTCTTAATTACCGATACCGATATCAACCGATATATACAGTCGTGAAATTAACACATTATGCATAATTTGGACAACCATGTATGGTGAAGATAAGGTCCTTTTTTAAAAAAATTATAAAATAAGATAAATAAATTTTTTTTTAATTCTTGAATAAAAAAGAAAGTAAAACAATATAAAAACAGTAAAATTAACTGTTTAAAGGTTAGTACTATTAGTGGACCAGCAGCACGCACAATCATGTGTGCTTACGGACTGTATCCCTTGCAGACTGTATTGATATATATTGATACATAATGTAGGAACCAGAATATTAATAACAGAAAGAAACAACCCTTTTGTGTGAATGAGTGTGAATGGGGGAGGGAGGTTTTTTGGGTTGGTGCACTAATTGTAAGTGTATCTTGTGTTTTTTATGTTGATTTGAATTAAAAAAACAAAAACAAAAAAAACGATACCGATAATAAAAAAACGATACCGCTAATTTTCGATATTACATTTTTAAGCATTTATCGGCCGATAATATCGGCAGTCCGATATTATCGGACATCTCTAATAAATATATATCAATACAGTCTGCAAGGGATACAGTCCGTAAGCACATATGATTGTGCGTGCTGCTGCTCCACTAATAGTACTAACCTTTAACACTTAATTTTACTCATTTTAATTCATTACTAGTTTCTATGTAACTGTTTTTATATTGTTTTACTTCCTTTTTTATTCAAAAAAATGTTTGTAATTTATCTTTTTTTATTTTATCTTTTTTTAAAAAAAAGGACATTATCTTCCCCATACCTGGTTGTCCAAATTAGGCACAATAATGTGTTAATTCCACGACTGTATATATATCGGTATCGGTTGATATCGGTAGATATCGGTATCGGTAATTAAGAGTTGGACAATATCGGAATATCGGCAAAAAGCCATTATTGGACATCCTTAATGAGAACTGATAAATATTTTTTTCTTTTAGAACAAAGGCGAAAGTAGCAGAAACACTGACACTAACAGCATCAACGACAACTTCCATAAACTGCACAAAATGTCTTTTATGTTCTTTGAAGTCTTTAATGTCAACAATATACAGTCGTGGTTAAAAGTTTACATACGCTTGTAAAGGCTGTCTTGAGTTTCCAATCATTTCTACAACTCTTATTTTTTTTGTGATGTAGTGATTGGAGCACATACTTGTTGGTCACATAAAAAACATTCATGAAGTTTGCTTCTTTTATGAATTTATTATGGGTCTACTGAAAATGTGAGCAAATGTGCTGGGTCAAAAGTATACATACAGCAATGTTAATATTTGCTTACATGTCCCTTGGCAAGTTTCACTGCAATAAGGCGCTTTTGGTTGCCATCCACAAGCTTCTGCTTGAGTTTTTGACCACTCCTCTTGACAAAATTGGTGCGGTTCAGCTAAATGTGTTGGTTTTCTGACGTGGACTTGTCTCTTCAGCATTGTCCACATGTTCTCAATGGGGTGACCATAAAAGTAATACACACACTGCGAAAAGTCAGTGTTCAAAAACAAGAAAAAACAAAACAAAAATTAGGGGTATTGCAGTTTTTGCAGTGCACAACCTCCCCCTCAAAGAAAATCAATTTTGATTCATTTTAATTGAACTTGTCAGAGTTTAGGGAGTCCAAGAGATGTCTTGTAGGCACCGAGGCTGCATCCTTTACCTGTAAGGTGAAGAAATAAAGACGGAGGGGGTCACTCATGCAACATTTGAGTACATTATGTTAAATTATATAATTTCATTATATTTCTTGACATCATTTTCCTCCATCTGTGCATATTTTAATGTGGATTATTGGGTTTTCATAGGATATTTTAAACTCTTATCTCGACCACAATGGCAGTAAATCAATTCTCTTCTGTACATGCGCAAATCTTTCTTCCTAAACGTTAAATTTTTTCATGTAATTTAATTATTTTTTTTATTTGAGATTATTTCAGTAGATTTAAACAAAGAAAAAAAAAAGACCATTACTGATATAATAGTCATCTGAAAAAAAAAGGAAAATATTAAAACATATTAAAAAAACCACAAGGCAAGTGTTTGAAAAGGAGCAGGAAGAAGTCGATCTCATAGCATTCTGCCCTATGCTCAGTTTACCATTTTCTGAACATATTTATCTTATTCATTACACATGATCAAACTACAAGTGTAGTATACTTTAATTATTATGATTGTATTTTTATTCATTTATTAGGCCGATTGTATGGCTACCTGGCTGTGGTGACTGTCAGAAAAATTGTATGTAAATTATCAAAAAACTTTCTGTTCTCTGAGTTACCAATGAACAGACAAGAGGTTGTATTTGTTGCACCAAGCAAAGGCTTGGAAAATTCCATTGTGTACGATGGGAGGAGACGGGATGGGGGTTTATCTATTGTGATCCAAGACTTGCCCAAGCTGAATCCAGGACCAGCCCAAGCCCGAGGCATCTTTTTCTTTTGTGTTAATGTGACCGAAAACAAAGACTGTATACATACTCCCCATTCCTTTAGAAACAGATGTTGTTATGTAAACAGGGAAAGTCCAAATAAAAAGAGGTGGCGTACAATCTTTCGCCAGAGCGTGCTGGAGACTGTACAAGAGTACAGCTCAGACGTTTCTCCTCAAATTGAGCCAAATTTAATTATGTCTCTGTTTAATTCCTTGCTTCTTGTCTCGTTTAATAGATGTCATCAGTGTTTGAACCATGCTAGAGCTCTGACAGAGTGACCATCGGGTTCTTGATCACCTCCCTGACTAGACTCATGCAGGAACTGGGAGACTAGTCAGGATAGAGGGAACGATGAATGCAGAAATGTACAGAGACATCCTGGAGGAAAACCAACGCTTCCCATCCAACCCGATGGAGCTTGAGAGGTGGTGTAAAGAGGAATGGGTGAAACTGCCCAAAGATAGGTGTGCCAAGCTTGTGGCATCGTATTCAAAAACACTTGAGGCTGTAATTGCTGCCAAAGGTGCATCAACAAAGTATTGACTGTCAATACTTAAGTACATGTGATTTTTTTAATACATTTGAAATGTAAAAAAAACTTGTCACATTGTTATTATGGGGTATTGTGTGTCGAATTTTGAGGACAAAAATGAATGTATTCCATTTTGGAAAAAGTGAAGCGCTGTGAATACTTCCACTGTATATACAACTTGTATTTTAAGCTGCATGAAATGTATCAGTGAACGAGTACTGTTAGAATGATTGCTTCTAAATTATCACAAAAACTTTGTATTACATTGTGTTCCTGACAAGAAGACAAAAAGGCTGTCTTTCAAACCTACCAAGAAGAAGGCTCGTAAAACTCCAGTGTAAGGGGGACGCAAGATGGTGTTCCTGGGTTCTCTCATGTATGGTAATCAACAGAAGGATGTTGTTCTGGCCCAAGGACTTCAAAGCGGAGAGAACCAAGGATCTGCCCAATTTCCAGACAAACTCTTTTTGAATTACAGTATTTTATGGAACTCTTCTTGAACTATTTTACGACCTCTTCTTTTGAACTGTTCGGTAAGCAAAGGCAACGCTGTTTACGACCCACTTCCCTCTGGAAGCAGCTGTGGTCAGGTGGGGGGAGAAAGTCAAATAAAGGAGGAGTGCAATCTTTGGGCAGAGCGTGCTGGAGATTGTAGAAGGATACAATGTCCGGGCGACTCTCCTCAATATATTGAGTCCAAATTGAATTCTGTCTCTGTTTAATTCTTTGCCTCTTGTCTTGTTTAATAGATGCCATCAGTGTTTGAACCTGACAAGTACAATAAGTATCATGAAGTCCTGTACCATAGTGAAGGCTGCATGCCTCACATTCCTGGGGTCTGACAAGTGAAAGTGAAAGTGAAAGTGATCATATCGGTGACAAAAACTCACATGTTGTGGCTTTCTTCTCCAGCAGCCAATAGCAGAAGCCCCTCCTGGCACGTTCATTAAACACATTCCTGTACTCGGGCATGTTTTGAGGCCGCACAATGTTTTTCACTGTCTTATGACCTGAAATAAAAAATATAATACAATATTCCCAAGCAAACTCAATGAATAAACTGTGTGGAAAAACATTATTATTGTAGTACTGACTGTGTGCTTGCAGGGACGTTTCATTCCGGTTCCCTGAAGGCGACGTGTTGATGGCGGCACGTCTTGGAGCACCTTTTTAATAGCAACAATCATAACATTTATTGTGTGAATGCTCCAGCATTGAGCTAGAATCTTGATTGTGTTGGACAGGAAGTCACGCTCAAACACAAAATAAAGTACTTTCAAAATAAAATAGTCCGTCTTCAAGGCGGATTGTATTTTACACTTTGAAACGTCCTAAGTAATTTCACCTTGTTGACACAAATGCTGACTCTGGACGTCCAAAATTAAGGAATCATATACAGGCATATCCCGTATGGGGTCCTGTGTCAATACCAGCTAATAGTGAAGATGCCCTTTTTCTTACCGCATTTTGTTACGTTACAGCCTCATTACAAATGGAATAAATAATATCTTTTTTTATTTGTAAAAAGCACTTTACATTGAGTAAACAACCTCAAAGTGCTACAGTGTATTTAAAAAAAAAACAAAAAAAAAAAAAAAAAAAAAACTAGAACAGCCAAATAGCTAGAACTAGAATGCATATATCTAAAAAAAAGGCTTTTTTTTTTTTAAAAAAAAAAGAAGGGTTTTTAAGCCTTTTTTAAAAGCATCCACAGTCTGTTGTGCACTCAGGTGGTCAGGGAGAGCTTCCACAGGCTGGGAGCGGCGGAGCAGAAATTCATTTTTGTCCTCAAAATTCTACACACAATACCTCATAATTAATGTTTTCAGAGCTTTTTGCAAATTTGGCAGCAATTACAGCCTTAAGGGTTTTTGAATACCACAAGCTTGGCACACCTATCTTTGGGTAGTTTCATCCATTCCTCAAGCTCCATCAGGTTGAATGGGAAACGTTGGTTTTCTTCCAGGATGTCTCTGTACATATTTGCATTCATCTTTCCCTCTATCCTGACTAGTTTTCCAGTTCCTGACGCATGATGCTGCCACCACTACGCTTCACTGTAGGGATGGTGATGAGCGGTGCCTGGTTTCCTCCAAACATGACGCCTGGCATTTATGCCAAAGATTTCAATCTTTGTCTCATCAGACCAGAGAATTTGGGTCTGAGAGTCTTTCAGGTGCATTTTGGCAAACTTTTTACTAAAAAATGGCTTCCGTCTGGCCACTCTACCATAAAGGCCTGATTGGTGTATTGCTGCAGAGATGGTTGTCCTTCTGGAAGGTTCTCCTCTCTCCACAGAGGAATGCTGGTGCTCTGACAGAGTAACAGTCAGGTTCTTGGGTCACCTCCCTGACTTGGGTCCTTCTGCCCCGATTGCTCAGTTTAGACAGCCGGCCAGGTCTAGGAAGAGTCCTGGTGGTTCCAAACTTCTTCCATTTCTGGATGATGGAGACCACTGGCAGCAGATATTTTTTATGTACCCTTCTCCAGATTTGTGCCTTGAGACAATTCCTTTGACTTCATTCCTGGTGTGTGCTCTACCATGCACTGTCAAGTGTGGCACCTTTTATAAAGACAGGTGTGTGCCTTTCCAAATCATGTCCAACCAACTGAATTTACCACACAAACATCTCAAGGATGATCGTTTGAAACAGGATGCACCTGATCTCACTTCCGAGCTTCATTGCAAAGGCTGTAAAATACATATGTACATGTGATTTCATACTTTTTAAAATTTGAATAAATTTGCAAAACATAAAAAAATTTTAAAAAACACTTTTTCACATCGTCATTATGGGGTATTGTGTGTAGAATTTTGAGGACAAAAAAAAGAATTATTCATTTTGGAATAATGCTGTAACATACCAAAACGTGAAAAAAGTAAAGGGCTGTGAATACTTTACACTTACAGTCGTGGTCAAAAGTTTACATACACTTGTGACCACAGAACTTTCCTCCAGAAGGCCTTATCTTTGTCCATGTGATGTCAGAGGAAACAAAAATTGAGCTGTTTGGCCACAATACCCAGTAATATGTTTGGAGGAGAAAAGATGAGGCCTTTAATCCCAGGAACACCATCCCTACCGTCAAGCATGGTGGTGGTAGTATTATGATCTGGGCCTGTTTTGCTGCCAATGGAACTGGTGCTTTACAGAGAGTAAATGGCACAATGAAAAAGGAGGATTACCTCCAAATTCTTCAGGACAAGCTAAAATTGGGCGCAGTTGGGTGTTCCAACAGGACAATGACCCCAAACACATGTCAAAAGTGGTAAAGGAATGGCTAAATCAGGCTAGAATGAAGGTTTTAGAATGGCCTTCCCAAAGTCCTGACTTAAACGTGTGGACAATGCTGAACAAACAAATCCATGTCAGAAAACCAACACATTTAGCTGAACTGCACCAATTTTGTCAAGAGGAGTGGTCAAAAATGCAAGCAGAAGCTTGTGGATTGCTACCAAAAGTGCCTTATTGCAGGTAAACTTGCCAAGGGACACGTAAGCAAATATTAACATTGCTGTATGTATACTTTTGACCCAGCACATTTGCTCACATTTTCAGTAGACCCATAATAAATTCATAAAAGAAGCAAACTTCATGAATGTTTTTTGTGACCAACAACTATGTGCTCTAATCACTACATCACAAAAAAATAAGAGTTGTAGAAATGATTGGAAACTCAAGACAGTCATGACATTATGTTCTTTACAAGTGTATGTACACTTTTGACCACGACTGTACCTCCTGCTCTACAGTTATCTTATGTTTGACTTTCCAGACATATTTTTCCGGTAAAACTCTTGCCGAGTTTAATATTTAATAATCAATACTTCACACCTACCTGTGACTTCCCAAAAGGCAGATGGAAGTGACGTAAGACACACCGGCGCCTGGTTGGAGGATACAGGAACACAAATTAGTCTCGTGATGATAACGTTCAACACAATCATTTTACCTTTGTTTTCATTTTGCTCCAGTGATCGGTCTGGAGATGAGGAAACATGACCGGATCGTCCCTTGACCAGAACGTCATGCTAGCAAAAGGATGATATCAGTTACCCCGTCGTCCAAAAGTCAACTGCATGAATGACCAAAGACTTACTGCTCTTGCCTGAAACGCTTCGAGTTCCAGCCTTTTTTTGGCTTTTGTCCGGCCTGCATGTCCCTGCTGCTTCACTTGCAGAGCAATGGCTTTTGTTACCCAGTTGCCTAGCAACACTGTGGGAAACAAAACCCCTGCAAACATCTGATTATCCCCTATAGTAGATGATTAACATTTTGACGGAAATACCAAGTAACAGTGCCAGTATTGGCAAAATCGATACGTTTTACTTGAACATTTTCAAGATTGCAAGTAATTTGACATGTAAAAGCGGATTCAGATTGAATTTCTTAAGTTTTATCTGTAAAGTCAAAATTTTGATTTTTCATAAGACAAAAAAAACAAAAAACAGTAGTTTCTATTTACCGAGTGGCTAAAAACATATGTTCCATTGTCACATACATCAGCTAAGAACATCTACGCACACTCTTAAAATGCCATGAAAAACATTATTTATTTAGGTTCCCCCACCACAAATAGGTATTCTGTCACAATTTAGTATCATTTTGAGTGCATAAGTGCGTTCACACTGGGAAGTATACGCATGTTCTACTTAACACGCCCCAAATTGTGAGTGGAGCCCAACCTCCTTCAATAGTCTTCCTTCTAATGCTTTGAAAGCAAAGTGAGGTCAATCCATAGCTATAAGCTAATGCTAGCTCGCAAAACCAGATGTTTTCGTCGGCTCTTACGGTGGTCATGTGACATGCGCTACACCAAGTACGTACACATTTTTGCCAGCAAGCCGTTTTGCACAGGTAATAATAATCAGATTTAATTTCTTAAGTTTTATCTGTAAAGTCAAAATTTATATTTTTCATAAGACAAAAAAAAAGGAAACAGTAGTTTTATTTACAGAGTGCCTAAAAACATATGTTCCATTGTCACATACATCAGCTAAGAACATCTACGCACACTCTTAATATGCCATGAAAAACATTATTTACTTAGGTTCCCCCACCACAAATACGTATTCTGTCACAGTTTATTATCATTTTGAGTGCATAAGTGAGTTCACACTGGGAAGTACGCGCGTTTTCTACTTAACATGCCCCAAATTGTGAGTGGAGCCCAACCTCCTTCAATAGTCTTCCTTCCAATGCTTTGAAAGCAAAGTGAGGTCAATCCATAGCTATAAGCTAATGCTAGCACGCAAAACCAGATGTTTTCGTCGGCTCTTACGGTGGTCATGTGACATGCGCTACACCAACTACGTACAAATTTTTGCCAGCAAGCCGTTTTGCACAAGTAATAATCAGATTTAATTTCTTATGTTTTATTTGTAAAGTCAAAATTTAGATTTTTCATAAGACAAAAAAAACAAAACAGTAGTTTCTATTTACCGAGTGGCTAAAAACATATGTTCCATTGTCACATACATCAGCTAAGAACATCTACGCACACTCTTAAAATGCCATGAAAAACATTATTTATTTAGGTTCCCCCACCACAAATAGGTATTCTGTCACAATTTAGTATCATTTTGAGTGCATAAGTGAGTTCACACTGGGAAGTATGCGCGTTTTCTACTTAACATGCCCCAAATTGTGAGTGGAGCCCAACCTCCTTCAATAGTCTTCCTTCTAATGCTTTGAAAGCAAAGTGAGGTCAATCCATAGCTATAAGCTAATGCTAGCTCGCAAAACCAGATGTTTTCGTCGGCTCTTACGGTGGTCATGTGACATGCGCTACACCAACTACGTACACATTTTTGCCAGCAAGCCGTTTTGCACAGGTAATAATCAGATTTAATTTCTTAAGTTTTATCTGTAAAGTCAAAATTTTGATTTTTCATAAGACAAAACAACCAACAAACAGTAGTTTCTATTTACCGAGTGGCTAAAAACATATGTTCCATTGTCACATACATCACCTAAGAACATCTACGCACACTCTTAATATGCCATGAAAAACATTATTTACTTAGGTTCCCCCACCACAAATACGTATTCTGTCACAATTTAGTATCATTTTGAGTGCATAAGTGAGTTCACACTGGGAAGTATGCGCGTTTTCTACTTAACATGCCCCAAATTGTGAGTGGAGCCCAACCTCCTTCAATAGTCTTCCTTCCAATACTTTGAAAGCAAAGTGAGGTCAATCCATAGCTATAAGCTAATGCTAGCCCGCAAAACCAGATGTTTTCGTCGGATCTTACGGTGGTCATGTGACATGCGCTACACCAACTACGTACACATTTCTGCCAGCAAGCCGTTTTGCACAGGTAATAACCAGATTTAATTTCGTAAGTTTTATCTGTAAAGTCAAAATTTAGATTTTTCATAAGACAAAAAAAATGAAACAGTAGTTTTATTTACAGAGTGGCTAAAAACATATGTTCCATTGTCACATACATCAGCTAAGAACATCTACGCAGACTCTTAATATGCCATGAAAAACATTATTTACTTAGGTTCCCCCACCACAAATATGTATTCTGTTACAATTTAGTATCATTTTGAGTGCACACGTGCTTTCACACTGGGAAGTATGCGCATGTTCTACTTAATACGCCCCAAGTTGTGAGTGGAGCCCAACCTCCTTCAATAGTCTTCCTTCTAATGCTTTGAAAGCAAAGTGAGGTCAATCCATAGCTATAAGCTAATGCTAGCCCGCAAAACCAGATGTTTTCGTCGGATCTTACGGTGGTCATGTGACATGCGCTACACCAACTACGTACACATTTTTGCCAGCAAGCCGTTTTGCACAGGTAATAACCAGATTTAATTTCTTATGTTTTATCTGTAAAGTCAAAATTTAGATTTTTCATAAGACAAAAACAAAACAAAACAGTAGTTTCTATTTACAGAGTGGCTAAAAACATATGTTCCATTGTCACATACATCAGCTAAGAACATCTACGCACACTCTTAAAATGCCATGAAAAACACTATTTATTTAGGTTCCCCCACCACAAATACGTATTCTGTCACAATTTAGTCTCATTTTGAGTGCATAAGTAAGCGCATGTTCTACTTAATACGCCCCAAATTGTGAGTGGAGCTCAACCTCCTTCAATAGTCTTCCTTCTAATGCTTTGAAAGCAAAGTGAGGTCAATCCATAGCTATAAGCTAATGCTAGCCCGCAAAACCAGATGTTTTCGTCGGATCTTACGTTGGTCATGTGACATGCGCTACACCAACTACGTACACATTTTTGCCAGCAAGCCGTTTTCCACAGGTAATAACCAGATGTAATTTCGTAAGTTTTATCTGTAAAGTCAAAATTTAGATTTTTCATGAGACAAAACAAAACAAAACAGTAGTTTCTATTTACCGAGTGGCTAAAAACATATGTTCCATTGTCACATACATCAGCTAAGAACATCTACGCACACTCTTAAAATGCCATGAAAAACATTATTTATTTAGGTTCCCCCACCACAAATATGTATTCTGTCACAATTTAGTCTCATTTTGAGTGCATAAGTGCGTTCACACTGGGAAGTACGCGCATGTTGTACTTAATACGCCCCAAATTGTGAGTGGAGCCCAACCTCCCTCAATAGTCGCCATCTCGGCTGAGTGGCGGAAGGGGAGGGACTAACTCGAGTGGTTGAAGTTCACAATTCAAAAGGAGAGAAGAAGTATTTTCCGGTAAGTGCACAACAACAGTAATAGCACGACACTGTCGAAATACGCCCCGTCAGGAACTGAGTGTGCAGTGTATATAATATACACTTTGAAGTGTACTGACGGGCCACTACGCAGCGCTCAAGAGGCTACAGGGATATTTTCCTGAGGGTCGACAATCAATTTGGAGTGCCTAGAAAAGCCATATTGATCTCATTCAGTTCCAAGTAGAGAGAGGAAATGTAGCTGACCAGTTCAGTCTTGATCTGCCGCGTCGTTGCGTCTCCGATTCTCCAGAGTCGGAGAGTCTCCCTGTGACTCACTCCCCGTGTCCTTGGATTCTCTCTATTAAATGCCGCTCTACTCGATGATTCAAGCGCCGTAGACTCTTCGCCAAACTGGGCGGATCCCCCAGCTCCTCGACGAGACTCCGCGCTATTTCCAAGCTGCCGTAGTCCCCCGGTCGTACCAGGCGTCGGATCACCTGAAGGGCGCGGTCCTTGAGGCTGTAAACTGGAGCACAGATGGATGTCAAAGACGTGGAATAAGGCAGCCCCCCTTATTCCAGGTACACGATGGCTTAATGAAGTGGTAATGGTGGCCACACTTACCTGGTAAGGTGATATTTACAAACGCAGGGCTTCCACCACCTGCTAAAGCAGGTAGGAACAGCTCTTTACCATTCACCCGCAACAGGTCATCGCTTTCTGCATCTTTAAACATCCATGGATGACCTGGGTGTCACATTCACAAGACATGTCAATACACACGCCACTGGTAAACGATCTAAATATAGACGTGTGTTTGGGGTCATTGTCCTGTTGGAACACCCAACTGCGCCCAAGACCCAACCTCCGGCCTGATGATTTTAGCTTGTCCTGAAGAATTTGGAGGTAATCCTCCTTTTTCATTGTCCCATTTACTCTCTGTAAAGCACCAGTTCCATTGGCAGCAAAATAGGCCCAGAGCATAATACTACCACCACCATGCTGGACGGTAGGCATGGTGTTCCTGGGATTAAAGGCCTCACCTTTTCTCCTCTAAACATATTGCTGGATATTGTGGCCAAACAGCTAAATTTTAGTTTCATCTGACCACAGAACTTTATCTTTGTCCATGTGATGTCCAACAGGACAATGACCCCAAACACACGTCAAAAGTGGTAAAGGAATGGCTAAATCAGGCTAGAATGAAGGTTTTAAAATGGCCTTCCCAAAGTAGATATACACATATGCCGTATTTTTCGGACTATAAGTCGCAGTTTTTTTCATAGTTTGGCCGGGGGTGCGACTTATACTCAGGAGCGACTTATGTGTGAAATTAGTAACACATTACCGTAAAATATCAAATAATATTATTTAGTTCATTCACGTAAGAGACTAGACGTATAAGATTTCATGGGATTTAGCGATTAGGAGTGACAGATTGTTTGGTAAACGTATAGCATGTTCTATATCTTATAGTTATTTGAATGACTCTTACCATAATATGTTACGTTAACATACCAGGCACGTTCTCAGTTGGTTATTTATGCCTCATATAACGTACACTTATTCAGCCTGTTGTTCACTATTCTTTAGACATTTTAAAATTGCCTTTCAAATGTCTATTCTTGGTGTTGGCTTTTATCAGAATCAGAATCAGAATCAGAATAGTTTTATTGCCATTGTTTGAGAACGGGTTCACAAACTAGGAATTTTTCTTGGTGCAAACGTGCGACATAAAACACATATAACACATATTTGGTATAAAAAGAGCTGTAACTGAGCTATCAGATAGACTTAGAAGGGATTCAAGGAATTCAAGGAGCTGCTGTTAGGAGTTATTGTTCATTTGCCTGATGGCCGAGGGGAAAAAACTGTTCAGGTGGCGGGAGGTGTGGGTCTGGATGGAGCGTAGTCTCCTGCCTGAGGGGAGAGGGGAGAATAGTGTGTGTCCAGGGTGAGAAGAGTCAGCTG
The DNA here is from genome assembly GCF_033978785.1 of Entelurus aequoreus. Lineage (NCBI taxonomy): Eukaryota > Metazoa > Chordata > Actinopteri > Syngnathiformes > Syngnathidae > Entelurus > Entelurus aequoreus. The sequence continues at coordinate 33,979,104 of NC_084756.1, read as the reverse complement.
TGATCCGACCCACACGCCCCCTGGTCCTGGAGGAGAACAAGTCCTGGAGGGATGGGAGCTTGCAGCCAATCACCTTCTCAGCAGCACGTACGATGCGCTGCAGTCTATTCTTATCCTGGACTGTGGCGCCGGGGAACCACACTGTGATGGAGGAGGTCAGGATGGACTCTATGATGGCTGAGTAAAACTGCACCAGCATCTCGGTCGGCACCTTAAGTTTCCTCAGCTGCCGCAGGAAGTACATCCTCTGCTGGGCCTTCTTGATGAGGGAGCTGATGGTCGGCTCCCACTTGAGGTCCTGGGTGATGGTGGTGCCCAAGAAACGGAAGGAGTCCACAATGTGGACGGGGGTGGGAGAGTCAATCAGGGTGAGGGGGGATGGTGGGGCTGTGACTTTCCTGAAGTCCATGATCATCTCCACTGTTTTCTGGGCGTTCAGCTCCAGGTTGTTGAGGCTGCACCAGGACGTCAGCCGGTCCACCTCTATCAAATACATTTTCCCCAAAAATGCGACTTATACTCCAGTGCGACTCATATATGTTTTTTTCCTTCTTTTTTATGCATTTTCGGCCGGTGCGACTTATACTCCGAAAATACATATTTATATATATATATAACAATATTTATATATTTATATGTATACATATATATATATATATATATATATATACATATACATATATATATATATATATATATATATATATATATATATATATATATATATATATACATATATATATATATATATATATATATATACATATATATATATATATATATATATATACATATATATATATATATATATATATATACATATATATATATATATATATATATATATATATATATATATATATATATATATATACATATATATATATATATATATATATATATATGTATATATATATATATATATATATATATATATATATATATATATATATATATATATATATATATATATATATATATATATATATATATATATATATATGTATATATATATATATATATATATATATATATATATATGTGTATATCTACACTACCGTTCAAAAGTTTGGGGTCACCCAAACAATTTTGTGGAATAGCCTTCATTTCTAAGAACAAGAATAGACTGTCGAGTTTCAGATGAAAGTTCTCTTTTTCTGGCCATTTTGAGCGTTTAATTGACCCCACAAATGTGATGCTCCAGAAACTCAATCTGCTCAAAGGAAGGTCAGTTTTGTAGCTTCCGTAACGAGCTGAACTGTTTTCAGATGTGTGAACATGATTGCACAAGGGTTTTCTAATCATCAATTAGCCTTCTGAGCCAATGAGCAAACACATTGTACCATTAGAACACTGGAGTGATAGTTGCTGGAAATTTATATAAATTATATATCAAGGACATTTCAATGTGACCCCAAACTTTTGAACGGTAGTGTATATATATGTATATAATGTGTGTATACGTGTATATCTGTATCTATGTGTGTATATCTATATATATATATATGTGCATAATATGTGTTTGTGTATATCTATATATGTGTGTATGTGTATATCTATATATGTATATGTGTACATACACACATATATATATATATATATAGATATACACATACACACATTATATACGTATATATATATAGATATACACATACACACATTTATATTTATATGTATATACACATACACACATATATGTGTGTATGTGTATATCTATATATATGTATATAGTGTGTGTATATCTATATATAAATATGTACTGTATATATGTATATCTATATATATACTGTATATATATATTGAGAAAAAGATGAAATGTTGATAATAACTAGTCACAACACAAACTAAAACACAGATGATACTGCAGAGCCCTCCTATGTCCAGAAAAGTATCTCCTGGCTAGTTGTCTATACAACATCTATCGATGTGACACTGATACCACCCTCGGTATTGCTACAGTCGACATTTGTATCGACACCCCCTCACAACGTACACAAGGCCACCTATCAATTACACAAGGCCAAGTACCAAAAGATTTTAAGATAGCAAGAGTAACTCCCCTCTTTAAAAAAGGAAGCAAATTGGAACCTGGCAACTACCGACCTGTTTCTATTCTCAGTTCCATTTCGAAAGTAATGGAAAAAATAGTTTATGAACAGGTCGATAGTTACCTTGCCACTAATAAACTCATGTACAAATTCCAATCCGGCTTCAGAACTAACCACTCCACTGACACATGCCTTCTCTATATGACTGACCACATCAAACATGAGGTGGACACGGGCAAATACAGCGGCATGGTCATGCTGGACCTTCAGAAGGCCTTTGACACCGTTAACCACGCTATACTGTTGGATAAGCTCACAGCAATCGGATTTAACAAAAACTCATGGAGCTGGATGCAATCTTACTTGGAGGGGAGGGAGCAGGTGGTAGAGGTGAACGGCACCGTGTCCCCCCCCCCCCCCTCTCGGTGAGCTGTGGAGTCCCCCAAGGCAGTATATTGGGACCTTTACTGTTCCTAATATACATAAACGACATGCCATCAGCATGCGACTGTGAATTGTTTTTGTTTGCGGGTGACTCTGCCCTGCTGGTATCCGGCAAGGACAAGTCACAGGTGGAGAAAATCTTCAGTGGTGAACTCTGTAGAACTTGCACCTGGCTCGCTGACAACAAGCTATCCATACACTTGGGTAAAACAGAATCCATCCTGTTTGGGTCCCACATCAACCTTAAGAAAGTCCATGACTTCACCATAAAAGTGGGTGACATTGTTATCACCAGGAAAGATGAGGTCACCTACCTAGGTTCCATTCTAGAGGCTAACCTTTCCTGTGATAAAATGGCAACCAAGGTAATCAAAAAGGTTAACCAAAAGCACCATGAGGATTCTGGCGGGAACTCTCGTTCAACCCTTTTTCGATTACGCATGCACCTCCTGGTACCCTAGCACCTCCAAAACCCTCAAATCTAAACTCCAAACATCCCAGAACAAGCTAGTCAGGTTACTTCTAGACCTCCACCCCAGATCCCACCTCACTCCTACCCACTTCTCTAAAGTGGGCTGGCTCAAGGTGGAGGACAGAGTTAAACAACTTGCACTGAGCCTAGTCTATAAAATCCGCTACACCTCCCTGATACCGAAGTACATGTCAAACTACTTCCTTAACGTAAATGACCGCCATAACCACAACACCAGGGGGAGCTCCACTAACCACGTTAAACCCAGATTCCGAACTAACAAAGGTCTTAACTCATTCTCTTTCTATGCCACATCAATGTGGAATGCGCTCCCAACAGGTATAAAAGAAAGGGCATCTCTATCCTCCTTCAAAACCGCAATAAAAGTTCACCTCCAGGCAGCTACAACCCTAAACTAACACCCTCCCCGGATTGCTAATAATCAAATGTAAACAATCAAATGCAGATACTTTTTCTTATGCCTTCTGATCTCTCTCTCTCTCTCTCTCTCTCTCTCTCTCTCTCTCTCTCTGTCCACTACTTGATGTCCATATCCTACCCCCCCCCCCTCCACACCCCTGATTGTAAATAATGTAAATAATTCATTGTGATTATCTTGTGTGATGACTGTATTATGATGATAGTATATATGATAGTATATATCTGTATCATGAATCAATTTAAGTGGACCCCGACTTAAACAAGTTGAAAAACTTATTCGGGTGTTACCATTTAGTGGTCAATTGTACGGAATATGTACTTCACTGTGCAACCTACTAATAAAAGTCTCAATCAATCAACCAAAGGGCTGTACTGTACCGACGTAAGTTGTCACTCTTCGTCCGGTTCTCGGCTGCAAGTCGTTGTACGGCCGCGGCTCCCCGCGGAAGTCTATCCACAGCGGCTGCACCAGGCGGGCACTGCGGTTACAGAAGACAACAGTGATGGGGATGCGAGTGTTGAGGGAGCGGACCAGAGGCAGAGACTGATCCCCGTCTGCAGACATCCTGGATCATTAGCGACGATGCTAACTGCTTTTTGGACCACGAGTAGCCGTCGAACCAACGCTCACTGGTCTAAAAAAAACACGAGGGATGTTAATTTAACTGGCCCGCTTGGTTGAAATTATTACAAAAACAAAAACATAAACGCTCAAAAAACTACAAGAGCGCTGGAAGTTCGAGCCTTTAACGCAGCCTGGATGTTTACTTTCCCATTTCCGGGTGCAAGTCACGTGGTTGGGTAAGGCGATTGGTTAACACGGCCATGTCGTCAGTGTGACGTCACCAAACATTTTTTTCCCTTCAAACTTTATTTTAATAACAGTAAAATAATTTAACAATTAAATTAACGAAAACCAACAATTTGATACACTAACAAGAAGTTGTAACACATAAAGGAAAAAGAAACACACGAAAAAAATTATATATATATCTATATATATATATACTATATATATATATATATATATATATATATATATATATATATATATATATATATATACTATATATATATATATATATATATATATATATATATATATATACTATATATATATATATATATATATATATATATATATATATATATATATATATATCTATATCTATACATATATATATATATATATATATATATATATATATATATATACTATATCTATCTATCTATCTATCTATCTATCTATCTATCTATCTATCTATCTATCTATCTATCTATCTATCTATATATATATATATATATATATATATATATATATATATATATATATATATATATATATATATATATATATATATATATGTAACTGCTGTGTACCCGTCCCGCCAAGAACCCACACACAGGCTGGATTGGATGATGTGGTTCTTTACTGGTAGCTGCAATGAGTGATCAGAACGCACTTACACACAATATGTGGTTAGCACCTCTGCTGCTTTCGATGTCATTAGCACATACTTGCCAACCTTGAGACCTCCAATATCGATAATGTTAGGTCACAGACAGCACTATAGGAAGTGATCACTAGCCAATCTTCATTCACATAAACATAAAGCAAAGGACAGGAAGCACTAAGAAAGAAGGAAGATGGAAGTATAGTCATGGTGACTGGGGACCATTGAGGGAAATGACAGACATGACATTAAAGGAAGTGGATATAAATCAAGATATAGAACAACTTATTAGAGATATTACAAAGTGCATAATGGAAGCAGCCAAACAGAGCATACCAAGGAGTAGAATAGGGAGAAGAAGGAAGATGGTGGACACAAGCGTGCACAGACGAAATAAAAGAAGGGAATAGAGCATTTAGAATATTAAGAAGAACACATCATTTTCAAGATATGATCCAGTATAAAAGGCACCAAACTAAAGTAAGGTAGGTTATTAAAAATAACATTTTATGAATGACTAGATAGAACTACTCCTTTAGGCCAAGTGTGGGGAATGATCAAGAACAAGTCAGGGATCAGAAGTCAACAAGTCATACCAAAGACTATAAAAATGGGACCCATTACCTCCCTGCTTGGCACTCAGCATCAAGGGTTGGAGTTGGGGGTTAAATCACCAAAATGATTCCCGGGCGCGGCGCCGCTGCTGCTCACTGCTCCCCAAGGGGATGGGACAAATGCAGAGGACAAATTTCACCACATCTAGTGTGTGTGTGACAATCATTGGTACTTTAATCTTAATCTTAATCAACATAAATATCATGTGATGAAAAATGGCACACAGTGTGTGGTAGAAAATAAAGAAAAAGCAGAACTTTTAGCAAAGACAATTGTTAAAGTGCACAGTACTTTAACATTGACAGCGTAACTTCCTGTCAATGAGAAAGGACACAAAGAAAAAGGCTCAGCTTCTGCTACCGGAGTTTTTGTTAAATCTGAAGATTTTGACCACTGATTTGCGATCACAGCCACAGGAGAGTCACCTGGCATCTTCCATCTGATTTTGGTCAGTTGAGAGGCACGGATACGCTGAAATAAGGCGAGTTGGAAGAGCCGTTAGCCTCAAGCCAACGGCGCCTTGCCGCAGTTCAAAGCGGTTGCCTAGCAACCAAAAGCTACGGCGAGTCTACAGCTGTTTTAAAGTGATTCCGACGTCGCAGAGTGATATAAGTTGACAGGCTGACACCTCAAATTGATCTCTGAACGGCGCAAGGTACGGAATTGTTGAAAAAACAAGTTAAAAGTGCCGCAAGTCGCTAAAGAAGTAACTGCAGTTAAGACAGAGGCACTGACGTCAGCGACTGCCGCGATGCGAAAAGCTAAAGGAAAGATTGAAATCCTGAAACGTTCGGGGTCAGCTGACACAGAACACAAATGGGAACAAGATTTGAGGCTGGACACAGGACATGATGGGAATCAAGAGGCGATACTACAAAAACTTAACGAAATGAAAGAAGAAATTAAAGAATGGAGAGTAGAAATGAAAGAAGAAATGAAAGAAATGAAAGAAGAAATGAAAGAAATGAAAAAAGATCTGAGAAAAGCAACAACAGAACACAAACAAGATGTGAAAAGTCTGCAGCAGCAAAATACAGAAAGTCTGCAAACTCAGAACATCTCCAGAAAAAATGAAGCCACTGAAATGAGCAAACAAATGAAGACCCTTCAAGAAGACAACAACATGCTGAGGAATATTATAGATGAAATGGATCAGGATAAACGAATGAATGATATCATCGTGACAGGGCACCGAATTAAACCAAGATCCTATGCGAAAGCTGTGAATAATGAAGGTGAACCAGATGAAATGGATATGGTCTCAGCAGAACAGCAAGTGGTCAACTTTCTGCAATCAAAGGAAATTGAAATGGACATTAATACCATGGAAACATGCATCCCACTGAACGGAAGAAACAACAACGCCACTCCAGTCGTGCTCGTGAAACTCGTAAACAGAAAATCTAAAATGGCATTGCTGAGACAGGGAAAGAAACTGAAGGGAACAAATGTGTACATGAATGAGCATCTCACAAAACGTAATGCTGGAATCGCCAAGAAAGCACGCGACTTGAGAAGGCAAGGAAAAATCCAGGGAACTTGGAGCGCCAACTGTAAAATCTACATCAAGCTGAATGGAGGTCCAGAAGCAAGAGTAATTGTTGTCCATGACATCAAGGACCTGGACAATTTTTAAAGTTTACACAGCTACCACAACAACGATGATAATGGACTTTGACAGAAAACAAGCACCTAAATTCAGCATCGACACTACTATGTTCCAAGGGACGACTAAACAAGAGGACCTAGATTGAGGATTGCATCCACCTACACTTATAGAGATTATTGAAACAACATCAAAGATTGTTGAACAAGAAAATATGGAACTAAAAAATTTCTGCAACAAAGATCACAAAAACTAGGATTTGGAAAATGATATAGATCCAGATACAAATGTTTTCTCCCACATCAGTAATAATTGTTTTTATTATACAGATGATCAATATAATAGCAACATTAAATGTGATAACAAATTGTCAATTATTCATTTTAATAGCAGAAGCTTGTATGCAAATTACAATAACATTAAGAACTTTTTGGAACACATCAACGAACCCTTCAAAGTGATTGCTGTCACAGAAACATGGATTGATGATAAAAAAGGAATAGATTTTGATCTGGAAGGATATGAACTAAACTACATCAACAGAAGCAACAAAAATGGAGGAGGAGTAGCTGTGTACGTGATGAAGAACCTGAACTACAAAGTGGTAAAAAAACATGTCATTTGCTATAGATAATATCTTAGAATGTATAACCATTGAAATATGTCAGGAAAAAAGCAAAAACATATTCATTAGTTGTATATATAGATCACCTAAGTCAAGTATAGAAACATTTGAAGAATGGATCAAGGCAACTTACATGGACAATGGTCAAAGAATAATGTTCTTATGTGGTGACTTTAATATTGACTTATTGAACCCCAACAAGCAAAAGTCTATTGATGACTTCATTGATACAATGTACAGCATCAGTCTATATCCTAAAATCACAAAGCCAAGCAGACTCACAGGACACTGTGCCACGCTTATTGATCATATTTTTACCAATGATTTTGATAATAACACTACAAGTGGTCTACTTATAACCGACATTAGTGATCATCTGCCAGTTTTTACAATATATGATGGAAACTACAAGAAGAACATGGAAGACAAAAGGACATTTCGAAGACTATGCACAGAGAAGAGGATGATTGCTTTCAAAAATTGAGCTACAAAAGCAAGATTGGGACAATGTGTACAAGGAAAAAGAGGTTGATGAAGCATATGAACATTTCTTAAACAAGTTCATAATACTTTATGACAAACATTGTCCATGGATACAAGTCAGTAATAAGCAGAGAAAGAATAATCAACCATGGATGACAAAAGGATTAAAAAATGCTTGTAAGAAGAAGAATACACTATATAGAAAATTTATAGCACAAAGAACTACAGAGGCAGAAATTAAGTACAAAAAGTATAAAAACAAGTTAACAGACATACTACGATCATGTAGAAAATAATATTACAGTGAATTATTGGACAGGAACAAAAATAATATGAGAGCAACATGGGGCATCCTCAATAGCATTATTAAAAATGGCACTAAGAGGGACTACCCTCAATACTTCTTAGACGGAAATTTAAAAAAATGACAACATAAAGGAAGTAGTTGAAAGCTTCAATAATTATTTTATAAATATTGGACCAAAATTGGAAGAAAGGATTCCAGACCCAGTTTCAATTGAGGACTATAATGATACCATAGAGCGAAATCCCAACTCCATGTTCCTCAGTAATGTGACACAGGAGGAAATAGTTACAATTGTGAAAAAATGTAAATGTAAGACTTCAACTGATTGTAACGGAATTGATATGGAAACGATAAAAAAGGTTATTGAAGAGATCTCAGGACCATTAATGTATATTAGTAACCTATCATTTCAAACAGGTACATTTCCAAACAAAATGAAAATAGCTGAAGTTGCACCAATTTATAAGACTGGAGACAAACATCAATTTACAAATTATAGACCTGTTTCTTTACTTCCACAATTTTCTAAAATCATTGAAAAACTGTTGAATAACAGATTAGAGAGTTTCATAAATAGAAATAGAATACTCGAAGAGAACCAATATGGATACAGAGCTAATGTTTCAACTTTGATGGCTTTAATTGAAATGACAGAAGAAATTACCAATGCAATAGATAGTAAAGAATGTGCAGCAGCAGTGTTGTTGGATCTAACTAAAGCATTTGACACAATTAATCACAATATTTTCATCAAAAAACTAGAACGATGTGGCATCAGAGGGTTAGTCTTAAACTGGATAAGAAGTTATTTAACCAACAGGAAACAATACGTGAAGCTAGGCCAACACACTTCTACAACACTAAATATATCCTGTGGTGTACCTCAGGGATCAATACTAGGACCTACATTATTCAATCTCTATATAAATGACATTTGTAAAGTTACAAAAGATTTAAAGTTAGTATTATTTGCGGATGATACAACAGCGTTTTGTTCAGGAGAGAACACACAGGAGATAATACAAATAATAACAGAAGAAATTAACAAATTAAAAAGATTGTTTGACAAAAACAGACTATCGTTGAATCTCAGTAAAAGTAAAATAAGGTTATTTGGTAACAGTAGAAGAGAAAGTCAAACACAAATACAAATAGACGGAAAATAAATTGAAAGAGTAAATGAAACCCAATTTGTAAGTATAATGATTGATGATAAATTGAACTGGAAATCTTACGTAAAAAATATACAACATAAAATAGCGAGAAACACGTCAATAATGAATAAAGCAAAACATGTTCTAGATAAAAAATGACTTCAAATTCTCTACTGCTCACTAGTGTTACCATATCTGAGCTACTGTGTAGAAATATGGGAAATAATTACAAAAGTACACTTCGTTCATTAACTGTGTTACAAAAAAGATCAGTTAGAATAATACATCAAGTTGGATATAGAGAACATACAAATCCTTTATTTATTCAATCAAAGATACTGAAATTCCACCACATAGTGAATTTGCCAACAGCTAAAATGATACACAAAGCAAACTATAACCTGCTAGCCAAGAATATACAACAATTCTTCTCAAAAAAAGAGGAGAAATATAATCTTAGAGAAAAATGTAATTTAAAACATTTGTATGCACGTACAACACTTAAGACCTTCAGTATATCAGTATGTGGAATTAAATGATGGAATGGATTAAGCAAAGCAATCCAACAATGTACTAATATGATCCACTTCAAGAAACTCTTCACACTTAAAGTGTTTACAAAGTACAAAGAAGAAGAACCATGATAAACATTCTCAATTTATTTAATTCATCCATTCTTTCACTCTCAAAATAATCTTACTTATCTCATCATATGAAATGTAACTTACTTCTCCAATTATTTTTTATTTATTTATTTTTATTGTGATTACTTATGGAGTATATTGTGAATACATTGAGAACAGGAAGTGAACAAAAGTTTTAGCAACTGTTATGTAAAAGAAAAGGGGTAGGATTAAATAAGCTCCGCTTCTTCCTACTCCTTTTCCAACATGTTGAAAAGAGAAACTGGAAATTGTGATGTATCATGTTGTATGCATGCATGTTCAAAATAAACTCAAACTCAACTTAGTAATGATCATTTGAGAAATGTAGAAAAAGAAAAGAGAAGAAACAATTAGTGTAAATATTGGGGAAATGATGGAAGAAAAGGATAATGGCTTTACTAACACTATAGATGTGACATTTTATTTCAATAATATGCTTCCAATATTGAAAAAGGTTAAAAATACGACACCAGGAAAAGACCAGGTGAGTTACCAGATGATCAAAAACTTAGGTAACATCGGCAAAGAAGTGGTCTTGAAATGATATAATAGGATATATGAAGAAGGAAAATGAGCAGCTGAGTGGAAAGAAGCTGTAATAAATTCCAATATGCAAACCAGGGAAAGACCCGGAAGAGGCATGTAATTATAGGCCCATAGCATTGACCTCACATTTGGGTAAAGTTATGGAAACAATTATTAATGAAAGACTAGTGTATTATTTAGAGTCAAAAGAAATAATAAAAAAGTACCAAAGTGTATTTGGTAAAGCAAGAAACACAAAGGAGCAGCAGTGCAGCTGGAAGAGGAAATTAGAAAAGGACAAATAAATAAAACAAGTATAATTGCAGTATTTTTTGACATAGAGAAAGCTTATGATATGTTGTGGAAATGTAGTGAGTCTTAGTCTGCGTTGTGTAGTTTGTTAAATAAAAGACACTTCACCATGCCGTCGTTTCACCATTTATTGATGACCTGTGTTGGAAACACACAACACACACTTGCTTTGCTTATGGTTGTCCATCGAGTCCGATGACGACATCCACTTCTATCGGTGAGTTTGTTGGTGGCTGAATAGCCCTATCCTGGATAAACAAACCCTACTGCAGGTAGGGCATGTAAATGTGGTGGTGGTGGTGGTGGAAACGGCAACCGTAGGTGTATGCCTCCTGACTCTTCTCTCCTGTCTCCTGGCTGTCCTATCCGCCTCCAGCAGGCGGGTGCCATCCTGGCACAGCTGACGCCAGGTTTTACCATCAGCAGTCACACCCTCCAAGGCCTCAGGTCTGATTTTACACTTCCTTAGTGCAGTCTTCAGCTGGTCTTTATATCGTTTCTTCTGCCCTCCAGCAGAGCGACGACCATGGTGCAGCTGGCCGTATAACACTTTGCGAGGCAGGCGGTCTGAGGGCATCCTTACTACGTGGCCCAGCCATCGTAGTTGGTGCAGGGTGATCATGGCCTCAATACTCCTGCAGTTGGTTTTTGAGAGTAATTCAGAATGAGGCACACGATCACGCCATGTGATCCCCAGGATGCGCTGAAGGCAGCGTATGTGGAACTGCTCTAGGGCCTTGATGTGGCGACTGTAGGTTACCCAGGCTTCACAGCTGTAGAGGAGGGTAATGAGGCAGATAGCTTGATAGACCCGATGCCTGAGTCTCCCAAAAGCTGCCGTTCTGGACCTCACTATCAACAGTGTTGTCATCAGAAAGAATGCTCCCCAGGTATCTGAAGGATGGAACGATTGCTATTTGTTCTCCAGAAACAGTGAAGACAGGTGATGTAGATGGCTTGTTGGAGCTCCACTGGCAAACTACTTCCGTCTTGTTGGTGTTGACGGTCAGTCCCATCCTGCTGTACGCTCTCACCGCAGCCGCAAGAACAGACTGAAGGTCTTGTGGGCTGTGAGATACAAGAACACAGTCATCTGCGTACTACATCTCAACAATTCTCTCCCTCTGCAGTTTGGTGGTAGCCTGAAGCCTCCTGATATTAAAGAGCTTGCCATCTCGACGAAAGTCCACTGTCACACCGCTGCTGTCCTCAATCTCCTTGTGGAGAAACTTGGTAACACATAGCAAGAAGATGTTAAAAAGCACTGGTGGTAGTACACACCCCTGCCTTACTCCTGTATGTACAGGGAAGGGGGCAGACTCTTGACCTCCTATGGTCACTTGAGCAGTCATTCCATCATGAAACTGACGGAGGACGTTAACGAACTTAATGGGACAGCCAAACTTGAGGAGGACTTCCCATAGAAGTTCTCGCTGAACAGTGTCGAAGGCTTTGGAGAGGTCGACAAAGGCCATGAATAGGTCCTGATGTTGTTCCCTACATTTTTCCTGCAGCTGTCTAGCTGTGAAAATCATGTCCACTGTGCTCCTATTCTTTCTAAACCCGCACTGTGATTCAGGCAGTATCGACTCAGTGATGTTATTAATCAGCCTCTGGAGCATCACTTTTGCCAGAACTTTACCGGCAACATCAAGGAGTGAAATGCCCATACTGTTGCCACAGACAGCCTTGTCACCCTTGTTCTTGTAGATAGTGACAAAATTGGCGTCTCTCCATTGTTGTGGGACGTTCTCTTCAGCCCAGACCTTTGTGATGTACTGGTGCAATGTTCTTGTGCAGAAGTATCCTCCTTGCTTCAGTAGTTCAGCCAGGATGTTGTCATTACCGGGGGATTTGTTGTTTTTTAGGGAGCGGGTAGCTGATCGGACCTCCATGAAGGTTGGGGGCTCGTCCAGATTGTGCATGACGGGAAGTGTAGGCAGTTCATCCAGAACAGTGGGGTCTGCATCAGATTCCTGATTCAACAGGGTGCTAAAGTGTTCCGCCCATCTCAGCAGGATGCTAGGTTGGTCCTTCAAGGTTGACAGGCCGTCTGCTGTTTTCAGGGGAGTGGTGCAGCGGTTAGTTGGGCCGTAGGTCTTCTTGACAGCATTGTAAAAGTTGTGCATGTCATTTTTATCGGCAAGGGTTTGGATTTCATGTGCCTTTTTTCTCCACCACTCATTCTGCATCCTCCTAACAGCCCTTTGCACTTCTCCTCGAGCTCTCTGCCATTTCTGCCTGGCGCTACTGGATGAAGGGTTCTCTAGGGTTGCCCTGTGTTCTTTGTGCATATTCTTTAACAGGACATGGATGGTGTCCGAGTTTTCATCAAACCAGTCTTGGTGGTTCTTGCTCTTGAAGCCGGTTGTTTGGGCTGCTGCCTCATAGAGAGCCGAGCTGATAGAGTTCCAGTTCTGGTCGATAGAGTTCTCAAAAGAGTTCAAGGAAGACTCCACCTCCCCAAGTTTCTCAGCCAGGGAGCGGCGAAAGTCATTTCTTGGATCAGGGTTTTCCAAGCGGGCGCAGTCTAGCTTCTTCCTTTTGGGTCCTCGCCGTCTCAAGGGGGGGCGCACTTGCATGTGGACATTGGTCATAATCAAATGATGATCTGTCCAGCACTCTGCACCTCTCATGGCACGGGTGATGAGGACGCCTTTGATGTCACTACGCCTCACTATGATATAATCTATGATACAATCTACACACACACACACACACACACACACACACACACACACACACACACACACACACACACACACACACACACACACACACACACACACACACACACACACACACACACACACACACACACACACACACACACACACACACACACACACACAGCTCCTGTGTGGTGTAAATAGCATGCGTAAATGCGAGCAGTCAAACAATTCACACAGTCGACACTCTACTTCTTAATTAACAGAATTGTGCAGAGAAACAACTTAAAACAACACATCAATTGTATCCACACCATTATCGTGTTAACTTTGCAAGTATTTAAGAAGGTTTAGGAAGAATATTTACAAGAGAAAGTGCAGAAACACGGAGCAGTGAAGAACTATTACCTTCCATCTCAAAAATCCGAAGCAAGAAGAAGTAAACAAACGAAAAAACAGCAAAGACACTTCCCGCACCGTACATCCGGTTCTTCAAAAATAAAAGCGATACTTCAAAATAAAATATAACACCCTGTCTAGTTCATAATATAGCGCAGGGGTCACCAACCTTTTTGAAAGCAAGAGCTACTTCTTGGGTACTGATTAATGCGAAGGGCTACCAGTTTCATACACACTTAAATAATTTGCCAGAAATAGCCAATTTGCTCAATTTACCTTTAACTCTGTTATTATTAATAATTAATTATATTTATCTTTGTGGAAACAATGATCATCTTAATGATTTCTCACAATAAATATATATACAAACAGATAAATATCAATATGCAAAACTTTATTTTTATATTTTCTCTAAGTGCACATTTTTCAAATTGAACATTTTCAAATGATCACTTCTAAGACAGTCTTGTGAAATCACAATATCCCATTTTAACTAGCTAGCCACTAACATTTTTTAACAAATCATGAATTACTTTGCACCATGTTTGTACAAATAATAACTCATGTAAAATACAAAAGTAAACTCTCAAATTTTTAAATCATGTCACACTTTGAACTGGACACCAAATCTGTTATCTGTTTCTTTGTCAGTTAGTGGGAAGCCTGGCATTGCATGCTGTTAACTAGTGTGTTGTACTCTGTTGTGTAACTTGACACTGCAACTCTGAGTGAGTCTTGCAGATGTGCATCAGTGAGGCATGTTCTGTGTTTGTTCTTCATGAAGTTCATGTCAGAAAAGGCTGATTCACAAAGATAAGATTTTTCCTCATTGTTTGCGGAACCTTCTTAATCTTTTGGACATATGTTCACAGCAATCTGGCCTTAAGCTTAATTATGATAAATGTAAAATGTTAAGGATCGGAAATCTAAAGGGAACGTCCTTTCGAATGGAATGCAAAGTGCCTGTTTTGTGGACAAATGGACCAGTTAACATACTTGGTGTTGTTGTCCCAGAGAATCTGGAAGATCTAGGCTCAGTAAATTATGATAATCGACTGAGAAAGCTGGACAAAATTATGCAATTATGGAAAGGGAAATCCCTAACCTTGTATGGTAAAATGTCTATTGCCAACTCGTTAATTATTCCTCAATTTATTTATTTGTTTTTGTCATTACCAGCTCCATCACAAAACTTTTTTAAGATTTATGAGCGGAGGGTCTTTGATTTTGTCTGGAACGGCAAACCAGAAAAGATTGAAAGAAAGGTTTTGTACAAAGAGTATGAATATGGGGGCCTGAAACTTCTCAACCTTGAAGCTATGTGTCTGTCTTTAAAAGCATCAATTGTTCCAAAGATGTTTTTAAACATTGAGTGGTACACAAGTGTCCTGTTGGACAAAAAACATGTACTGTATCAAAATAAATTGTATCCTTTTTTACAAGTGATCCCCTTCCATTTTTCTTATGTAGAGAGTCTGCTGGGAAACATGGCGGGGTTCATAAAGGAAACAATCCACTCATAGTGGTGTTTTCAATTTTATGTGCCAGAAAAAAGAGACAATATTTTGCAGCAGTTAATATGGATGAACTCTAATATTGTAATAGATGGAAAGCCTTTCTTTTGGAAAAAATATGTTTGAAAGAGGAATCATTTTTGTCAATGATATTATCAATGAGAATGGTAAAATTATGACGTATGATGAATTTAGAGCTATGTATGGTGATGCTTGCTCAAGCTTTTCATTTTATCAACTAACTGGAGTAATTGGGAAAAGATGGAAACAATTAATTATGGAACTACTAAATTATTAGTTTGTAAACCTCTAATAAGAAATTCTAGTTGGCAAAAAGGAACTAAAATAAATAGAAAAATATATAATTTTTATTTAATAAAGAAATCTTTGAAGGCTGCCTCATACAACACATGTGGAAAATGGGAGGACTTTGTTGACTGCCCGTTGCCATGGGATGCCATATTCAAACTAATTTATAAAACTACTATCGATGTGCAAAATCGTTATTTTCAAATTAAAATTATTTATAACTTCTTGCCCACAGGGAAAATGTTAAAATGATGGAATATGACAGAGTCAGATGATTGCCGATTTTGTTGTCAGGAGCCTGAATCCACCCTGCATTTGTTTTGGTATTGTCATATTGTGTCTTTGTTTTGGGTGGAAGTTGAAAAAATGTGTTTAAGGATTGGTTTGTTTATGAAGCTTGATGTGGTTTCTGTTATTTTAGGAGAGTTCATTGACAATCATGATTTAGTCAATTTAATTATAGTACTCTGTAAAATGTTTATTTTTAAGGCCAAAAACAGATATTCACTTAGTATTACTTTCTTTAAAACATTTATTCAGTATTTTCTAACTTTAGAAAGTTACATGGTTGAAAACGATAATGATGCCAAAAAACATTAAAACAAAGATGAGAAGTCCTCAAAGGCTTATTTTGAAAGTATAATTATGTTTATAGATTATATGATATCTGTTGTTGTGTTCCCTAATTTGAGTGACCTGGACATAATCTGGACTGTACATAAATGCTTCTTTTGAAAATGTAATTTTGTTTATAAATTATATGCAATCTGTTGTGTTCCCTAATTTTTTTCTGTGTACATGAATGAAGGTGTGTGTTGCTGAGTCCGACTTGGACATTATCTGGACTGGGCCTGGTTTAAAAAACCCTTTAAACAAATCTAATTTCATTGACAACCTGGTCTGTTGAAGATAAGGCCCTTTTTTAAAAAATAAAATAAAATAAGATAAATAAATAAAAAACATTTTCTTGGATAAAAAAGAAAGTAAAACAATATAAAAATAATTACATAAAAAATAGTAATTAATGAAAATGTTAGTGGACCAGCAGCCTATACAATCATGTGTGCTTCAGGGACTGTGGCCCTTGCAGATGTGTTGTCTATGTTGTGGGAACCAGAATATTGGTAGCAGAAAGAAATAACCCCTTTTGTGTGAGTGGGTGTGGATGAGTGTGCATGGGGGAGGTTGTTTGGGTTAATGCACTGATTGAAAGTGTATCTTGTGTTTTTTCTATGTAGATTTAATTTAAAAAAAAAAAAAAAAAAAAAAAAAAAAAAAATTTCATTTTTTTTTTTTAAATTTTTTTTTTAGAACAGGCCTGCGGGCGACTCATCTGGTCCTTACGGGCGACCTGGTGCCCGCGGGCACCGCGTTGGTGACCCCTGCGATACACCATATATATGTGGATATGTTTAGGCCATGTCACGATACACCATATATATGTGGATATGTTTAGTCCATGTCACGATACACCATATATATGTGGATATGTTTAGTCCATGTCACGATACACCATATATATGTGGATATGTTTAGTCCATGTCACGATACACCATATATATGTGGATATGTTTAGTCCATGTCACGATACACCATATATATGTGGATATGTTTAGTCCATGTCACGATACACCATATATATGTGGATATGTTTAGTCCATGTCACCATACACCATATATATGTGGATATTTTGCCTTAGCCTTGAATGAACACTTGATGCATATAATCACAGCAGTGTGATGATTCTATGTGTCTACATTAAAACATTCTTCTTCATACTGCATTAATATATGCTACTTTTAAACTTTCATGCAGAGAGGGAAACCACAACTAAGTCAATTTAGCAAAAGTGTATTTATTAAACAGTTATTAAGCAGTGGCACAAACATTCATGTCATTCCAAAACAGAAAGTGAAAGATTGTCAGAGACATTTTAAACAAAGCTATTAGTGCACTTTTGTGCATGATGTCACACAAGATATTTCAATAAGTGTCAAATAAAAATGAGCTGCATAATAGGAAATCAAATAGTGTATGTCCTTCACTATGTGGTAGGTTCCTGCGGACATTATCTCCTTCTGTTGTTGAGTATTTGTTTCATACAGTGTTGATCTGGAAATGGTTGCTTGGGCATTTTGTGGGTGTGGCACTGAACGAAGATGTTGACATGCGGACTTTCAAACACTCTTCATTCTGTAGCGGGTGACTTTTCAAATGATGCTACATATTAGCAGTAATGCTACTTTTTTGTAGAAACGCTTTCGCCCCATACTTGACAAATTACGGTTGTCTGTTCGACATCTTCCCGCTTGAAGCCAAACCACCGCCAGACGATGGACCCCCTGCTGTTTTTCTGGGGAATTAATTCTTCCTTCATTTGTTACCAGATTCGCACCTTCTCTCTCTCGTATTACCACTCGCACGACAGCTAACTTTAGCCATGCTGCTACCTCTCTGCTCAGCGAGGGCGTATACGTATGTGACGTATGTAAGAAAGTGCGCTTGTTTTATGTCTCTGTGAGAAGGAGAGACAAGAAAGAGTGAGAAGAGCCTGTAGTGTAATGCCTGCAGCTAAAAGCAACTGTGTGAGAACGTATACTCCAATATCACCATATAGTCATTTTCTATATCGCACAGAGACAAACCAGCGATATATCCAGTATATCGATATTTCGCCCAGCCCTACTATATATATTTCCTTTAACAAAGACCATGTACCTCTTGCCTGGTATACTTACTCGCCCCGGAACTATCTATTTGCTTGCCTAACAGAATTGATATTGCGACATCCAGTGGACACATTTAGAACAACAGTTTAACTTTTACTCTTTGCAAACTAATCACACGGGCCGGTTTGAACCTGTTATGCCCGAATGTTGAGGGAGGTGGTGGTTGGGGGATAATTGTTCATATGTCTCTGATTTGCACATCAATCAGTCTGAGGAGTAAAAGTTGGCACTTTTTTGTGGGATTGATATATATTTTCCCTTGTGGGTTCTTATGTGTTTTACTGCAGCTGCATTATGTGGGAACCTTTTACAGCACACTGAACAACTAAAAGGTTTTCCTCCAGCGTGTGTTCTCATGTGTCGACACAAAGAGCTGTTCTGAGAAAAGCCTGTGCCACAAACTGAACAGTTAAATGGTTTTTCTCCTGTGTGTGTTCTCATGTGTTGAGTCAAAGAGCTATTTCGAGAAAAGCTGTTGCCACAAACTGAACAACTAAATGTTTTTTCTCCTGTGTGTGTTGTCATGTGCTTAGTCAAAATGCTATTTCGAGAAAAGCTTTTGCCACAAACTGAACACTTAAATGTTTTTTCTCCTGTGTGTGTTCTCATGTGTTCAGTCAAAATGCTGTTTTGAGAAAAGCTTTTGCCACAAACTGAACAATTAAATGGTTTTTCTCCTGTGTGTGTTCTCATGTGTTGAGTCAATATGCTATTTCGAGAAAAGCTTTTGCCACAAACTGAACACTTAAATGTTTTTTCAGCTGTGTGTGTTCTCATGTGTTCAGTCAAATGGCTATTTTGAGAAAAGCTTTTGCCACAAACTGAACAATTAAATGGTTTTTCACCGGTGTGTGTTCTCATGTGTTGAGTCAAATAGCTATTTCGAGAAAAGAGTTTGCCACAAATTGAACATTTAAATGGTTTTTCTCCTGTGTGTGTTCTCATGTGTTTAGTCAAATAGCTATTTCGGGAAAAGCGTTTGCCGCAAACTGAACAATTAAATGGTTTTTCTCCTGTGTGTGTTCTCATGTGTTGAGTCAAATCGCTATTTCGAGAAAAACTTATGACACAAACTGAGCAATAAAATGGTTTCTCACCTGTGTGTGTTCTCATATGTTGAGTCAAATGGCTCTTTTTAGTAAAACAAACTGAGCAGCTCAAACATGTTTTACCTCTCTTCTTTGTAGAGCATTCAGAGTGTTTGTTGTCAGTGTGAGTCCTCATATCACCTTCACAGTCTTTATCGCTGCTCAAAGCTTCTTCAACCTCGTCTTCAGCCTCACTATCTGATAGTGGAGCTAAGAGGTTGTCTACTTGTGGTTTCTCTTCATCACCTTCAGTCTTCACAGAGAGAATACTCAGTGGAAACTTGGTGTACTCAGCTTCCTCTCGTCCTAGAAGACACTCTCCCTCCTGAGTGATGCAGAGTTCCTCCTCTTCCTTTTTAATGCAGGGTGGTTGTGGAGTCTCCTGCTTCAAAGTGGAGCTCCCCCCTAACTGAGGGGAAACTTCTTCTGGATTACCGATCAGCTGCTGGACGTCTGCAAGACACAAACAACAAAAACACACTTTCTTCTATGTACTGTATGTGTGTGTAGTAGGCTTGTACAGTATACTGCTACCACTAAAGTATTGTGGTACTAATACATTGAAATCGGTACTATACCACCTTTGAAAAGTACCGGTACGGTGGATTAGTTACAACTTGGTCACTTTATTTATTATTTCCACAGGGCAGAAGCGGACATCCACCATGCTATTAACACTCCTGCACATGCTACCACTACCTCTCCTTACTCGCCCGCTCACTCACTGACGTCACTCAGACAACACGTTGACATTCTCACAAACACACATACTACTCTCATAAGTTAACCAGCTCCCCTGCTGTGCACATGTACAACTTGATGCCAAATATTAGCGCAGTTAAAACTGCCCAATTAGCAGTCAACTAATGCAAGTGAAATGATTACATTTTGTAACATATTCCTACAATTTGTGTTTTGTCTTTAATAAATGTGTTTTACTGCTACATGGCTTATCTGTGTACGTTTATCCATAGTTTCCTTTTTAGTACTTCATTAATAATTGTGTTTTTCTCAAAGCACAGACCAGGAGTGGCAACCATAAATCATGAATAATTGAATATGTCAGTAAAACTATGTTCTATCCTAATCTAATCCTTGATTATAGCAGACTATATGAAATATGGAAAATTGTAAATTGTTCTTTGAGTGCAACAAGAAAAGCCCAATGTGTTTAAAGGCCTACTGAAAGCCACTACTAGCGACCACGCAGTCTGATAGTTTATATATCAATGATGAAATCTTAACATTGCAACACATGCCAATACGGCCGGGTTAACTTATAAAGTGACATTTTAAATTTCCCAGAGAACTTCAGGTTCAAAACGCCTTTGGAGGATGACGTATGCGCGTGACGTCGCGAGGTCCACGGAAGTGTTTGGACACAATACTCAGAGCTCTGTTTTCTTCGACAAAATTCCACAGTATTCTGGACATCTGTGTTGGTGAATCTTTTGCAATTTGTTTAATGAACAATGGAGGCTGCAAAGAAGAACGTTGTAGGTGGGATCGGTGTATTAGCGGCTGGCTGTAGCAACACAACAAGGACTACTTACCCTGATAGCAGACGCCTAGCCGATGCTAGCCGCCAAACCCACGGATGAAGTCCTTCGTCGCGCCGTCGATCGCTGGAAAGCAGGTGAGCACGGCTGTTGATGAGCAGATGAGGGCTGGCTGGCGTAGGTGGAGCGCTAATGTTTTTATCATAGCTCTGTGAGGTCCGGTTGCTAAGTTGCTAATTCAGCCTTAGCGTCGTTAGCAACAGCATTGTTAAGCTTTACCAGGCTGAGAGTTATTAACCGTGTAGTTACATGTACATTGTCAAAACTAGGTCTTTGGCGTGGTTTGCTCTCCCGTGGTGCAAAAGAAATGGAACGGACGTGGCGTGCAGGTAAAGACATAGTTTAATTATAACTATAAACTACAAAGTACAAACAAAAGGGTACAAACAAAAGGCGCTCACAGCGGAGGTAAAAAAACTTCACTAGGAAAAAACAAAAAGCGCGCACAATGGCGGAGAACTATGAACATTAAACAAACAAAAACTTACGTGACAAGAGATGAAAACAAGAACTAACGTGACAAGGAACTGTGGACATGGCATGAATGGGTGATGTCGCCAGGACGAACAACAGAAACAGAAAAGCCTATATAGTGACAACAGGTGCGTGACTTAACTGTGAACAGGTGCGTGACATGACTGTGAAAACGTGAGACAGGTGTGTGTGAGTACAAACGTGGAACAGGTGAAACTAATGGTTGCTATGGTGACAAACAAAACCAGGAAGTGAAACAAGGAACTAAGGAAGTGTCCAAAAAACAAAACAGCACATGGCCAAACAAAAACATGAACACAGACATGACAGAACCCCCCCCTTACGGACAGATCCCAGATGTCCAAAAACAAAAAACAGGATCAAGAATCATGGGAGGGGGGGAGGGGGACATGGCGGTGGGTCGCCAGACCAGGTGTCCCCGAATCCACCGGGGCAGAGTCAGGTGGCGACGGCGGGTAGACCGCCGCTGAACCTGACGAGGTGGGCGACCTGGGAATGGCCACATCCTTGGCAGACGAGGAGGTCGGCGCACCTGGCGTGGCGGACGCCCATGGAATGGCCACATCCTTGGCCGACGAGGAGGTGGGCGCGTTGTCGTGGCAGGCGGCGAAGCTTGGCTTGGTGCGTCAGGCGGCGAAGCTTGGCGTGGTGCGTCAGGCGGCGAAGCTTGGCGTGGTGCGTCAGGCGGCGAAGCTTGGCGTGGTGCGTCAGGCGGCGAAGCTTGGCGTGGTGCGTCAGGCGGCGAAGCTTGGCGTGGTGCGTCAGGCGGCGAAGCTTGGCGTGGTGCGTCAGGCGGCGAAGCTTGGCGTGGTGCGTCAGGCGGCGAAGCTTGGCGTGGTGCGTCAGGCGGCGAAGCTTGGCGTGGTGCGTCAGGCGGCGAAGCTTGGCGTGGTGCGTCAGGCGGCGAAGCTTGGCGTGGTGCGTCAGGCGGCGAAGCTTGGCGTGGTGCGTCAGGCGGCGAAGCTTGGCGTGGTGCGTCAGGCGGCGAAGCTTGGCGTGGTGCGTCAGGCGGCGAAGCTTGGCGTGGTGCGTCAGGCGGCAAAGCTTGGCGTGGTGCGTCAGGCGGCAAAGCTTGGCGTGGTGCGTCAGGCGGCAAAGCTTGGCGTGGTGCGTCAGGCGGCAAAGCTTGGCGTGGGGGGTCTTGGTCTTGGCGTGGGTGGTCTTGGCCTTGGCGGTCTTGGTAGCGTGGGTCATGGTCTTGGCCACTTGGCGGTTCTTGGTCACTTGGCGGGTCTTGGTCACTTGGCGGGTCTTGGTCACTTGGCGGGTCTTGGTCTTGGTCACTTGGCGGGTCTTGGTCTTGGTCACTTGGCGGGTCTTGGTCACTTGGCGGGTCTTGGTCACTTGGCGGGTCTTGGTCACTTGGCGGGTCTTGGTCTTGGTCACTTGGCGGGTCTTGGTCTTGGCTTTGGTCTTGGCGTGGGGCAGCCACGGGCGGCACTTGGCGGCGTGGGGCAGCCACGGGCGGCACTTGGCGGCGTGGGGCAGCCACGGGCGGCACTTGGCGGCGTGGGGCAGCCACGGGCGGCACTTGGCGGCGTGGGGCAGCCACGGGCGGCACTTGGCGGCGTGGGGCAGCCACGGGCGGCACTTGGCGGCGTGGGGCAGCCACGGGCGGCACTTGGCGGCGAGCAGGTACTGGCGGCACTTGGCGGCGAGCAGGTACTGGCGGCGCTTGGCGTGGAGCAGGTACTGGTGGCGCTTGACGTGGAGCAGGTACTGGTGGCGCTTGACGTGGAGCAGGTACTGGTGGCGCTTGACGTGGAGCAGGTACTGGTGGCGCTTGGCGTGGAGCTGGGCGTGGAGCAGGTAGATCTTGGCATGGTCGAAAAACTGGTGGTGGCGGCCGTGCTGGTGGCTGTGGCTTGGCAGGTCGAAAGACAGGTGGTGGGGGTCGTGCTGGAGGCTGTGGCTTGGCGTGACGAAAGACTGGTGGTGGGGGTCGTGCTGGTGGCTGTGGCTTGGCAGGTCGAAAGACAGGTGGTTGTGGTCGTGCTGGAGGCTGTGGCTTGGCGTGACGATGCTGAGCCACCCCACCTGAACAATTCCCAGCCCTAGCCCCCCCCTCAAGGAGCGGATACCAGACGCGCTCCCCGCGGTCTGGAACCGTCTTTTGGGGTGGGCGGAGGGGGTTCAGGAGGAGGGCAGAATCCTCCCCTCTAAATTGTCCAAAATGTCTTTCTTTCCCCCCCACCTGGGCTTTTGTGGGTGAAAAAAAAAATTCTGACTTGGGCGTGGCATGAGTCCTGGGGGGCGGGGCATGGAATTTGGGTGGCTTGGATTGAACCGGTAAAGAATTTGGGAAAACAATCTCCAGGTCTGTGGAGTGCTCCTTGAGCTGCCAGGCTGGCTGACTTCCATTTCCGCCCGGAGGGGGAGGAGCCTGCAGGAGCGCAGCGTGCTGTCCGCTCACCTTCCCTGACGTCCTCGGTCTGGAGCGCCGCTTCCGGGACAGGGATGACGTGCCAACGTCCCCGGGCCAAAGGGAGCTGATCGGCACCAGTTTGCCGGTCGGACCCCACATGAGATCCCTGCGCTCCATGGGGGAATGGCGGAGTGTCTCGGCTTCCATGGCGCGCAGGACCTCCCACGTTCCTTTGTCCAATCTTGCGGGAGAGCTCTTATGCTGGCGACATCTGTCAAAACTGGGTCTTTGGCGTGGTTTGCTCTCCCGTGGTGCAAAAGAAATGGAACGGACGTGGCGTGCAGGTAAAGACATAGTTTAATTATAACTATAAACTACAAAGTACAAACAAAAGGGTACAAACAAAAGGCGCTCACAGCGG
Organism: Entelurus aequoreus; assembly: GCF_033978785.1. NCBI lineage: Eukaryota > Metazoa > Chordata > Actinopteri > Syngnathiformes > Syngnathidae > Entelurus > Entelurus aequoreus. The sequence continues at coordinate 33,954,404 of NC_084756.1, read as the reverse complement.
AGGTAAAAAAACTTCACTAGGAAAAAACAAAAAGCGCGCACAATGGCGGAGAACTATGAACATTAAACAAACAAAAACTTACGTGACAAGAGATGAAAACAAGAACTAACGTGACAAGGAACTGTGGACATGGCATGAATGGGTGATGTCGCCAGGACGAACAACAGAAACAGAAAAGCCTATATAGTGACAACAGGTGCGTGACTTAACTGTGAACAGGTGCGTGACATGACAATGTGAAAACGTGAGACAGGTGTGTGTGAGTACAAACGTGGAACAGGTGAAACTAATGGTTGCTATGGTGACAAACAAAACCAGGAAGTGAAACAAGGAACTAAGGAAGTGTCCAAAAAACAAAACAGCACATGGCCAAACAAAAACATGAACACAGACATGACATACATGGTTTAATAGTATTGTTGATCTTCTGTCTATCCTTCCAGTCAGGGGTTTATTTATTTTGTTTCTATCTGCATTTGAGAACGATGCTATCACGTTAGCTCAGTAGCTAAGTGTGTCACCGATGTATTGTCATGGAGATAAAAGTCGCTGTGAATGTCCATTTCGCGTGCTCGACTCTCATTTTCAAGAGGATATAGTATCCCAGGTGGTTTAAAATACAAATCCGTGATCCACAATAGAAAAAGGAGAGAGTGTGGAATCCAATGAGCCAGCTTGTACCTAAGTTACGGTCAGAGCGAAAAAAGATATGTCCTGCACTGCCTCTAGTTCTTCACTCTAACGTTCCTCATCCACGAATCTTTCATCCTCGCTCGAATTAATGGGGTAATCGTCGCTTTGTCGCTCCGAATCTCTCTCACTCCATTGTAAAGGAAAATTGTGAGGAATACTAGCTCCTGTGACGTCACGCTACTTCCGGTACAGGCAAGGCTTTTTTATCAGCGAGCAAAAGTTGCGAACTTTATCGTTGATTTTCTCTACTAAATCCTTTCAGCAAAAATATGGCAATATCGCGAAATGATCAAGTATGACACATAGAATGGATCTGCTATCCCCGTTTGAATAAAAAAAATTCATTTCAGTAGGCCTTTAATGAACAATGAAGACTGCAAAGAATAAAAGTTGTAGGTGGGATCAGTGTATTAGCGGCGGACTACAGCAACACAACCAGGAGGACTTTGAGATGGATAGCAGACACGCTAGCCGCCGACCTCACCTTGACTTCCTCCGTCTCCGGGCCGCCGACCGCATCTATGATCGTCGCTCCGTCGATCGCTGGAACGCAGGTGAGCACGGGTGTTGATGAGCAGATGAGGGCTGGCTGGCGTAGGTGGATAGTTAATGTTTTTAGCATAGCTCTGTGAGGTCCCGTTACTAGTTAGCTTCAATGGCGTTGTTAGCAACAGCATTGTTATGCTTCGCCAGGCTGGAAAGCATTAACCGTGTATTTACATGTCCATGGTTTAATAGTATTGTTGATCTTCTGTCTATCCTTCCAGTCAGGGGTTTATTTATTTTGTTTCTATCTGCATTTAAGCCCGATGTGCTATCACGTTAGCTCCGTAGCTAAAGTGCTTCACCGATGTATTGTCGTGGAGATAAAAGTCACTGTGAATGTACATTTCGCGTTCTTGACTCTCATTTTCAAGAGGACATAGTATCCCAGGTGGTTTAAAATACAAATCCGTGATCCACAATAGAAAAAGGAGAAAGTGTGGAATCCAATGAGCCAGCTTGTACCTAAGTTACGGTCAGAGCGAAAAAAGATACGTCCTGCACTACACTCTAGTCCTTCACTCTTATGTTCCTCATCCACAAATCTTTCATCCTCGCTCAAATTAATGGGGTAATCGTCGCTTTCTCGGTCCGAATCGCTCTCGCTGCTGGTGTAAACAATGGGGAAATGTGAGGATCCTTTCAACCTGCGACGTCACGCTACTTCCGGTACAGGCAAGGCTTTTTTATCAGCGACCAAAAGTTGCGAACTTTATCGTCGATGTTCTCTACTAAATCCTTTCAGCAAAAATATGGCAATATCGCGAAATGATCAAGTATGACACATAGAATGGATCTGCTATCCCCGTTTAAATAAAAAAAATTCATTTCAGTAGGCCTTTAATGCCTTTTAATTTATATTTTAACCTTGTCAAATTCTTCTTTAACTGGGAGTGTTTAATGTAGTGTAAGATTTTCTGTTAAAATAAAGCCAATAATGACATTTTTCATAGTTCCCTTTATTTGGAAAAGTATCTATACATTTAGTATCGGTACTACAAGGATAATTATTGAGCCTAAGCATCGTGTCAGTCACACTAAACCAGCGTTTAAAGGCCTACTGAAAGCCACTACTAGCGACCACGCAGTCTGATAGTTTATATATCAATGATGAAATCTTAACATTATAACACATGCCAATACGGCCGGGTTAACTTATAAAGTGACATTTTAAATTTGCCGCTAAACTTCCGGTTCGAAACGCCTCTGAGGATGACGTATGCGCGTGACGTAGACCGGGGAACACGGATATGCCTTCCACATTGAAGGCCGTATTGGCATGTGTTATAATTCTAACGACGCTAAGGCTAACTTAGCAACCGGAGCTCAAAGAGCTATGATAAAAACATTAGCGCTCCACCTACGCCAGCCAGTCCTCATCTGCTTTGCTCAGCAACACCCGTGCTCACCTGCGTTCCAGCGATTGACGGCGCGACGAAGGAGTTCACCAGATCATCCGTGCGGTGGGTCTGCTAGCATCGGCTAGGCGTCTGCTAGCATCGGCTAGGCGTCTGCTATCCGAGTAAATGGTCCTTGTGTTGCTACAGCCACCTACAACGTTCTTCTTTGCAGCCTCCATTGTTCATTAAACAAATTGCAAAAGATTCACCAACACAGATGTCCAGAATACTGTGGAATTTTGAAATGAAAACAGAGCTATTTTGTATTGTGTTCAATGGAGAAGGCATACCTCTGTTCCTCGGGCTACGTCACGCGCATACGTCATCCTTCGAAGGCTTTTTCAACCGGAAGTGTGGCGGGAAATTTAAAATTGCACTTTATAAGTTAACCCGGCCGTATTGGCATGTGTTGCAATGTTAAGATTTTATCATTGATGTATAAACTATCAGACTGCGTGGTCGCTAGTAGTGGCTTTCAGTAGGCCTTTAAAGGTCAAATGGAACCCTCACAGGCTGAATTGTCAGAAATGACTGAAAATCAGTCACAGCCTGCAGAGATAGAAAATCAGGTGGACACAAATCAAACATCTGCTGTAAAAAACGCACAGTGAAAATGACACCAAAAGCTCTAATGGTGAGAATTGAAACACTTCAGAAGGAGAGAAGATCCAAATTAAACAAGGCAAGCAACATGCAGAAACATATCATGGAGAGGATGGAAAATGGAGAGGACAAAATGGAAGTGCAAGCGGCTTTCACCAAATATCTCAATTTTATAAAGGAAACTGCAAGTGCACACAAATCCCTCCTACCAATTCTACCTACAGAAGACCAAATCAAACACGACATATAGTACAAAGCCAAATTAATCAATGTACATGAATTTGTTGACACCTGGACAAAAACACCAACCCTGGGAAATATTGAGGATTTGGAAAACAAAATTACTCCAAATGACAGCATTTCTAATGTTATAAGTCACAAATCACATGGGAGTCACACACACTCTGGTTCTAGTCGGTCAAGCACCTCCTCAGCTCGCAGACAGGCAGAGGTCGAAAGGGCTGCCCTCGCTGTCCGCTCTGCAGCTCTACAGGAAAAACATGCATTGGAAGAGGAGGAGGAAAAGATAAAAAGGAAATTGGAAGAGGAGTTGTTACAGATCAAAAGGAAATTGGAAGAGGAGTCACAGGAGACTACGCTCCATCCAGACCCACACCTCCCGCCACCTGAACAGTTTTTTCCCCTCGGCCATCAGGCAAATGAACCATAACTCCTAACAGCAGCTCCTTGAATCCCTTCTAAGTCTATCTGATAGCTCAGTCACAGCTCTTTTTATACCAAATATGTGTTATATGTGTTTTATGTCGCACGTTTGCACCAAGAAAAATTCCTAGTTTGTGAACCCGTTCTCAAACAATGGCAATAAAACTACTCTGATTCTGAGATCAAAAGGAAACTGGAAGAGGAAAAGATCAAAAAGAAATTGGAAGAGGAGAGGGAAAGAATGAGAAAGAAAAAGGAAATGATAGATCTGGATGCTCAATTGGCAGCTGCTGATGCGAAATTAGCAGTTTTAAAAGCTCCCAGCCTTCATGCTCCCTGACATACAGCATCTGATGGCATGAACTCCTACTTAAAGAGAACCAAGGAACCACCAGTCACTCTCAACCTCCAGGCTAAAGACTATCAACCCCTCACACAGCAGCAATCAAGGCAAGTTAACATTTCCCCTCCAACCAATGGCACGCCCACTTTATGGGATTTATTGCACAGGCAAAATGAGATTGCAACATTGCAAATGTCGTTGCAAACTTCTCATCTACTCACACACAGCGAGATTCCCTATTTTGACCGTGATCCATTACTGTACAGAACCTTTGTCAGAGCATTTGTGCAATGTGTTGAGAAAAACACAAGCAACAAAGGAGATTGTCTGTACTATCTGGAAATGTACACTAGGGGTCAACCTAAAGAACTGGTACGTAGCTGTCAACACATGCCCCCAGATAGAGGCTATGAGATGGCAAAGTATTTGTTGGAAAAACACTTCGGTGACCAGTACCAGATAACAGCAGCTTACATGGAGAAAGTGTTCAACTGGCCTGTGGTGAAGTCTGAAGATGTACGAGCTCTGCAAGCTTACTCACTGTACCGTCGAGAATGTTGCACTGCCATGGAAAATGTGCAGTACATGCAGGAACTTAAAGCTCTACTGAAATGAATTTTTTTTATTCAAACGGGGATAGCAGATCTATTCTGTGTGTCATACTTGATCATTTCGCGATATTGCCATATTTTTGTTGAAAGGATTTAGTAGAGAACAACGACGATAAAGATAGCAACTTTTGGTATCTGACAAAAAAAAGCCTTGCCCCTACCGGAAGTAGCGTGACGTAGTCAGTTGAACATTTCCGCAAAGTTCCCTATTGTTTACAGTGATGGCGGCCAGAAGTGAGAGCGATTCGGACCGAGAAAGCGATGATTTCCCCATTAATTTGAGCGAGGATGAAAGATTTGTGGATGAGGAAAGTGCGAGTGAAGGACTAGTAGGGAGTGGAAGCGATTCAGATAGGGAAGATGCTGTGAGAGCCGGGGGTGACCTGATATTCAGCTGGGAATGACTACAACAGTAAATAAACACAAGACATATATATACTCTATTAGCCACAACACAACCAGGCTTATATTTAATATGCCACAAATTAATCCCACATAACAAACACCTAGGTGTTTGTTATGCTAGCTCCTAGCTCCCGTCCATATAACCCGCCAATACAATTCAAACACCTGCACAACACACACAATCACTCAGCCCAAAGGACCGTTCACCTAACCCAAGGTTCATAAAGCTTATATATTTACCCAAAGTTACGTACGTGACACGCACGTACGGGCAAGCGATAAAATGTTTGGAAGCGCAGCTGCGTACTCACGGTAGCACGTCTGCGTCTGTGTATCCAAATCAAAGTAATCCTGGTAAGAGTTTGTGTTGTCCCAGTTCTCTACAGGCGTCTGTGTATCGAAGTCAAAGTCCTCCTGGTAAGAGTCTCTGTTGTCCGAGTTCTTCAATCTTGACTGCATCTTTTGGGAATGTACACAATGAAACACCGGCTGTGTTGTGTTGCTGACTTCCCTCACAAAATACTCCGCTTCGCACCGACAACTTTCTTCTTTGCTTGCTCAGCTTCTTTCTCCATAATGCAATGAACAAATTGCAACAGATTCACCAACACAGATGTCCAGAATCATGTGGAATAATGAGATGAAAACAGAGCTATTTTGTATTGGCTTCAATGGGCTACCGATACTCCTGTTTCACTGGCTACGTCACGCGCATACGTCATCATCCAAAGGAGTTTTCAACCGGAAGTTTAGCAGGAAATTTAAAATGTCACTTTATAAGTTAACCCGGCCGTATTGGCATGTGTTGCAATGTTAAGATTTCATCATTGATATATAAACTATCAGACTGCATGGTCGGTAGTAGTGGCTTTCAGTAGGCCTTTAATTTAGAGTTATTTGGACACTAGGAGAACATATTCTAAGTAAAAAAGACTTAATGTAGAGTTATTTGGTTAGGGTTAGAGGGTTAGGGCCAGGGTTAAAAGGTTAGGGTTATAATAAGGCCATGCTGAATAAGGCATTAATAAGTACTTAATAATGACTAGTTAAGAGCCAATATGTTACTAATTTGCATGTTAATAAGCAACTAATTAATGGTGAATATGTTCCCCATACTAAAGTGTTACTATGTTTTATTACTGGTGGACAAAATGAAGCGTGCATGAACATCACCTTGTTCAAAGAACAAAACCAACACAGTGCATAAACTCACAACAAATAACACACCTGCAAATCAGTCTGACTTCTGCTGTTGCCGTATCCGTAATACGCCGATAGGGAGAAGTTTTTATTTACACGATGAGTCGGGTGTGTCTTGACCTCCACCGAACCCCTGAGCCCGACTCACCGAACCCCTAGGGTTCCATCGAACCCAGGTTAAAAAAACACTGTTCTAAAGCTAACAATCATCTCTTTACATTCTTCAACAAGGTCGACTCATTTCCATTTCAAGGGCTTGAAATTCAAATAGTTTTGAAAAGACAAAACTTCAAGTCACTCACCTTCATCTTTCGTCTTTATGTCCGTTGGTGATTTTCTGGAAGTTGTTGGCGCTGATTCACTTTCACTTTCTCTTTTAGCGGACGTCGCCATCTTAGCATAGCAGAAGTCGTCCATCTTCTATCACGTCTTCAATCTTCACTTCAGATATCGATCCAAACTCAATGCACGTTTGGTGGCTCTGGGAAATAGAATTGAGATATGTGTTGCTATATTTGCTGTCAATCATATGACTTTAAGATCGTCAATTCGACAATTCTCCGACAAACCATAGCACGTGGTCTTCGTCTTTTTGCTTCGCTTCAAGTACATTTGCGCATGCGCTGGAAGCCCGCAACTTCCGTTTCCTACTCCGCAGCAGTGATTTTTCAAAATAAAGGCATTTTAGTCTTGTTTTAAAACAATGGTTGGCAAATGTATCAATCATCAAATAATCGATAACTACTGTTTGAAAAGTATATACATATATATATATATATACAAGCACGTGCACAGACTTTTTCCATGGCTGTTGTTCAAAGCAAAATGCGTCGATCTAGACGGCCGCTGCTGCAGTTCGCTGCGTCGTTGTCGTTTGTCTTTGTTCTTTGTTCGCTTTGTACTTTTTTATACTTTTACATTTACTCTACATTTACTTTTTATCTAGTCGTGCCCTTCTAAAAATGCAGTTTAGAAGTGTTTTGTTCGTCATACTGACGGTGGGGACGCTACTGAAGTGTTGATACCAACCAAACCTACCCCCCCTCCACATCCCACACCCCGGATTGTAAATAATGTAAATAATGCAATGTAAATACTCTGATGATTGTCTTGTGTGATGACTGTATTATGAAAATAGTATATATCTGTATCATGAATCAATTCAAGTGGACCCCGACTTAAACAAGTTGAAAAACTTATTGGGGTGTTACGTAACACCCCAATAAGTTTGTACAATTGACCACTAAATGGTACCATTTAGTGGTCAATTGTACGGAATATGTACTTCATTGTGCAACCTACTAATACAAGTTTCAATCAATTTCAATCAATAAGAGCTCAGACGGACAACAAGAGTGGAGATCGAGGCTCTGTGTGGGAGAAAATCGATTCGAATTAAAATTGCAATTTTCATGTTGTGCGATTCAGAATTGATTGTCATTTTTAAAAAATCGATTTCTTTATTTTATTTTATTAATTAATTAATTAATTAATTAATCCAACCAAACAATACACAGCAATACCATAACAATGTAATCCAATTCCAAAACCAAACCCGACCCAGCAACACTCAGAACTGCAATAAACAGAGCAATTGAGGAGACACAAACACCACACAGAACAAACCAGAAGTAGTGAAACAAAAATTAATATTATCAACAACAGTATCAATATTAGTAACAATTTCAACATAACAGTGATTAAAAATCCCTCATTGACATTATCATAAGACATTTATAAAAAAAAAAAAAAAAAAAAAAAAAAAGTACCTCAAGTAGAAAGTTGAATGTGCATATGAAAGCAACAATCATTACAAACAAAATAATACAATAAATAAATACAAATAAAATAATATTTTGAAAGATAGCCGTATAGACGTAACTGCACTTTTAGTCCAAATGCTGTAGATAAAAAAGTAGTGATAATATATGAGGTCTAGTCTTACATATAGGACTGCACAATTATGGGCAAAATAATTATTCAGATTATTTTTATCAATATTGAAATCAGGATTATTAATCAGGATTATTCATTATGTTAGGTAAAACAGTGTTGGCTTGTGAACGCCACGCCATCATGTCATTTGTAACATCTAAAACATGCTCTAGGTAAACATCATCTATACATTTAACAACAAATATTTGTGTTCATTATTATTATCAGCGTTTCTTTAAGTTATGTACATGTACATGTACTAATGTGTGTACATGTATATGTACTAATGTGTGTACATGTACATGTAGATGTACTAATAATACTCGACTACGAGTGACTGCCGATGATGATGATGACATGTATATGTACTAATGTGTGTACATGCACATGTAGATGTACTAATAATACTCGACTACGAGTGACTGCCGATGATGATGATGACATGTATATGTACTAATGTGTGTACATGTACATGTAGATGTACTAATGTGTGTACATGTACATGTACATGTACTAATGTGTGTACATGTACCTGATGTATAAGGACAGATCCATTAAGAGTTGTATAGGTATTAATTATACACCATCAAACATTACCAAAATGCTATGTCACATGAATGGTTATTAAAGTAATTACTTTGTGGAATGAAAAAACACAAGTCATGTAAAAAAAAACAAACTTGTTTACTTTTTGACATCAATACAAAACACAAAGCAGTTTGGCTAATGAAGATAAAGTCTAATAAACAAGCTTTGTTCTTCAACAACAAATATGTCCTTCAGTCCAACAGTTTAAACTGGAGTGATACCTCTCACATCTAATACACAATCTTTGTGCCTCACCGACAACTCCGCCTGCGTTCAATTGGATGAGATGCCAAAACATTTGAGCTAGTATTGATGTTATTGGAAGAGTGATAAAGTTATGAGTTAAGTTAAAGGAGGAGTCAACAAAGTGCAGACTTTAAAGAAGGTTGCCCACACATGGCCTGCCTCATGCCAACTCTCAGTCCCAGCAGCTGACGGAAGGACGCTAGTTGCAGCTTGAAAATGAAAGTGCAACATGAAATATGTTTATCCTCCAACAGCATTGTGCTCTTCATGGCACAGCGAGTCTCATTGAAATGAAGTGAAAGGAAGCCATCAGCTATGTTTACTCGGAGGGAACATTTTCAAAGCAAAGTCGGCGTATAGTCGCCGCCATGTTTACGCCAACCGAACGGCTGGAGTGCGCATGCCCAGGCCAGACGGCGCTTCGGTTTAACAGGAAGTAAACCTTGTTGTCTGGAATGCGTTAATAAATGTATGCTTTTTCTGCAATTAAGAAATTAAACGGTATTATTGTCTGGAATTGTATGGTGGTTTATCATTATACTGTTTACCTTTACATCCCTATTCTTTATATACATTCCATTTCCTCTTTAAAGCAAGACTCAAAACACACCTATTCCTTTGAGACTGAAACATTTATTAGTAGATGCACAGTACAGTACATATTCCGTACAATTGACCACTAAATGGTAACACCCCAATAAGTTTTTCAACTTGTTTAAGTCGGGGTCCACGTTAATCAATTCCTGACTGTTTATTCACTGTAAATGTTATCCATCTTTGTTGTTTTTATCCAATTGTTTGTTTTGTATTTGTACCGTGTCCTTGGGTGCCGGAAAAATGTGCCTTATAAGTCAAATGTATTTGTGGCGGTTGCCCTCCAGGGGTTCTTCTGACCATCAAGTACCGACATGAGAGCCCGGGTTTCTGGATGTAATACTGTTTTATTGTCCGTGTTTTCCATCATTCTGCTTTCTAGCACAAAGTCTGTCTTGCTCCAGCTCCAACAACCTCTCTCCTCCCAGTTTGCTGCTTATACAGAGCGACAGGTGATTAGATAAAAAGGCCCAGGTGGGCCATCTACGCACCTGTCGCTGACTTCGAGGCCAGCCCTGGCACACCCTGCTTCGCTGCAGGCCCGCAGGCCACGCCCCCCTCCACAGTATTATTATCATCATCACGTTCTGTCATCGTTATGGGACTGTCACATGTTGAATTATGAGAAGACATTTTGGTTATGAAGTGATGAACTGTTGAGTCACATTCTTCAGTATTAAAAAGAAGACAAGCTTTTGATAGAAATGTGAGATATATGTTTTAATTACTTTAGCGTCTGCAGTGAGAACTTCATTAATGTTAACATTATAACACATGCCAATACGGCCGGGTTAACTTATAAAGTGACATTTTAAATTTGCCGCTAAACTTCCGGTTCGAAACGCCTCTGAGGATGACGTATGCGCGTGACGTAACCCGGGGAACACGGATATGCCTTCCACATTGAAGCCAATACGAAAAAGCTCTGTTTTCATTTCATAATTCCACAGTATTCTGGACATCTGTGTTCGTGAATCTGTTGCAATCATGTTCATTGCATTATGGAGAAAGAAGCTGAGCAAGCAAAGAAGAAAGTTGTCGGTGCGAAATGGACGTATTTTTCGAACGTAGTCAGCAACAACAGTACACAGCCGGCGCTTCTTTGTTTACATTCCCGAAAGATGCAGTCAAGATGGAAGAACTCGGATAACAGAGACTCTAACCAGGAGGACTTTTGACTTCGATACACAGACGCCTGTAGAGAACTGGGACAACACAGACTCTTACCAGGATTACTTTGATTTGGATGACAAAGACGCAGACGTGCTTCTGTGAGTATGCAGCTTTGGCTTCTAAACATTTGATCGCTTGACCGTATGTGCGCAACTATTTTTTGCGTATGTACGTAACTTTTTAAAAATATATAAGCTTTATTAACCTTGGGTTAGGTGAACGGTCTTTTGGGCTGAGTGATTGTGTGTGTTGATCAGGTGTTTGAATTGTATTGGCGTGTTCTATGGAGCTAGGAGCTAGCATAGGAGCTAGGAGCTAGCATAACAAACACGCAGGTGTTTTTATGCAGGATTAATTTGTGGCATATTAAATATAAGCCTGGTTGTGTTGTGGCTAATAGAGTAAATATATGTCTTGTGTTTATTTACTGTTTTAGTCTTTCCCAGCTGAATACCAGGTACCGTGAGTATGCAGCCTTGGCTGCTAAACATTTGATAGCTTGACCGTACGTGCGCGTCACGTACGTAACTTTTTAAAAATATATGAGCTTTATGAACCTTGGGTTAGGTGAACGGTCTTTTGGGCTGAGTGATTGTGTGTGTTGATCAGGTGTTTGAATTGTATTGGCGTGTTCTATGGAGCTAGGAGCTAGCATAGGAGCTAGCATAACAAACACGCAGGTGTTTTTATGCAGGATTAATTTGTGGCATATTAAATATAAGCCTGGTTGTGTTGTGGCTAATAGAGTATATATATGTCTTGTGTTTATTTACTGTTGTAGTCATTCCCAGCTGAATATCAGGTACCGTGAGTATGCAGCCTTGGCTGCTAAACATTTGACAGCTTGACCGTATGTGCGCGTCACGTACGTAACTTTTTAAAAATATATAAGCTTTATGAACCTTGGGTTAGGTGAACGGTCTTTTGGGCTGAGTGATTGTGTGTGTTGATCAGGTGTTTGAATTGTATTGGCGTGTTCTATGGAGCTAGGAGCTAGCATAGGAGCTAGCATAACAAACACGCAGGTGTTTTTATGCAGGATTAATTTGTGGCATATTAAATATAAGCCTGGTTGTGTTGTGGCTAATAGAGTATATATATGTCTTGTGTTTATTTACTGTTGTAGTCATTCCCAGCTGAATATCAGGTCACCCCCGGCTCTCACAGCATCTTCCCTATCTGAATAGCTTCAACTCCCCACTAGTCCTTCACTTGCACTTTACTCATCCACAAATCTTTCATCCTCGCTCAAATTAATGGGGAAATTGTCGCTTTCTCGGTCCGAATCTCTCTCACTTCATGCGGCCATCATTGTAAACAATAGGGAACTTTGCGTATATGTTCAACTGACTACGTCACGCTACTTCCGGTAGGGGCAAGCCTTTTTTTTTATCAGATACCAAAAGTTGCAATCTTTATCGTCGTTGTTCTATACTAAATCCTTTCAACAAAAATATGGCAATATCGCGAAATGATCAAGTATGACACATAGAATAGATCTGCTATCCCCGTTTAAATAAAAAAAATTCATTTCAGTAGGCCTTTAAGATTTCATCATTGATGTATAAACTATCAGACTGCGTGGTCGGTAGTAGTGGGTTTCAGTAGGCCTTTAACATTCTCTGTTGGAAAGACTAAAGTCATGAATTTTACAAAGAGGAAAGTTCAAAACAAGCTCCAAATTAAACTCTATAGAGAAAATATAGAAGAGGTACAAGTATTTCAATAGAAGAATGTAGGGTTCCATCTCGGTCCACACTCCATATCAGAAGGTGGCGCTGTTAAAGTAGAAAAGAAGAAGAAGAAGAGCAGTCCTGCCTTGTAACGTCAAGTGTGTCGTGAAAGCACATTGACGGAGAAAGACGCTAGAAGGACGCTAATAAGTCAGTCTTATTATTTGTTCTCCAGTTTGAAATATTTACGTCGTATAAAATACATATTTGATTCTTTATTCAAGGATAAAATGGTCTGGATGCGCTAGAAGCACCGTGCCGCTTCTCCTGCTATCTTTGCTTGTTAGTTAGCTTAGCTCGCTAGTTAGCTTAGCTTGTTAGCTGCTAACAGAAGTTATTAACACGTCGCTAAGTAGAGATCAAGTGTGAGAGTAAAGTGTTGTGATTGTGTGAAAATGTCTACATTACACATGTTGAGAGCGTTGGTGGATCAGCGACTAACTGCTGCCGTTGAAGAAATATTTGTAGTGTTAGAAAGAACGATAGCAGAATACGAGGCGGAACTTTCTAGAATAAAAGAGGAGAACTATCAACTACTGGACGCTGTTTTCAAGAAACATCAAGTTGTGTTACACAGAACAGGTTTGTTGACTTCTTACTCTCTAATCTTTACTAACTTTATATTTGACTAATAACAAGAAAATGACATTTGGAATATATCAGAGGTGGGACCAAGTCATTGCTTTGCAAGTCACAAGTAAGTCTTAAGTCTTTGCCCTCAAGTCTCGAGTCAAGTCCTGAGTCAAGACAGGCAAGTCCAGAGTCAAGTCCAAAGTCAAGACTGGAAAGTCTCAAGTCAAGTCCCAAGTCCTGCATTTTGAGTTTCGAGTCCTTTCGAGTCCTTTTAACCACAGACTAATATATTTACACAGATTGTGTATGCTTTTAAAACGCTGTATTAATTTATTAAAACTACGTTACGTTCTGGGCCGTGTGCTTAAGCACTGCACGGATGAACTGACGGATGTATTTGTTTCCATTTTTAATCTGTCACTGTCTACATCATGGGTCCCTGCCTGTTTTAAAACAGCTACAATAATTCCCATCCCCAAACAGGCCATCATCTCATGCCTAAATGACTACAGACCTGTAGCACTCACCTCCATACCTGCCAAATGCATGGAGAGACTGATATTGAAACGGATTAAAAAGGCAATACTACTATCCCTTGACCCATATCAGTTCGCGTACCGGGAGAACCGATCAACCGAAGACACCATCGCTATTGTACTCCATAGACTCTTGGAACATCTTGAGCTTAAGGACACTTATGCAAGACTGCTCTTTGTCCATTTCAGCTCAGCATTTAACAGTATAAGGCCAAACAGACTCAGATCTAAGCTTCACAACCTTGGTCTGAACGCCTTCCTCTGCAACTGGATTTTGGACTTTTTAACGAATCGCACACAGTACGTGAAAATAGGCGAGCACATTTCTGCCACGCTCACCATCAACACCGGTGCCCCACAGGGTTGTGTGCTAAGCCCTGTGCTCTTCACCCTCTTCCACATGACTGCATAGCCTCTTCAACATCCAATCTCACAAATGCAGAGGACACATTTCACCACACCTAGTGTGTGTGTGACAATCATTGGTACTTTAACTTTACTTTAACTTAACAATGATGAGACAGCATACAATGCAGAGGTCCAACAGCTGGCTTCATGGTGTGCTAACAACAACTTGGTTCTTAACACTAACAAAACCAAAGAACTAATTGTAGACTTCCGCAGGAAAGAGCAGAACAAACACTCTCCACTTTTAATTAATAACAATCTCATAGAAAGGGTCAAGCATTTCAAATTCTTAGGGGTGAACATAACAGAAAATCTATGCTGGGACATTAACACTGCTTCTACAGTCGGAAAGGCCCAACAACGTCTTTTATTTTTGAGGACACTAAAATGCGCAAACATTCCGCAGAAATCAATGGTAAACTTTTACAACTGTGCCATCAGCAGTGTCCTCACTTACGGCTTTTTAGTGTGGTTTGCTAGCTGCACTAAAGCGAACCAACCTCCAGCGAGTGGTTAAAGCGGCGGGGAAAATTACAAGGACGATACTCCCAGAGATGAGTGCCATGTACACAACTCGCTGCCTAAAGCGAGTACATAACATCCTGAAGGACAGATACCACCCAGCACATGGCCTCGTCAACCTGCTACCCTCTGGAAGGAGGTGTAGATCGACTCGCGCCAGGACCACCAGAATGTCTCACAGTCTGTATCCCCAGGCTGTGAGACTGCTAAATGAACAGCCTGCCCCTTTGCTGCCCCGGACCATCTTATTACCTCACTCTTCACCACCTCAATAATTGTGCTGTGGACATTGCATTGCTGCAACATCAACGTATCACCCATCAGACATCTGACTGTTCCCAACCCCACGCCTCTCTATTCGCCATCTTCCTGACAATGCTAAATTGTAAACTATGGTCAACCTGCACTTCAATGCAGATTCAATGCCCCTAGACCAGTGGTTCTTAACCATGTTGGAGGTACCGAACCCCACCAGTTTCATATGCGCATTCACCGAACCCTTCTTTAGTGAAAAATATATATATATATATTTTCAAATTCAAGACAAAGTTATGTTTTTTTTAACCGGTGCATGAACATCACCTTGTTCAAAGAACAGAACCAACACAGTGCATGAACTCACAACAAATTACACACCTGCATGTTTTCTATATACTTTTTCACTTTTATAAAGATTTGATACCTTTATATTTTAATGCGATCATTAAAATGTGTGACTTCTGCTGTTGCCGTATCTATAATACGCCGATAGGGAGAAGTTTTTATTTACACGATGAGTCGGGTGTGTCTCGCCCTCCGCGGCGGATAGTTCGCCGAACCCCTGAGGCCGACTCACCGAACCCCTAGGGTTCGATCGAACCCAGGTTAAGAACCACTGCCCTAGACAAAGCTCAAACAAAATCTCGTTGACATGTATGACTTAAGTGTTATTATGACAATGACAATAAAGGAATTGATTGATTGATTGATACATTACATTTCTTACAAGTATTATTATCACTGAAGGACAGTAGAACGAGGCTAAACATGTTACACACAAAGGACGGGCAAGCTAAGAGCTAAGATAGCCGCTAAATTAGCTTGAAACAAGAATAAATAAGTGCTTAGTAATTTTTCTCATTCAAAATGAATTGGCCGTTTTTCAAATTTCTATCATTTCCACTTTTTTCAACCGATTCAAATCATTCCACCTTCAACATATTCCGCTAATCCTGGACATTCAAACTATAATTTTTCCAAGTTCCAAAAACTTTGAAGAATACCCAGAATTCCCGTTTTTTTCAAACCCTTTTTTCACCCTTTTTTCTGTCGACCACATTTTTCAACCCACTTCAACCGTTCCACCGGCAAATCATTCCTCTTAAAAAACGAAGTTAAAAAACGAAGTTTTTTTCTCTGGAAAAATTCCAGCTTTTCCCGAAATTCCAGGAATTCCATAATACTATTTCTCAATTGAAAAATGTTTACTACTTCAACATTTCTCGACCGATTTGAAAAACTCCAACACCAACCATCCACTCATTCAGAACATTCCATTTTTTTTAGCATTTTCAAAAAATGTCCCGCTTTTCCCAAAATTCCCAAAATTTACATGAAATTCTCATTGAAAATAATGGGACATTTTTCAAAGTTCAACAACTCCAACATTTTTCATCCGATTCAGACCATTCCAACTTCAAACTGTTCAGCCTATTCGGTAATCACAGGCTTTCCCTTGACAAATTCCAAAAATTCCCAGAATTCCACGTTTTCCGGGACATTTTTCCCTATTCAAAATGAATTAGCCATTTTTCAAAATTCCACCATTTCCACATTTTTCAACCGATTCAAACCATTCCACCTTCAACATATTCCACTAATTCTGGAAATTGAAATTACAACATTTTTTAACCCACTTCAACCGTTCCACCGTCAAAGCATTCCTCTTAATCAGGACAGAAAACAAAGTTATTTTTTGAACTGGAAAAATTCCCGGTTTTCCCGAAATTCAAGGAATTCCATAATACCATTTCTCAATTAAAAATGTTACGACTTCAACATTTCTCAACCGATTTAAAAAATCCCAACACCAACCATTTCAACTCATTCAGAACATTCACATTTTTTAGCATTTTCAAAAAAAAATCCCGCTTTCCCCGAAATTCTCAAAAATGTCCATGAAATTCCCATTGAATGGAATAAAATGAAAGTTCCACAACTCGCACATTTTTCATCCGATTCAAACCGTTCCAACTTCAAAATATTCAGTGTGTTCAGGAATTGTGTGATCCCTTTCAACACTTAATAAATGAAATTCCCGGATTTTCTAGAATTCCAAATCTTTAGGGACAATTTCCCCATTCAAAATTAACTATCCATTTTTCAAACTTCCACAATTCCCACATTTTTCAAACCATTCCACCTTCAACACATTTAATTCATCCTGGAAATTCAAACAACCATTTTTCCACATTCAACACATTTCCAGGAATTCCGTTTCTAACCTTATTTCCAACCTTTTTTAGTGTGATGACTCCTTTCACATTGTTCAATCAATCAATCAATCAATGTTTATTTATATAGCCCTAAATCACAAGTGTCTCAAAGGGCTGTACAAGCCACAACGACATCCTCGGTACAGAGCCCACATACGGGCAAGGAAAAACTCACCCCAGTGGGACGTCGGTGAATGACTATGAGAAACCTTGGAGAGGACCGCATATGTGGGTAACCCCCCCCCTCTAGGGGAGACCGAAAGCAACGGATGTCGAGTGGGTCTGACATAACATTGTGAAAGTCCAGTCCACAGTGGATCCAACACATCAGCGGGAGTCCAGTCCACAGCGGGGCCAACAGGAAACCGTCCCGAGCGGAGACGGGTCAGCAGCGCAGAGATGTCCCCAACCGATGCACAGGCTAGTGGTCCACCCGGGGTCCCGACTCTGGACAGCCAGCACTTCATCCATGGCCACCGGACCTATGCAACTCCCCCTCGCAAGGGACAGGGGAGAAGAGGAAAGAAGAAAAGAAACGGCAGATCAACTGGTCTAAAAAAAGGGGGGTCTATTTAAAGGCTAGAGTATACAAATAAGTTTTAAGATGGGACTTAAATGCTTCTACTGAGGTAGCATCTCTAACTGTTACCGGGAGGGCATTCCAGAGTACTGGAGCCCGAATAGAAAACGCTCTATAGCCCGCAGACTTTTTTTGGGCTCTGGGAATCACTAATAAGCCGGAGTTCTTTGAACGCAGATTTCTTGTCGGGACATATGGTACAATACAATCGGCGAGATAGGCTGGAGCTAAACCGTGTAATATTTTATACGTAAGTAGTAAAACCTTAAAGTCGCATCTTAAGTGCACAGGAAGCCAGTGCAAGTGAGCCAGTATAGGCGTAATATGATCAAACTTTCTTGTTTTTGTCAAAAGCCTTGCAGCCGCATTTTGTACCAACTGTAATCTTTTAATGCTAGACATAGGGAGACCCGAAAATAATACGTTACAGTAATCGAGACGAGACGTAACGAACGCATGAATAATGATCTCAGCGTCGCTAGTGGACAAGATGGAACGAATTTTAGCGATATTACGGAGATGAAAGAAGGCCGTTTTAGTAACACTCTTAATGTGTGACTCAAACGAGAGAGTTGGGTCGAAGATAATACCCAGATTCTTTACCGAGTCTCCTTGTTTAATTGTTTGGTTGTCAAATGTTAAGGTGGTATTATTAAATAGATGTTGGTGTCTAGCAGGACCGATAATCAGCATTTCCGTTTTCTTAGCATTGTTCAACTCATTTCAACCATTCCATTGTCAAAACATTCCTCTGAGTCAGGACAAAAAAACAAGTTGGTTTAAGAACTTAAAAAATTCCCGGTTTCCCCGAAATTCAAACTCTTCAACATTCAAACCATTCCAACATTCAAACTATTCTTACATTCATACTACATTCTGTCAGCATTTCAGTTCAACTTCAGCATTGGAGCATTCACACGCAATTTTTTCAGGGATTGCTTCATCTAGTTATTATTATTATTATAATTAAATGTAGCTTACCACATTGAATGTGTGGACCACATGAATGATGCCTTTTCAGTTCTCACTCTAACGCAATTTGATTGTCTAGAAACGCATTAAATTAATCTAATCCATTATTACTATTAATAATAAGGTAAACAAGTTATATTTTGAAGGAATAGTCAGTAATCTGATTACTGCTTCCCAGTTTAACTATGGCAACACTATCTAAATGAAAGCAAAACAGATGTAATCTTTTTTGGCTAACATGTTGACAGTGCTCATGCTTTTTTTAGAGCAGACATGTCTCTAAAGATTAATGTGAAAATCACTGTAATTATTGTCCACCAGCAGAGGGAGCTCATCACTAGTACTACTGCGTGGAGGCTGGCATGTGGTACATTATGTCCTGTGTGTGTATGACTTATTCAGAGGGAGAACAGCACACTTTCACGTATGGCGTCTACCATTAAGGATTGCAGGAATTACTTTTAGGATGTTTTTATATGAATAAGGTGGATTGGACGTTGGTCTGGGAAGGCATTCCACTGAAGGTCTTCATGTGTCAGCTGGAAGTAGCCTGACTACTGTGAGGGGAAACTGATGAGATTGTGAGATCATATGTTGGTGCAGGACAATGCCTCATGTGACTGAGCAAAGCTGGACTTTTCTAAAGAATGTTTGTTTTCTCCTGTCCCGCAGATGTCGTAGAAGAACATCTTCCTCGTGAGCAGGAAGAAGAGCCACAGCCCCACCACATTAAAGAGGAAGATGTACCACATTCCCATCACATTAAAGAAGAAGGGGAGGAGCCACAACCCCCCCATATTACAGAGGAAGACGAGACGCCACAGACCCATAGTGTTAAACTGTCTCTTCACATTAAAGGCCAAGCGGCGGACCCACTGGTCTTACACAGCAAAAATGAAGAGGAGGACCCACTGACCCCTCACTTTAAGGAGCAAGAGAACCCGCTGACCCCTCACATTAAAGAGGAAAAGGAGGACCCACTGAACCCCTACTTTAAAGAGGAAGAGGAGGACCAAGAGCCACTGCACATTAAAGAGGAAGAGGAGGAGTTCCCAGTGACTGGTGTCCTTGTGAAGAGTGAAGATGATGAGGAGAAGAGAGAGGCGGAGCCTCCAAGCAGCAGCTCAACACAACACATGACAACAGAAGGTGATGGAGACCACTGTGGAGGATCACAAGCAGACAAGATGTTAGCTCCACTATCAGATAGTGAGGACACAACGTCACACTCTCCTGACACTGATGATGAACACTCTAAAGATGATGCAACATGTCACACTGACAACACTCACTTCACATGTTCTCACTGTGACAAAACCTTTAAATACCATTGTCGTCTGAAAACACACATGAGAACACACACTGGAGAAAAACCTTTTAACTGTTCACTTTGTGGTAAAGGTTTTGTACAAAGTTACAATTTGAAAATACACATGAGAAGACACACTGGTGAAAAATCTTTTATCTGTTCACTCTGTGGTAAAGGTTTTGTACAAAGTCACAGTTTGAAAGCACACATGAGAAGACACACTGGTGAAAAACCTTTTTCTTGTTCAATCTGTGGTAAAGGTTTTGCACACAGTTCATGTTTGGTAAAACACAAAAGAAGACACACTGGAGAAAAATCTTGTATTTGTTCAATCTGTGGTAAAGGTTTTGTAGAAAGTCGCTGTTTGAAAGAACACTTGAGAACACACACTGGTGAAAAATCTTTTATCTGTTCACTCTGTGGTAAAGGTTTTGCACAAAGTCAACATTTGAAAAGACACATGAGAACACACACTGGGGAGAAACCTTTCACATGTTCAATCTGCAACAGAAGCTTTTGTGACCAATCAAACCTTGTAGTACACATGAGAACACACCCAGGAGAGAAAGTGTTGAGTTGCAGTGTGTGTGGTGAAAGATTGTCTTCTGAGTACCAGTGTAAGAAACACAAGTGTGCTGGTGAGAACAGCAGCAGCAAATGAAGATGCAGGATTTGAAATAAACTGTCAAGACTTTAAAGGCCTACTGAAATGAATTTTTTTTATTTAAACGGGGATAGCAGATCTATTCTATGTGTCATACTTGATCATTTCGCGATATTGCCATATTTTTGCTGAAAGGATTTAGTAGAGAACAACGACGATAAAGATTGCAACTTTTGGTATCTGATAAAAAAAACGCTTGCCCCTACCGGAAGTAGCGTGACGTAGTCAGTTGAACATATACGCAAAGTTCCCTATTGTTTACAATGATGGCCGCATGAAGTGAGAGAGATTCGGACCGAGAAAGCGACAATTTCCCCATTAATTTGAGCGAGGATGAAAGATTTGTGGATGAGTAAAGTGCAAGTGAAGGACTAGTGGGGAGTTGAAGCTATTCAGATAGGGAAGATGCTGTGAGAGGCGGGGGTGACCTGATATTCAGCTGGGAATGACTACAACAGTAAATAAACACAAGACATATATATACTCTATTAGCCACAACACAACCAGGCTTATATTTAATATGCCACAAATTAATCCTGCATAAAAACACCTGCGTGTTTGTTATGCTAGCTCCTAGCTCCTCTGCTAGCTCCTAGCTCCATAGAACACGCCAATACAATTCAAACACCCGATCAACACACACAATCACTCAGCCCAAAAGACCGTTCACCTAACCCAAGGTTCATAAAGCTTATATATTTTAAAAAAGTTACGTACATACGCAAAAAAAAGTTGCGCACATACGGTCAAGCGATCAAATGTTTAGAAGCCAAAGCTGCATACTCACAGTAGCACGTCTGCGTCTTTGTCATCCAAATCAAAGTAATCCTGGTAAGAGTCTGTGTTGTCCCAGTTCTCTACAGGCGTCTGTGTATCGAAGTCAAAAGTCCTCCTGGTTAGAGTCTCTGTTATCCGAATTCTTCCATCTTGACTGCATCTTCCGGGAATGTAAACAAAGAAGCGCCGGCTGTGTACTGTTGTTGCTGACTACGTTCGAAAAATATGTCCATTTCGCACCGACAACTTTCTTCTTTGCTTGCTCAGCTTCCTTCTCCATAATGCAATGAACATGATTGCAACAGATTCACGAACACAGATGTCCAGAATACTGTGGAATTATGAAATGAAAACAGAGCTTTTTCGTATTGGCTTCAATGTGGAAGGCATACCCGTGTTCGCCGGGCTACGTCACGCGCATACGTCATCCTCAGAGGCGTTTCGAACCGGAAGTTTAGCGGCAAATTTAAAATGTCACTTTATAAGTTAACCCGGCCGTATTGGCATGTGTTATAATGTTAAGATTTCATCATTGATATATAAACTATCAGACTGCGTGGTCAGTAGTAGTGGCTTTCAGTAGGCCTTTAATGTTGACTTTGTAACAACATCAACACATATAACACGTGTGACATTGTTGTTTGTGTAACAATCTCTTTAATATGCTTCTACATTTATAGATTAGATATTTTATATTAGTGCTTTTTTTCAGTCAAGTACATGCATTAATATGCAATCAAAGTTTGGAGTGTCAGGCAAAAGCCATTATTGTACATCATCCCACAGAGATTCACTTTGCATACATTCATAAAATAAGCTGTTTATTTTGTTTCCCTATCACAGAACGAACAAGTGTTGTCTTCAATTGCAAAACAACATCCTAAAAAATATTTTAAGTGGTCAATTCTGTCTTTTTTTCCTTAAATTAACTCCTTTGCTTTTGGAAGAATGGAAACTTTCAAGATATGAGTATATTTTTTTGTTCCAGAGAAAGTACAGTAAATAATAAATAGTACATAATTAAAAAGATGATATACTATAATTAGAATATTTTGAACAAAAGCCTTTTTAATTGTTTTTCCCCCAGCTCGTACTTAACAATGAAATCTTCAAATAATAAAATACTTTTATCACTCATTAAGAGCATCAATTTCTCATTTTAATATAACAACAATTACATAGTGGAGTATTGTGTGTGAATTAGTTTCCAGTACAACACTTGCTGGTAGGGATGGGTACTGTTCACTTTTAATTCCATGTTTTATGTGTTATACATGTAAATATATTGTGTGTTTGTATTTTGCCAACATGGTAGAATCACATGATTGGCAGGTTGTATCATGTTTTTCTGTCACCTTGAGGAAATGGCATAAAGAGGAAGATGACAATATAATGTCACTTGGACAATGATGTAAAGAACAGAGGAGATTTAGTTTATTTTTAATTTTTGTTTCAGACGATTCTTTTTTTTTTTGTTTTGACAAAACCTCTCCATTATGCAGCTGCTTATTTCTGGTAGCTGGTTAAAAAGATGCTTTACTTTAATAAATATAATGTTATGTATAATATAATGTTTCCAGTGATAAACACAATTGGGAACTGACGTTGCCAAGAATTGAACCCACGTCTTGTAGAATAAAAGGCCAATGGACCTGTTCGGGATTCAGTGGTCTCGTTCTCACGAGACCCTCAATTGACGGGTCAAAGGTCGAGAGGGATAAACAAACGGAGAAAATGGCTTCCTTATTACCGAGTGGTGTTGATTTGGAAGTGAATGTCGACTTTTAATACTTTAATACAAGGAGTGTTGACTCCTTGAAAGCCCATTTGTGTCGTTGTGGATTCAAGGCATTCGGAAATAAAAAAATATCTTGCTGCCAAGAAAAGCGAACAAGAGGTGAAGGAGGAAAAGGCTGAGGACTACCAAAACACTTTGTTAGTAAAAGACACTGGTAACTTTTTGCCAGACCCTCTCTATTTCTGACGGTTGGGTAAGAGAAAAGGATGGCATGAAGCTCTGGCTGCCTACCATGTACTTTGATATAGGCATGTACCTTGTTGTTACACACATGTACTTTGATATAGGCATGTACCTTGTTGTTACACACATGTACTTTGATATAGGCATGTACCTTGTTGTTACACACATGCACTTTGATATAGGCATGTACCTTGTTGTTACACACATGTACTTTGATATAGGCATGTACCTTGTTGTTACACATATGTACTTTGATATAGGCATGTACCTTGTTGTTACACACATGTACTTTGATATAGGCATGTACCTTGGTGTTACACACATGTACTTTGATATAGGCATGTTGCTTGGTGTTACACATATGTACTTTGATATAGGCATGTACCTTGGTGTTACACACATGTACTTTGATATAGGCATGTTGCTTGGTGTTACACATATGTACTTTGATATAGGCATGTACCTTGGTGTTACACACATGTACTTTGATATAGGCATGTACCTTGGTGTTACACACATGCACTTTGATATAGGCATGTTCCTTGGTGTTACACACATGTACTTTGATATAGGTATGTACCTTGGTGTTACAAACATGGACAGAAGAAAGCTTCAAAGTTGTAAAGAAGGCAAGGGTTACAGTTATTTCACAACACGTCAGATGTTTGTATTTTAATGATACCATAGGGTGAGATCACCATCAGCTAACGTGATAGCATCGTGCTTAACTGCGGATAGAAACAGAAGAAACATGCCCCTGACTAGAAGGATAGACAGAAGATCAACAATACTACTATTACTTCTACTATCAGGAGACACCGAACCAAACACTGGACCTGTAACTACACGGTTAATGCTGTCCCGCCTGGCGAAGCCTAGCAATGCTGTTGCTAATGTCGTAGAATTTCTGACCTTTTGACCAATATTTCTTGTCTATTAAGAATGTCTGCTCATTTTCAATTCTCTTCTATTTTGTGCCATTGAATGGACCAGTTGTGGGACAAAGGTGAATATGGAGTTGTGCCAACCTGTCTACAGAATGTTTAGATTTTCCAAATATGACTAAGAGATACGAGATTGTTTTGGAACAGACAAACCAAAACAAAACAATCATGACGCACGAGATAAAAACAGTGACGCA
Organism: Entelurus aequoreus; assembly: GCF_033978785.1. Taxonomy (NCBI): domain Eukaryota; kingdom Metazoa; phylum Chordata; class Actinopteri; order Syngnathiformes; family Syngnathidae; genus Entelurus; species Entelurus aequoreus. Next base: position 33,929,737 of record NC_084756.1, on the reverse strand, counting down.
CGAGATAAAAAACAGTGACGCACAAGAGACATATAAAAAATGGCAGAAGACCGGGACTCGAGAGAGATTTTGGCTTGTGTGTGTCTTGTTTGCTCCGGAGTACATGTGGTCTGTCTGCACGGTCAACTCAATTCAACCTGCACTTCTGATAATGGGTAAATACATTTGTTGTACTAAACTACTTTTGTTGCCTGCTTAAGCTTCGGACAATCCTCTACACTAACGACGCCATTGAAGCTAACTTAGCTACGGGACCTCGACAGAGCTATGCTAAAAACATTAGCTCTCCACCTACGCCAGCCCTCATCTGCTCATCAACACCCGTGCTCACCTGCGTTCCAGCGATCGACGGCGCGACGAAGGACTTCACCCGATCATCGGTGCGGTCGGTGGCTAGCGTCGGATAGCGCGTCTGCTATCCAACTCAAAGTCCTCCTGGTTGTGTTGCTGTAGCCAGCCGCTAATACACCGATCCCACCTACAACTTTCTTCTTTGCAGTCTCCATTGTTCATTAAACAAATTGCAAAAGATTCACCAACACAGATGTCCAGAATACTGTGGAATTTTGAGATGAAAACGGACGCTGTTTCTATTGGGACACCATTGTGTCCCAATACTTTCGTTCAATCCGTGACGTCACGCGCATATGTCATCATACCGAGACGTTTTCAGCCGAATATTTCGCGGGAAATTTAAAATGTCACTTTATAAGTTAACCCGGCCGTATTGGCATGTGTTGCAATGTTAAGATTTCATCATTGATATATAAACTATCAGACTGCGTGGTCGCTAGTAGTGGCTTTCAGTAGGCCTTTAAGGCCGAGTGTATCCATCCATCCATTTTCTACCGCTTGTCCCTTCCGGGGTCGCGGGGGGCGCTGGATGCCTTCCGTGAATGTTCACTGTGCTCCCATAAGCTGTGGCTTGCTATTGAGAAGAAGTCAATAGTGCATATTGTACCTGTTTTGCTGGGTGTGTATTTATATAGAAAACCCAATCTGAATAATAAAATTCATATGAAATGTTTTACTTGTGTAGTGCTTAAGTTTGAACCCAAAAGGCAATGCATGTAATATTCATTCTGTTTGTGTAAAAGTTCAACATTTAGGATGATTTTGAAGTTTTGATTAAATTACAATGATTTTTGTGACTCATGGAAAAAAACATGTTTTTGATGATGATCATGTTCCACAGATTCCACTCCAGTGTTGAGTTTTGGGGACTGCAAAAAAGAAGAAAAATGTGTCATTTAAAATAATTTGCCGAGTAATATAACTGTTAGTTGGTCCTTTTTCGTAAAAAAACAACTGCCAATTGATATAACCTATTAGTAGATAACCCATGACACTTAGAACATTTCTGATTACAGGATAACAATGATGTAATGTACCTTTTATGAATATTTGTACACAACATTATTGTATAATGTAGCAATATGTTTCAACAATGTTTATTTCAACTACTGTCCATGTCATGTTTTATCATACCTGGTGTGGTGGATTCAGAACTATCCTCTACTTGGCCAGTCTGTGGGATAACTTCATCCATGGAAGCAGCAGCAGTAGTTGACGCTGATGTTGATGTTTGTGTAGGTTCATGCCGCACTAGTGTTCTTCTTCTTTTCACGCTAACTGTTGATGTATAGCCCATTTCTAACAATGGCAAAGGTGGTCATCCGTTGGTTTACCATGCAAGAAATGTTTACTGCAGATCTGTGAGTCTTTTGTAGGCTTCCAGTCCACCCACTTGTTGTTAGCATTCTTACATTTCCTATTAACGGCCTTAATCCATCTTAATGATCTTAATCTTAACGTCATGCATTACATACTATACATTACCTTTGCACTATATTAATTTATATTATTATGTGTTGTCAACTTTGTACTTCTTTATGTCATTGCCTGAAATAAATAAATAAATGAAAAAAAAATGAAATGAATGAATCTTATTTTCATGTGTGGATCTTTTGGAAACGGGTACTGTTTGAATGGTGGATCACAAACACATCTTCCTGAGTCAAAATAACACTCATGAATGTCACACATAGTTTGTTTCCATCTTGTGAGGACCCAAACTTTTGATTTTATATATAAATGATATTTGTGAGGTTTCGAAAATGTTACAGTACGTATTATTGGCAGACGATACAAATTTATACGGTTCAGGAGATGACTTGACAATCTTAGCTGATAATATTGAAGAGGACATGGTTTCAACTAAAATTGTGGTTTGATGTAAATAAATCATCTTTAAATTTGGAAAATACTAAATGTATGGTATTCAGTAATAAAAGAAAGGTAGAAGTTAGTTTATCCATAAACAATGTGAACATTGAGAAGGTGTCTGAAATCACATTTCTTGGGGTCATCTTAGATAAAAAGTTGACAAGGAAAGCTCATATATTGCATGTGGAAAAATAAGCTATCTAAAAGCTTATTTATTTTGAACAAGGTTAAATACAGTTTCCCGTATAATACAATGAGAATGTTATATTGCTCAATTATTCTACCTTATTTCAATTATTGTGCAGAAATATGGGGAAATGCATATCACAGCAACATAATGCCTTTATTTCTTTTACATAAAGAGCAATTGGTATTATTTTTAAAGTAGAATATAGAAACCACACAAGGTCAGGATTATTCAAACTAAAATATATCCATTTTTGTTTCATCTGACCACAGAACTTTCCTCCAGAAGGTCTTATCTTTGTCCATGTGATGTCACATGGAACTAAAATGGAGCTGTTTGGCCACAATACCCAGCAATATGTTTGGAGGAGAAAAGGTGAGGTCTTTAATCCCAGGAACACCAGGCCTACCGTCAAGCATGGTGGTGGTAGCATTATGCTCTGGGCCTGTTTTGCTGCCAATGGAACTGCTGCTTTAAATGGGACAATGAAAAAGGAGGCTTAGCTCCAAATTCTTCAGGAAAAGCTAAAATCATCAGCCCAGAGGTTGGGTCTTGGGCGCAGTTGGGTGTTCCAACAGGACAATGACCCCAAACACACCTCAAAAGTGGTCAAGGAATGGCTAAATCAGGCTAGAAGGAAGATTTTAGAATTGCCTTCCCAAAGTCCTGACTTAAAGGTGTGGACAATGCTGAAGAAACAAGTCCATGTCAGAAAAGCAACACATTTAGCTGAACTGCACCAATTTTGTGGTCAAAAATTCAAGCAGAAGCTTGTGGATGGCTACCAAAAGCGCCTTATTATTTTACTCACCGCGTGAGATCATTTCATTCCTTCTGGTGGCTGTTTACATCCCACACGGCGCGGACGTGCGTGACGCTCAGCGCACGCTTGCAGGACAGATCTTACAAGTTCGTCACTTCCTGTCTATGAGAAAGGACGCAAAGAAAAAGGCTCCGCTTCTGCTACCGGAGTTTTTGTTAAGTCTGAGGATTTTGACCACTGATTTGCGATCACAGCCACAGGAGAGTCACCTGGCATCTTCCATCTGATTTTGGTCAGTTGAGAGGCACGGATACGCTGAAATAAGGCGAGTTGGAAGAGCCGTTAGCCTAGCTGAGAGAGCCAGCACGGACACAGAGCAGGAATGTCATTGTTTTGACTGCTCGAAGAAAAACAACATCTTAATCTACGATTTGACTCCCTCGAATGGCCTTGATGCAACCAAAAGCTACGGCGAGTCTACAGCTGTTTTAAAGTGATTCCGACGTCGCAGAGTGATATAAGTTGACAGGCTGACACCTCAAATTCATCTCTGAACGGCGCAAGGTACGAAATTGTTGAAAAAACAAGTTAAAAGTGCCACAAGTCGCTAAAGAAGTAACTGCCATTAAGACAGAGGCACTGACGTCAGCGAGTGCCGCAATGCCAAAAGGTAAAGGGAAGACTGAAATCCTGAAACCTTTGGGGTCAACTGACACAGAACACAAATGGGAACAAGATTTGAGGCTGGACACAGGACATGATGGGAATCAAGAAGGGATACTACAAAAACTATTCCATGAATTTAAAGAAGAAATGATAGAAGAATGGAAAGAAATGATGGATGGATGGAAAGATGATATGAAAGAAATTAAAGAAGAAATTAAAGGAATGAAAAAAGATCTGAGAAAAGCAACAACAGAACACAAACAAGATGTGAAAAGTCTGCAGCAAAATACAGAAAGTCTGCAAACTCAGAACATCTCCAGAAAAAATGAAGCCACTGAAATGAACAAACAAATGAAGACCCTTCAAGAAGACAACAACATGCTGAGGAATATCATAGATGAAATGGATCAGGATAAACGAATGAATGATGTCATCATGACAGGGCACCGAATTAAACCAAGATCCTATGCGAAAGCTGTGAATAATGAAGGTGAACCAGATGAAATGGATATGATCTCAGCAGAACAGCAAGTGGTCAACTTTCTGCAATCAAAGGAAATTGAAATTGACATTAATACCATGGAAACATGCATCCCACTGAACGGAAGAAACAACAACGCCACTCCGGTCGTGCTCGTGAAACTCGTAAACAGAAAATCTAAAATGGCATTGCTGAGACAGGGAAAGAAGCTGAAGGGAACAAATGTGTACATGAATGAGCATCTCACAAAACGTAATGCTGGAATCGCCAAGAAAGCACGCGACTTGAGAAGGCAGGGAAAAATCCAGGGAACTTGGAGCGCCAACTGTAAAATCTACATCAAGCTGAATGGAGGTCCAGAAGCAAGAGTACTTGCTGTCCATGACAGCAAGTACCTGGACAATTTTTAAAGTTTACACAGCTTCCACAACAACGATGATAATGGATTCTGACAGAAAACAAGCACCTAAATTCAGCATGGACACTACTATGTTCCAAGGGACGACTAAACAAGAGGACCTAGAATCAGGATTGCATCCACCTACACTTATAGAGATTATTGAAACAACATCAAAGATTGTTGAACAAGAAAATATGGAACTAAAAAATTTCCGCAACAAAGATCACAAAAACCAGGATTTGGAAAATGATATAGATCCAGATACAAATGTTTTCTCTAGAGATGTATGCGGCCGATATATGCGTTAAAATGTAATATCGGAAATTATCGGTATCGGTTTTTTTATTATCGGTATCATTTTTTTAAATTTTATTTTATTAAATCAACATAAAAAACACAAGATACACTTACAATTAGTGCACCAACCCAAAAAACCTCCCTCCCCCATTTACACTCATTCACACAAAAGGGTTGTTTCTTTCTGTTATTAATATTCTGCTTCCTACATTATATATCAATATATATCAATACAGTCTGCAAGGGATACAGTCCGTAAGCACACATGATTGTGCGTGCTGCTGCTCCACTAATAGTACTAACCTTTAACAGTTAAAGTTACTCATTTTCATTAATTACTAGTTTCTATGTAACTGTTTTTATATTGTTTTACTTTCTTTTTTATTCAAGAAAATGTTTTTAATTTATTTATCTTATTTTATTTTATAATTTTTTTTTAAAAGTACCTTATCTTCACCATACCTGGTTGTCCAAATTAGACATAATAATGTGTTAATTCCACGACTGTATATATCGGTTGATATCGGTATCGGTAATTAAAGAGTTGGACAATATCGGAATATCGGATATCGGCAAAAAGCCATTATCGGACATCCCTAGTTTTCTCCCACATCAGTAATAATTGTTTTTATTATACAGATGATCAATATAATAGCAACATTAAATGTGATAACAAATTGTCAATTATTCATTTTAATAGCAGAAGCTTGTATGCAAACTACAACAACATGAAGAACTTTTTGGAACACATCAACGAACCCTTCAAAGTGATTGCTGTCACAGAAACATGGATTGATGATAAAAAAGGAATAGATTTTGATCTGGAAGGATATGAACTAAACTACATCAACAGAAGCAACAAAAATGGAGGAGGAGTAGCTGTGTACGTGATGAAGAACCTGAACTACAAAGTGGTAAAAAACATGTCATTTGCTATAGATAATATCTTAGAATGTATAACCATTGAAATATGTCAGGAAAAAAGCAAAAACATATTCATTAGTTGTATATATAGATCACCTAAGTCAAGTATAGAAACATTTGAAGAATGGATCAAGGCAACTTACATGGATAATGGTCAAAGAATAATTTTCTTATGTGGTGACTTTAATATTGACTTATTGATCCCTAACAAGCAAAAGTCTATTGATGACTTCATTGATACAATGTACAGCATCAGTTTATATCCTAAAATCACAAAGCCAAGCAGAATCACAGCACACTGTGCCACGCTTATTGATCATATTTTGATAATAGCACTACAAGTGGTCTACTTATAACCAATGTTAGTGATCATCTGCCAGTTTTTACAATATATGATGGAAACTACAAGAAGAACATGGAAGACAAAAGGACATTTCGAAGACTATGCACAGAGAAGAGGATGATTGCCTTCAAAATTGAGCTACAAAAGCAAGATTGGGACAATGTGTACAAGGAAAAAGAGGTTGATGAAGCATCTGAACATTTCTTAAACAAGTTCATAATACTTTATGACAAACATTGTCCATGGATACAACTCAGTAACAAGCAGAGAAAGAATAATCAACCATGGATGACAAAAGGATTAAAAAATGCTTGTAAGAAGAAGAATACACTATATAAAAAATTTATAGCACAAAGAACTATAGAGGCAGAAATTAAGTACAAAAAGTATAAAAACAAGTTAACAGACATACTACGATCATGTAGAAAATAATATTACAATGAATTATTAGACAGGAACAAAAATAATATGAGAGCAACATGGGGCATCCTCAATAGCATTATTAAAAATGGCACTAAGAGGGACTACCCTCAATACTTCTTAGACGGAAATAAAAAAATGACAACATAAAGGAAGTAGTTGAAAGCTTCAACAATTATTTTGTAAATATTGGACTAAAATTGGAAGAAAGGATTCCAGACCCAGTTTCAATTGAGGACTATAATGAAACCATAGACCTCTAAATCCTACAACCCTCAGGTTTGTGGCACGGCCGCTCTACCAACTATGCCATGCCGCAGACACACACACACATCATAATACAGACAACTTAAAACATGTATACACAGCTCCCATTACACACACACACACACACACACACACACACACACACACACACACACACACACACACACACACACACACACACACACACACACACACACACACACACACACACACACACACACACACACACACACACACACTCACACACACACGACTTCTTTTTGCTTTGACTTGAGTCATATTAGTGTAAAGTAGTTTTAGTTGAATACAATGTTTGTCTATTCTCCCCACCTTAGTATGTATCACACATTGTTTGTTGCATGTCAAACTTGACTTATTCCCCATAAAATGTGTTTTGCGTTCATATTTCGGGCATCTTTGGATTTGCATCATTTCTTAAAGATAAAACTGTGTCGGGTTTTTTCCGACCTTTTGAAAGGGATCACTTCCAAAAAGCAAAGTAGAGCTGTACTGTATTGTCCTGGGTTACTACACAACACTGACTATTAGCATCATCTAGTGGTCAAAGTGTGAAGCGGATCGCCTATGGGGGAGTGCTTAAAAAAAATAAAGAAAAACATTTCTTAAACTGGCAGTTAAGTCAACAGCAAAAATAGTCCAAGGAGTAAAATGTAGGTCTGAAACAAAAAGTGTGTGTTTGCTTTTTATGGGATGTTGCACCTAACACGCCCCAATTGGTGTATTTGTGCTCAAAGTTATATTTATTTGCCTCAATCATCGCCAACTTTATATATTGCAAAGCTCATCTTTCCTTTAAGTGCGTAACCAACATCATTGATTTGGGACAGCACCACACTGTCAAAACTCCAGCCCTGGTCAACTAAGTATGGTGTGTACAAACCCCGTTTCCATATGAGTTGGGAAATTGTATATAAACGGAATACAATGATTTGCAAATCATTTTCAACCCATATTCAGTTGAATATGCTACAAAGACAACATATTTGATGTTCAAACTGATAAACTTTTTTTTTGTTGACAATAATCATTAACTTTAGAATTTAATGCCAGCAACACGTGGAGTGCAAAGAGGAAGAGAACCATCCGGATTGTTATAGGCGCAAAGTGTAAAAGGCAGCATGTGTGATGGTATGGGGGTGTATTAGTGCCCAAGACATGGGTAACTTACACATCTGTGAAGGCACCATTAATGCTGAAAGGTACATACAGGTTTTGGAGCAACATATGTTGCCATCCAAGCAACGTTACCATGGACGCCCCTGCTTATTTCAGCAAGACAATGCCAAGCCACGTGTTACATCAACGTGGCTTCATAGTAAAAGACTGCGGGTACTAGACTGGCCTGCCTGTAGTCCAGACCTGTCTCCCATTGAAAATGTGTGGCGTATTATGAAGCCTAAAATAGCACAAGGGAGACCCCCGGACTGTTGAACAACTTAAGCTGTACATCAAGCAAGAATGGGAAAGAATTCCACCTGAGAAGCTTCAAAAATGTGTCTCCTGCAAAAAAAAAAAAAGTTTATGAAGTTGAACATCAAATATGTTGTCTTTGTAGTGCATTCAATTGAATATGGGTTGAAAATGATTTGCAAATCATTGTATTCCGTTTATATTTACATCTAACACAATTTCCCAACTCATATGGAAACGGGGTTTGTATATCATATAAATGAGTTCATTTATAGAACCCTTCATTATTTAAAAAAGCATATAAAACACTATTATGAATAAGTATAAGTGAATTATGAATATCTACACATACAATGTTTATCGTATGTAACATATTTTATGTACTGTTTATTCTCACCTTTTCAGTCCAATTGTTCTGTTCATTTTAAAGTACACAAATGTGTATATTAACTCATGTACTTGACTGAAATAAAAGCACTAATCTGAAGAGTCTAATCTATAAATGTTAGAAATATAATAACAAGATTGTGTTACACACACAACAATGATGTCACACATGTTATATGTGCTGATCTTGTTACAAAGTCAAAGTTAAAGTTTGGACAGTTTATTTCAAATCCTGCATCTTCATTTGCTGCTGCTGTTCTCACCAGCACACTTGTGTTTCTTACACTGGTACTTAGAAGACAATCTTTCACCACACACACTGCAACTCAACACTTTCTCACCTGGGTGTGTTCTCATGTGTCTTTTCAAATGCTGACTTTGTATAAAACTTTTACAACATACTGAACATACATAAGGTTTTTCTCCAGTGTGTGTACTCATGTGTTTTTTCAAATAGTGCCTTTGAGTAAAATCTTTCCCGCAGATTGAACAGGAAAAAGGTTGTTCTCCAGTGTGTGTTCTCATGTGTTTTTTGAAATGGTCCCTTCGAGTAAAATCTTTACCGCAGATTGAACATGAAAAAGGTTGTTCTCCAGTGTGTGTTCTCATGTGTACTTTGAAATGGTGCTTTTGCGTAAAATATTTACCGCAGATTGTACATGAAAAAGGTTTTTCTCCAGTGTGTGTTCTCATGTGTCGTTTCAAATGTTGACTATGAGTAAAATCTTTACCGCAAATTGAACATAAAAAAGGTTTTTCTCCAGTGTGTATTCTCATGTGTTCTTTTAAACTTTGATTTCTTCCAAAACTTTTACCACATTCTGAGCAGGAAAAAGGGTTTTCTCCAGTGTGTATTCTCATGTGTATTTTCAAATGTTGCCTATGAGTAAAATCTTTACCGCAGATTGAACATGAAAAAGGTTTTTCTCCAGTGTGTATTCTCAAGTGTGCTTTGAAACTTTGATTTCTTACAAAACTTTTACCACATTCTGAACAGGAAAAAGGTTTTTCTCCAGTGTGTATTCTCATGTGTATTTTCAAATCGTGCTTATGAGTAAAATAATTACCGCAGATTGAACATGAAAAAGGTTTTTCTCCAGTGTGTGTTCTCATGTGTCTTTTCAGACTACGATGGTGTTTAAAAGTTTTGTGACAGTGAGAACATGTGAAGTGAGTGTTGTCAGTGTGACATGTTGCATCATCTTTAGAGTGTTCATCATCAGTGTCAGGAGAGTGTGACGTTGTGTCCTCACTATCTGATAGTGGAGCTAACATCTTGTCTGCTTGTGATCCTCCACAGTGGTCTCCATCAGCTTCTGTTGTCATGTGTTGTGTTGAGCTGCTGCTTGGAGGCTCCGCCTCTCTCTTCTCCTCACTTTCACCTTTGACCTCATCATCTTCACTCTTCACAGGGACACCAATCACTGGGGACTCCTCCAACCATTCAAGATGCTCTCCCTCCTGACTGACGCTGTGTTCCTCCTCTTCCTCTTTAAAATGGGAGATCAATGGGTTATTTTCTTCCCTTTGCAATTGTAATGTATGTGGCGCCTCTTCTTCCTCCTTAATGTGGAAGGGCTGTGGCTCCTCCTTGTCCATCCTGAAGCTCCACTTCTGTTGCTCAGAGAGAAGATGTTCTTCACAGACGTCTGCAGGACACAAGAAGACAAACATGCTCTTGAAGACAAGCCATCTTTGTTTAGTCACATGTTAGGAGCGATATTGATAGGATTTTACCAATTCAGATTTCATTTTCAATTCTGCTTTACCATTCGTTTATTTGTGGATTAATTTTGCTTTCAAAGTCGGTTAAAGGCCTACTGAAAGCCACTACTACCGACCATGCAGTCTGATAGTTTATATATCAATGATGAAATCTTAACATTGCAACACATGCCAATACGGCCGGGTTAACTTATAAAGTGCAATTTTAAATTTCCTGGCAAACTTCCGGCTGAAAACGTTTCGATATGATGACGTTTGCGCGTGACGTCAACAGTGGAAGCGGAAGTATTCGGAGCACATTGAATCCAATACAAAAAGCTCTGTTTTCATTTCAAAATTCCACAGTATTCTGGACATCTGTGTTGGTGAATCTTTTGCAATTTGTTTAATGAACAATGGAGACTGCAAAGAAGAAAGCTGTAGGTGCGATCGGTGTATTAGCGGCGGACTACAGCAACACAACCAGGAGCACTTTGAGGATAGCAGACGCGCTAGCCGAACGACCTCACCTTGACTTCCTCCGTCTCCGGGCCGCCGACCGCATCGGTGATCGGTAGGGTTGGGTATAGAGTATCGAGTATCGATTGGAACCGGGACTAACCTTCCGATTCTCCCGGAATCGTTCAAAAGTTTAAATTTCGATTCCTAGTTTCGATACCCAGTCCGCCGACCGGAAAAAAAGAATAAGTCCGCCGACCGGAAGAAGAAGCCGCTGAACACCAACGAAGAAGCGCCCACCGCCGGAAGTGTTAGCATAGCCGAGCGAGTCAGTCAAGCATGGATAGCGGGCGTCGGCGGTCGAAAGTGTGGCTTTATTTTACTTAAAAAATGTAACACGTGCGACAGGACTGTTTTGTGCTTAGGAGGGTGCACGTCGAACATGATGAAGCACCTCCGAGTTCATGGAGTACAAATAAATGCACTTCCCGTCTTCGACGCGCTGCGCCGACCGTTCTCCTCTGCCTCTTCCTCCGACGCCCAGCCTGGCACCAGCACTGCAGTCCGAATCCGGTAAGTAAAACAATATATATGCAATAAATAATGTGTTTTGCGCCAACGTTGAGGCAGCTAACAAATGAGCTCACATATTTTTTCATAGACAATTTACAACCTGCTAGCCAGGCTCCGCGATGTGCTCAGCGTACTCTGTTCACCGTAGCGGCAATGGGGAAGATGTCGCTGCCACAGACGGAAGAGTGCCACAGAAAGGTCACTGCACACATAGTCAAAAGACTGCATCCCTTTTCAGAGGTGGAATCTCTAACATTTAGGTTAGTTAAGCAATAACGTTAGAGCTAAGCTAATTGATACTGGGCTAAACAGTAACAGCAACATTACATGTTTGTTTATGTTTGCAGGGATATGGTGAAAACGTTCAACCCAAAATACATACCACCTTCCAGGGACTACCTGTCAAACACATTGATCCCGGCATGGTACAAGAAGAATCTGAATCGAGAATCGTCAGGAATCGGAATCGAAACAAAGAATCGGAATCGTTTGAATTCAAATGATACCCAACCCTAGTGATCGGGTGAAGTCCTTCGTCGTACCGTCGATCGCTGGAACGCAGGTGAGCATGGGTCGTGATGAGCAGATGAGAGCTGGCGTAGGTGCAGAGCTAATGTTTTTAGCATAGCTCTGCCGAGGTTCCGTAGCTAAGTTAGCTTCAACGGCGTCGTTAGCAACAGCATTAGTAAGCTTCGCCAAGCTGGAAAGCATTAACTGTTTATTTACATGTCCAGAGTTTGGTAGTATTGTTGATCTTCTGTCTATCCTTCCAGTCAGGGACTTATTTGCTTTGTTTCTATATGCAGTAAAGCCCGATGCTATCACGTTAGCTCAGTAGCTAAAGAGCTTCATCGATGTATTGTCGTGGAGATAAAAGTCACTGTGAATGTCCATTTCGCGTTCTCGACTCTCATTTTCAAGAGGATATAGTATCCGAGGTGGTTTAAAATACAAATCCGTGATCCACAATAGAAAAAGGAGAGAGTGTGGAATCCAATGAACCCTTGTACCTAAGTTACGGTCAGAGCGAAAAAAGATACGTTCTGCACTGCACTCTAGTCCTTCACTTTCACGTTACTCATCCACGAATCTTTCATCCTCGCTCAAATTAATGGGGTAATCGTCACTTTCTCGGTCCGAATCTTTCTCGCTGCTGGTGTAAACAATCGGAAAATATGAGCAGTCCTTCCTCCGGTGTCGTCACGCTACTTCCGGTAGGGGCAAGGCTTTTTTTTTATCAGAGACCAAAAGTTGCGACCTTTATCGTCGTTGTTCTATACTAACTCCTTTCAGCAAAAATATGGCAATATCGCGAAATGATCAAATATGACACATAGATTGGATCTGCTATCCCCGTTTAAATAAAACAATTTCATTTCAGTAGGCCTTTAAAAGGAGAACAGGTCGATTAGCACAAACAGTGAGGTCTTAAGAGGCCCCATGGGGTGCCAGAGGGCCCTAAGGACATTATTCTGCTTTGAAAATATATATAAAAAACACATATTTTTGGCTATAAATTAATAAGATACTACATGTTATCTTGGGGTATTACACATAACTTTTCTCCAGAAGGTCTTATTTTTGTGTGTCACCAACCGCCATCACCAACAACAACAACCTCTCTCCTTCCCGACTGCTGCCTTTAATAGAGCGACAGGTGATCAGACAAACACTCACAGCTGTGTAATCTACACACCTGCCGCTATTCTCTAAACTGGTCCTGACACGCCCCGCTTCTCTGCAGGCCACGCCCCCCCCCAGACAAGGTTTTAGAATGGCCTTCCCAAAGTCCTGACTTAAACGTGTGGACAATGCTGAAGAAACTAGTCTATGTCAAAAAAACAACAAATTTAGCTGAACTGCACCAATTTTGTCAAGAGTGGTGAAAAATTCCAGCAGAAGCTTGTGGGTGGCTACCAAAAGCACCTTATTGCAGGTAAACTTGCCAAGGGACATGTAAGCAAATATTAACATTGCTGTATGTATACTTTTGACCCAGCACATTTGCTCACATTTTCAGTAAACCCATAATAAATTCATAAAATAAGCAAACTTCATGTTTTTTGTGACCAACAAGTATGTGCTCCAATCACTCTATCACAAAAAAACAAGAGTTGTAAAAATTATTGGAAACTCGACAACCATGACATTATGTTCTTTACAAGTGTATGTAATCTTTTGATCGCGACTGTACATTGATGGAAACAGATCAGAATCATATCCATATTTAAGTGTTACTTCTTTCTAAAAACTCCTATAGTCATATTTACATCAGCTAATGTCTCGTGTGGTACAAAGTGCTTGGATTCGAGTGTCCTTGGTTAGAGTCAGAGCACTGTCTTTGTTGAGACTGCCATTACATTCCTAAGATAAGAAGCACAGCTAGACTGGGGAAACAGCAGGTGGGGGGGACAGGAGAAGGAGGAAGTAGAGAGGAGTTCCGGGGTTTTGGTAGACCGATCTGGACCGGGCTAGGGAATGCTTGGGTGCTGGATTGGTCTCAGGTTTGTCCTCTAAGCTTGGAGAATAAACCACAAAATACCAACTTCTGCCTGGTGATTGAATATAAACAACAGCATATTGCCATAAAAAGAATCTGGGAGAGACTAGCAATTTGAATTCCCCATTGGAGGAATGCTGGTCGACGCAACAACATACATACATACATTCATATAGACCCACACAAACATAGACACTAGGGATGTCACGGTATGAACATTTCTTATCCCGGTTATCATTATTATCGTGGTATTTTTCAAATTTGCTCAAAATTTTCTATAAGTTTTATTTAAAAATAACACATTCAAAAGTATGTACTTTGTAGAAGAAACATTATTGTAGACAACGTCACATGTACCTCCAGTAGAAATTAAATGTGCATATGAAAGCAATATGAGCATTATTAACAAAGTAATTTGGCAGAAACTAAAAAACAATTCAATACAAATAAATGTGCAAGTTGGCACATGATGGCCATAAGATGTAAGTGCACTTTTTGTCCTCGTATACAACAATAGTGTTGATACATGAGAGGTCTAGTCTTACACATATCAGAGAACACCTCTCAACTATTTGAAAGTTTGCCAATGAAATATGACAGCACTGCAGTGAGGTCTTTTGCCATTTTAAGGATGGAGCACAAGCAGCTGCTTCTGGAAGACATCAGGTATTGTATGTGTGATGTTGGTAGATGATGATGTACTGTTAGTGTGGCATCCAACTTGCCCTGTGCACGCCAACTCTGTAAATAAGGAATATGTTATATTTATTAGAGGGTGATTATTATTATAATCATCTGACTGACACACACACACTCTAATGTAAAAACAAAACAAGTTGCAGTGTTTCTGCTAGGATTTGTTTTTAACACTAAATTTAAAAGTAAGATAAAGTAGCTCTGCTACAGTACGTGTCGCTCTCACTGATAGCACCCAAATTTGGGGTTTTCAACAACGGTGCCGCGGCACACTAGTGTACCGTGAGATACAGTCTGGTGTGCCGTGGGAGATTATCTAATTTCACCTATTTGGGGTAAAAATATTTTTTGCAAAGCAGTAATTATAGTCTGCAAATTATGTGTTGTTGTTGAGTGTCGGTGCTGTCTAGAGCTCGGCAGAGTAACCGTGTAATACTCTTCCATATCAGTAGGTGGCAGCCGGTAGCTAATTGCTTTGTAGATGTGGGAAACAGGGGAGGCAGTGTGCAGGTAAAAAGGTGTCTAATGTGTAAACCAAAAATAAAAAAAAGGTGAGTGCCCCTAAGAAAAGGCATTGAAGCTTAGGGAAGGCTATGCAGAACGAAACTAAAACTGAACTGGCTACAAAGTAAACAAAAACAGAATGCTGGAGGACAGCAAAGACTTACTGTGGAGCAAAGACGGCGTCCACAATGTACATCCGAACATGACATGACAATCAACAATGTCCCCACAAAGAAGGATAAAAACAACTAAAATATTCTTGATTGCTAAAACAAAGTAGATGCGGGAAATATCGCTCAAAGGAAGACATGAAACTGCAACAGGAAAATAAAAATAAAAAAGAGAAAAAAATCACCAAAATAGGAGCGCAAGACCAGAACTAAAACACTACACACAGGAAAACGGCAAAAACTCTAAATAAGTCAGGGTGTGATGTGACAGGTGGTGACAGTACACCTACTTTGAGACAAGAGCTATATTGATGCATGCTTGGTTATGCTTTAATGTCATATCCAACAATTGCGACAACAACTTTTTACTGTCAACTGAGTTTAGTTTTTTAACTATTTCTGCTGGTGGTGTGCCTCAGCAATTTTTCAATGCAAAAAATGTGCCCAGGCTCAAAGAAAGGTTGAAAAACCCTGCAATAACAAGACACTATAGGCAACACTTAATAAAGTGTAACTAGAAGAATGACCAATGATGACATGTTCATTTTCAAACACTTTGCATCATGCACTCAGCTGTTGACTTACCTTGCATTGTATTATTGTGGATGGTGCTTCCATTGTGTGTAATATTACAGTGGCTAAAATATTAAATATACTTGTTAAATAAAGTGTCCTCCTTGTTTTTAATGAATAATTAAAGGCCTACTGAAACAATTTTTTTTTACTTAAACGGGGATAGCAGATCCATTCTATGTGTCATACTTGATCATTTCGCGATATTGCCATATTTTTGCTGAAAGGATTTAGTAGAGAACATCGACGACAAAATTCGCAACTTTTGGTCGCTGATAAAAAAAAGCCTTGCGTGTACCGGAAGTAGCGTGACGTCACAGGTTGAAAGGCTCCTCACATTTCCCCATTGTTTACAATGTAGCGAGAGCGATTCGGACCGAGAAAGCGACGATTACCCTATTAATTTGAGCGAGGATTAAAGATTCGTGGATGAGGAACGTCAGAGTGAAGGACTAGAGTGCAGTGCAGGACGTATCTTTTTTCGCTCTGACCGTAACTTAGGTACAAGGGTTCATTGGATTCCACACTTTCTCCTTTTTCTATTGTGGATCACAGATTTGTATTTTAAACCACCTCGGATACTATATCCTTTTGAAAATGAGAGTCGAGAAAGCCCGGAGACGGAGGAAGTCAAGGTGAGGTCACCGGCTAGCGCGTCTGCTATCCATCTCAAAGTCCTCCTGGTTGTGTTGCTGTAGTCCGCCGCTAATACACAGATCCCACCTACAACTTTCTTCTTTGCAGTCTTCATTGTTCATTAAACAAATTGCAAAAGATTCACCAACACAGATGTCCAGAATACTGTGGAATTTTGAGATGAAAACAGAGCTTTTTGTATTGGATTCAATGGGGTCCGAATACTTCCGTTTCAACGATTGACGTCACGCGCATACGTCATCATACATAGACGTTTTCAACCAGAAGTTTAGCGGGAAATTTAAAATTGCACTTCATAAGTTAACCCGGCCGTATTGGCATGTGTTGCAATGTTAAGATTTCATCATTGATATATAAACTATCAGACTGCGTGGTCGGTAGTAGTGGCTTTCAGTAGGCCTTTAAGGCCTACTATGCTACTGTATTTTAATGCTGTTCATGATGGTGGTACTTGGAGATCCAAGTATTTCCTGAGGTGGTACTTGGCGAAAAAAGTTTGACAACTACTGACGTAGTGACGTTGTGTTCGTTAGAAAGTTTCACAACTGTTCACGTTATCACACGCTTGTGCTACAGCATTCATCTCATTGTGCAACATGTGAATGTTTGAAGTGGAACTAAACGTGATCTCTGAAAGGGGTACACATTATTTCCAAAGCAGGGCCCCCATCCACATATACAACACTAGAACATATCTGATGAAAACCAACATTATTTTGTTATTTTAATTATAAATGTGCCAAACCACCTATTAGGGTTGTACGGTATACCGGTATTAGTATAGTACCGCGATACTAATTAATCATTTTCGGTACTATACCGTTCTCTGAAACGTACCGGTCCCGCACCCCCCCGCTCCCACGTCGAAGTCACGTCGTGACATTGCTGGTTTACGAGCAGACGAGCATGTTCGGCGGCACACAATCAAGGACTACCTACAAGCAGACACAGTGTGTAGACAGAAAAGGGAGAACAGACGCATTTTGGTGTAAAAAGTAAAGATAAAGGTGAAGTTATAACACTGAAACACCCTCAGGAAGAGATGCTTTAAGACATGGCTAGCTAGCTAGCGGATAAGGTCCATCCGCCATCGGCAGTGCTTTAGCTACTTCTAAATCACTAATCCTCGCCTCCATGGTGACAAATAAAGTACGTTTTGTGGAGATTGGTTTGAGATGGTATGAGATCAAGATGTCATCTTTAGATCAGGCTCTGTTTTTTCCACAATCACTGCCACATTAAAAAGTTAAAGTACCAATGATTGTCACACACACACTAGGTGTGGCCATATTATTATCTGCATTTGACCCATCACCCTTGATCACCCCTTGGAAGGTGAGGGGAGCAGTGAGCAGCAGCGGTGGCCGCGCGAAGGAATCATTTTTATGGTGATTTAACCCCCAATTCCAACCCTTGATGCTGAGTGCCAAGCAGGGAAGTAATGGGTCCCATTTTTATAGTCTTTGGTATGACTCAGTCGGGGTTTGAAGTCACAACCTACCGATCTCAGGGCGGACACTCTAACCACTAGGCCACTGAGTAGGTGTTGTAGTAGGTTAATGGCTGCACCAATATGAAGGAAATAACAGGTCAGTATAGCTTTTACACACATAAATAACTTGTCAAACCTGCCAGGTAGCAGGCTAGGTTGACAGCGTCAGTTACCATGGTAACTGACTCTGACTTAGGTTTGTGTAAACATTTTGATACACATTGTTACAAACTGAGAGGAACATCAACCTCTCATAAATATTGTGTGTCGGAAACTGTCTGGTTTTTATGAACAACATAAAACAATCAGTGCATCATTCTCACATGACAATTCATCTTCCTATAGACAATCTATTGAAGAATAGTGTTAATAATAAATATAAGGTTAGTAAAGATGTGAGAGTAGGAAGTAAACAAACCTGTTCTGTGTAACACAACTTGATGTTGTCGCTCCTTCTCCTCTTTTGTTGGACAAAGTTCCTCCTCGTACTCTGCTATGGTCCTTTCGCACATTTTCACACAATCACAACACTTTACACTCACACTTGATCTCTGCTTAGCGATGTGTTTTCATCACTTCCGCCTCTCTTTGTTAGCAGCTAACAAGCTAAGCTAACTAGCAGGCTAAGCTAGCATCAAAGTGCGCTCAGACTAATATACAAACAGTTATTATTACTCTATTTAATAGAGTGTAATAAAGGACATATATGTGTACATGGACGCACAGATTAAGAACAATGAACTGTGACGACTGCAATAACGTCTTCACCGTCAGACGCCATCTTGCCTTATCCTCGCCGTGTTTGCTTCGCGCGCAGTCTTGTCAGATCTCGCGAGAGAAACAAGCAACAAGGTCTTTTCCAGATCTCGCGAGAGAAACAAGTAACCAGCTCTCTTCCCCCCACCCCCGGTACAACTATTTCAACATTCTGAAAATAAAAGTAAACATGTTCATTTTACATTTTCAAAACAAAGACATACAACTTCCATCCATCCATTTTCTACCGCTTTTTCCCTTTGGGGTCGCGGGGGCGCTGGAGCCTATCTCAGCTACAATCGGGCGGAAGGCGGGGTACACCCTGGACAAGTCGCCACCTCATCGCAGGGCCAACACAGATAGACAGACAACATTCACATACAACTTATTTTCGTAAAAATATTCAAATATTTAACAATGTATTGAAACAACAGTAGCATAAGGAAAGAAAAAAAAGAAATGTACATGTATATATATATATATATATATATATATATATATATATATATATATATATATATATATATATATATATATATATTTTAAATTTTATTTTATTTTATTATTATTTTTTTCCCCTTGATTAGCCATCCATCCATCCATCCATTTTCTACTGCGTATTCCCTCCGGGGTGACGGGGGGCGCTGGAGCCTATCTCAGCTACAATCGGGCGGAAGGCGGTGTACACCCTGGGCAAGTCGCCACCTCATCGCAGGGCCAACACAGATAGACAGACAACATTCACATACAACTTATTTTCATAAAAATATTCTAATATTTAACAATGTATTAAAACAACAGTAGCATAAGAAAAAAAAAAAGAAATATATATATATATATATATATATATATATATATATATATGCAAATATCTATATATATATATATATATATATATATATATATATATATATATATATATATATATATATATATATATATATATATATATATATATATATATATATATGTATGTGTGGGAAAAAAATCACAAGACTATTTCATCTCTACAGGCCTGTTTCATGAGGGGTTTTCCTCAATCCTCAGGAGGATTGAGGAAAACCCCTCATGAAACAGGCCTGTAGAGATGAAATAGTCTTGTGATTTTTTTCCCACACATACATATTACGCTCTACCACGGTATCGAGCACTATTTTTTGGATAATCTAATTAAGACATATATATATATATATATATATATATATATATATATATATATATATATATATGCAAATATCTATATATATATTTTTTTTAAATTTTATTTTATTTTATTATTATTATTTTTTTCCTTGATTAGCCATCCATCCATCCATCCATTTTCTACCGCGTATTCCCTCCGGGGTGACGGGGGGCGCTGGAGCCTATCTCAGCTGCATTCGGGCGGAAGGCGGGGTACACCCTGGACAAGACGCCAAGACAGTTTGAGACACACAATATTTATGAGAGGTTGATGTTCCTCTCAGTTTGTAACAATGTGTATCAACATGTTTACACAAAAGTCACACAGTCACCGGGGGAATATTCCAGAGAGCAGGTTAAGTGCAAACTCCTGAGTATGTAAAATGAAATGAACTCATATCGTGTTCTACACTTGGTGAATGTTCATATTCATGTGGGAGAAAGCAAAGCATCAGGTTTGAGTAAACAGTGGTATTTCAGTTTGAGCACATGACAAGATAAGGACCCTTAGTTTGATATTGGCAGGGGAATTGGATCACTTCTCGTAGTAAAAGAGGCCCTAATTGGGACTTGGGAATGCAAAAGTGACAACCATATCCTTGAAAGGAGACTACTTGTCTAGCTCAAACGCCAACCTCAAAAGCGGTTGTTTTCCAGACACTTACACACCAACATCTCCTTTCGTGGTCAGGTGGTGCTGTTTAGCTTTAGCGCACACCCAGACAGTGAAAGAAGGAATATATAAAAGGATGGTTTGGCTTCTCCGGGAGAGGAGTCCTCCATATTTGACCTGACCTCCTCCCAGGAACTGCAGTCCTGTGTAAATGACGCTCGCTGGTAATAAAGCAACTTTTGTTTCAGTAAAGCGTCTCCGACGTCTCTTTTGATGCAGCCGCACTGCCGTGTCGCCCTTCTGTCCGGACGACCATGACAAGACCACTTCAAAAGCTACAGAGTTTTACCTCCAAAAATAGAGAGGTAAGACAAAGTCAGAGTCAGTTGCAGAAAACACTGAAAGGGATTGGCGCGGTTGGGAGAGTGGCCGTGCCAGCAACCTGAGGGTTCCTGGTTCGATCCCCACCTTCTACCAACCTCGTCACGTCCGTTGTGTCTTTGGGCAAGACACTTCACCCTTGCTCCTGATGAGTCGTGGTTATTGCCTTGCATGGCAGCTCCCACCATCAGTGTGGGAATGTGTGTGTGATTGAGTGAATGTGGAAATAGTGTCAAAGCCCTTTGAGTACCTTGAAGGTAGAAAAGCGCTATACAAGTATAAGCCATTTATCATTGTTCCTATAAGCCCTTTGTTCAAATGTTTGTTCCACTTGGCATCTTGTCTGACTCGCACCATGCACAGCCTTCCTTGTCACATATTGTTCCTTTTCCCGCTATCCATCCACTAATTCAAACTGATCCAGCAGCGCGATTTAAGATTATTTTTACTTACAAAAATCAAGGAACCAGGATACTCGGGAAACAAAATAAAAGGTAGCCTATATAAAACCACATATATGTGCACATGTATGCACTGATTAAAAATACAGAACTATAATGCCCACGTTTAGACTTTCTCCAACAAACGCTATCTTGCTTTCCCCTCCTTCTTCTTCTTCTTTCTATTTCCAGCAGACTAGTAGAACATCTTAGGTGTATTGCTGCCCTCCACAGGTTCTTAACGGGATTTCCTCCTTCTGTCCTATGGCCCACACTACATTCTACAGTCCGGTAGGTGGCAGTATGAACCTTTCAAGTCATGGCTGCAAACTGCCAGTAAGAAGAAGAAGTAATAGAGCTGGTTGCTTGTTTCTCTCGCGAGATCTGACAACATGTTTAAATAGAACAATTGACAGGTTGACAACATCCAAACAAACCAAGACATCTCCAACACATCTCAACATTACACACATCCTCCAGGCTGACTTAGTCTAGATGATGAAGTAAGCTGGAAACTACATGTAAGTCATATAAAGATAACATTTACAAAATTGACTGCGATAATAAATACAATAAAATACATACCCACAAATATTAATTACATTTATTGTACACAACTTTAGTTGAAGCATACATTGTTTATTGCATAAAGGTCTGGGGACATACATATACAACAATCACACAACAATATTCATATTACACAAGAGAGGAATAAAGACGATTAATAAATTGGATTATAGAGACCCAACAAATGATTCATAAAGTCACACATTTTAAAATTGTATAAAACACAACTGCTCAAATGATGTATAAAATAAATAATAATATGCTTCCAGAAGTGGTCCAGAAGATGTTTCACATGTGAACCAGTAAATATGCACTAAGAGGGATTTATGTGTACTCAAAAGCAGAGGTATGAACAAATGTAAAAAAATATGAACATCATTTAAAGGAGTTCATTTATAACATCATTAAACATTAAAAATGATTTCTGAATATCTATATACACATAAAAAGTATTTGCAACATGTTTTGTCCTGTTTATTCTCACCTTTACAGTCAAAGTGGTGTGTTCATTTTTAAATAACAGTACACAATGTTGTATATTAAAACATGTACTTGACTGAAAAAAAGCAATAATCTAAAATATCTAATCTATAAATGTTAGAATCTATGTGCTGATGTTGTTAGAAGGTCAAAGTACAATTTTTGACAGTTTATTTCAAATCCTGCATCTTCATTTGCTGCTGCTGTTCTCACCAGCACACTTGTGTTTCTTACACTGGTACTTAGAAGACAATCTTTCACCACACACACTGCAACTCAACACTTTCTTACCTGTGTGTGTTCTCATGTGTCTTTTCAAATGTGGACTTTGTATAAAACTTTTACAACATACTGAACATTTATAAGGTTTTTCTCCAGTGTGTGTACTCATGTGTGTTTTGAAATGGTCCCTTCGAGTAAAATCTTTACTGCAGATTGAACATGAAAAAGGTTTTTCTCCAGTGTGTATTCTCATGTGTGCTTTGAAACTGTGCTTTTGAGTAAAATCTTTACCGCAGATTGAACATTAAAAAGGTTTTTCTCTAATGTGTGTTCTCATGTGTCTTTTCAAATGTGGCCTATAAGTAAAATCTTTACCGCAGATTGAACATGAAAAAGGTTTTTCTCCAGTGTGTGTTCTCATGTGTTCTTTTAAACTTCGATTTCTTACAAAACTTTTACCACATTCTGAGCAAGAAAAGGTTTTTCACCAGTGTGTATTCTCATGTGTACTTTTAAACTTTGATTTATTACAAAACTTTTACTACATTCTGAGCAGGAAAAAGGGTTTTCTGCAGTGTGTATTCTCATGTGTGTTTTCAAATGTTGCCTATGAGTAAAATCTTTACCGCAGATTGGAAATGAAAAAGGTTTTTCACCAGTGTGTATTCTCATGTGTACTTTTAAACTTTGATTTATTACAAAACTTTTACTACATTCTGAGCAGGAAAAAGGGTTTTCTCCAGTGTGTATTCTCATGTGTATTTTCAAATTGTGCCTATGAGTAAAATCTTTACTGCAGATTGAACATGAAAAAGGTTTTTCTCCAGTGTGTATTCTCATGTGTCTTTTCAAAGCGTGCCTATGAGTAAAATCTTTACCACAAATTGAACATGAAAAAGGTTTTTCTCCAGTGTGTGTTCTCATGTGTCTTTTCAGACTACGATGGTGTTTAAAAGTTTTGTCACAGTGAGAACATGTGAAGTGTGTGTTGTCAGTGTGACATGTTGCATCATCTTTAGAGTGTTCATCATCAGTGTCAGGAGAGTGTGACGTTGTGTCCTCACTATCTGATAGTGGAGCTAAGATCTTGTCTGCTTGTGATCCTCCACAGTGGTCTCCATCAGCTTCTGTTGTCATGTGTTGTGTTGAGCTGCAGCTTGGAGGCTCCGCCTCTCTCTTCTCCTCACTTTCACCTTTGACCTCATCATCTTCACTCTTCACAGGGACACCAGTCACTGGCATCTTGGTGACATCAACCTCCTCCAGTCCTTCAAGATGCTCTCCCTGCTGACTGATGCTGTGTTCCTCCTCTTCCTATTTAATGTGAGGGCTCAGTGGGTCCTCCTCTTCGTCCTTAACGTGAGGGGTCAGTGGATCCACCGCTTTCTCTTTAAAATGGTGTGTCAGTGGGTCCTCCTCTTCCTCTTTAAAATGGGGTGTCAGTGGATCCATCTCTTCCTCCTTAATGTGAGGGCTCAGTGGATCCACCACTTCCTCTTTAAAATGGGTAGTCAGTGGGTCCTCCTTTTCCTCTTTAAAATGGGGTGTCAGTGGATCTACCTCTTCCTCCTTAATGTGAGGGCTCAGTGGATCCACTGATTCCTCTTTAAAATGGGGTGTCAGTGGGTCCTCTTCCTCTTTGAAATGGGGTGTCAGTGGGTCCTTCTCTTCCTCTTTAAAATGGTGTGTCAGTGGGTCCTCCCCTTCCTCTTTAAAATGGTGTGTCAGTGGGTCCTCCTCTTCCTCTTTAAAATGGGGTGTCAGTGGATCCATCTCTTCCTCCTTAATGTGAGGGCTCAGTGGATCCACCACTTCCTCTTTAAAATGGGTACTCAGTGTGTCCTCCTCTTCCTCTTTAAAATGGGGTGTCAGTGGATCCACCTCTTCCTCCTTAATGTGAGGGCTCAGTGGGCCCTCCTCTTCCTCTTTGAATTGGGGTGTCAGTGGGTCCTCCTCTTCCTCTTTGAAATGGGGTGTCAGTGGGTCCTCCTTTTCCTTTTTAAAATGGGTGATCAGTGGGTATTCCTCTTCCTTCTTAATGTGGGAGGGCTGTGGCTCCTCCGTCCGTATCTTGAAGCTCCACTTCTGTTGCTCAGGGTGAAGATGGTCTTCACAGATGTCTGCAAGATAAACATACCATGCATTCAGTACTTTTACATGCACTTAGGAAAAACTAGCTATCTTATGAACTGTCTTGAAATCTCAGTGACGCACAAACACGCTGCTCTTCACAACATTATTCACAGGAAAATAAAAACAAAACAGGACGACAGTACTTTTTACTATGGATAGACGATATGGTTTTAAATTGATTTTGCGATTTATTATTTCGTATAGAATTACTAATAGAACCATTTTAAAACAGGCTACACAGACTTCTAATTTAGTTGCTGAAATATGCAGTAAAATATTACATCATTTCCAGTATTATTTTCTCATAGAAAGTAACCAGATATTAACAGTAAATAAACAAGTACATTATTAATAAATGTTTCCACAAAATAATACAATTAGAAATGACACAATATGTTATTGCATATGTCAGCTGCCAAATTAGGAGCTTTTGTAACCAGTTTTGAAATTCTTCTATTATCAATCATATACCAAATTATATATTGTGACATGTATTTGTATTAGGATATAGATTTGAGGTCATATCGCCCATACCAAACATTGCTTTGCTGAGTCATTTTGTTTAGCCCACCAAATATATTTATTTTGTAATATTATTCAGATGTGTGTGTATGTTTAAAATGTTTGTAAAAAATATTTTGTATTTATTTATTATTTTTATGTTTATTATTTACTTATTTTATTAATTTTTTAAAATTATTTTTAAAATCGTATTATTTATTTGCGTGTGGCGTCGCGCGGGTCTCGCTTCCTGTTGGGTGGGGTCCGTGCCCGTGTGGCCCGACCTTGCGCTGTGGGGTCTCTGTTGGTGACCTAATGCAGTGGCGGCGCAGCCCCCATGTCTGGTCTGGATGCTGTGTCTCTGTTGTTTGGGTGGTGGTGTGTTTGTGCGGGTTTGAGTTGGGGTGGTTAGGTCTTTTGGTGGGGGGAGGTGATAATGTCTCTTGTTTGCATGTTGGCGTTTGGGCTGACTGGCCCTGACTGGTCTCCGTGATCCTGTTGGCGTGTGGTTGCCGGTCGCAGTTTTTTCGATCACTTTGATTTGATAGAGTGGTGCTGGCTGTCTGGTGGTATTGCAGCTGCTGTTTCTGCTGCCGTTTGTTTGTGGTGTGGGCACCCGTGGCTGCTGGGTCTGGTGCAGGGGGGTGGCTGATGTTGTGACTGGTGGCAGCGCGCGCGCGTGGTGGTTGTCGGTGCTGACGAACTTGCCGGCTTCATACTGATTTATTGTCGTGTTGGTTGGATTGTCGGGTGTGGGCCTGGGGTGCCCTTGCGCCCTGCCGCGCCACCCTTCACGCCCGGTGTCAAGCCGTCGTCTGGGGCGGGCTTGTTGGGAGTTGTCCCTGGGTGACGGGGGTGCGCATCCGGACCTGTGGGGCTTGGGGGAGGAGATCGGCTGGTTCTCAGTGGGCGCCGGGACTTGATCGCTGTCTCGCCGCCCTGTGTATGGATATATATGTGTGTGTGCGTGCGTGTGTGTGTGTGTGTGCGTGTGTGTGTGTGTGTGTGTGTGTGCATGTGGATGGATGGATGTAGGTATGTATGTGTATGTATGTATATGTGTGTGCATGTATGAGTACAGGTATGTGTGTGTTTAAAGATGTGTATGTGTATACAAGCATATGTATGTATATGTGTGTGTATGTGTATGGTGTATGTATATATACAGTATACATATATACATATATATATATATGCTGTATGTATGTATACATATATATATATATATATATATATATATATATATATATATATATATATATATATATATATATATATATATATATATATATATATATATATATATATATATATATATATATATATATATATATATATATACACACTACCGTTCAAAAGTTTGGGGTCACCCAAACAATTTTGTGGAATAGCCTTCATTTCTAAGAACAAGAATAGACTGTCGAGTTTCAGATGAAAGTTCTCTTTTTCTGGCCATTTTGAGCTTTTAATTGACCCCACAAATGTGATGCTCCAGAAACTCAATCTGCTCAAAGGAAGTTTTGTAGCTTCTGTAACGAGCTAAAGTGTTTTCAGATGTGTGAACATGATTGCACAAGGGTTTTCTAATCATCAATTAGCCTTCTGAGCCAATGAGCAAACACATTGTACCATTAGAACACTGGAGTGATAGTTGCTGGAAATGGGCCTCTATACACCTATGTAGATATTGCACCAAAAACCAGACATTTGCAGCTAGAATAGTCATTTATAACATTAGCAATGTATAGAGTGTATTTCTTTAAAGTTAAGACTAGTTTAAAGTTGTCTTCATTGAAAAGTACAGTGCTTTTCCTTAAAAAATAAGGACATTTCAATGTGACCCCAAACTTTTGAACGGTAGTATATATATATATATATATATATATATATATATATATATATATATATATATATATATATATATATATATATATATATATATATATATATATATATATATATATATATATATATATATACATATATATATATATATATATATATATATGTATATATATATATATATATATATATATATATATATATATATATATATATATATATATATATATATATATATATATATATATATATATATATATATATATATATATATATATATATATATATATATATATATCCATTCATACATCCAAGCCCAGACTTCCCTCTCCCCAGCCACTTTGTCCAGCTCCTCCCGGGGGATCCCGAGTCGTTCCCAGGCCAGCTATAACGGTTACCGGGAGGGCATTCCATATATATATATATATGTTTATATATATATATATATATATATATATATATATATATGTATATATATGTATATATATATATATATATATATATATATATATATATATATATATATATATATATATATATATATATATATATATATATATATATGTTTATATATATATATATATATATATATATATATATATATATATATATATATACATATATATATATATATATATATATGTTTATATATATATATATATATATATATATATATATATATATATATATATATATATATATATATATATATATATATATATATATATATATATATATATATATATATATATATAACGTTAGCCATTTTGTATGTGTCTGATAACGTTAACGTTATCTTGTAGCCTACACCACTCCAGAGATTGCAGGTCTGTCTAATAAACTAGTGCTTTCTTTCTTTCTTTAGTTTATTTCGTGCATGAACACACTTACAGCATAACACATCACAGTTTCATATCATTTCACTTTAAATCATGTCCGAAAAAGAGTAGGAAGAAGTAAAGCTTATTTAGTCCTACCCCTTTCCCACTTCAGAGCATTTACAAATATATACATCATTTACTGACCTTTTTATAATAAAATAACATCTGTGAATTAGTATATACAACAGTTTTGTAATATGTAATTAATTAATTCAGTCATTATTAATATACTGAGATGAAGAATATCTTATTTTCAATAAGGTTGAAAGTATTTCTCATAATTCTTTGTACTTTGTAAGCACTATTAATTTGAACAAGCTCTTAAAGTGGATCATATCAGTACAATGTTTAACTTCATTACTTAATCCAGTCCATCATTTAATTCCACATACTAATACTAAAGACTTAATAACAGACACCCTAGTCTTCACATTCAGTGTTGATGACCGAAGTGCTGTTATCAACCAAACCTAACCCCCCTCACCCCGGATTGTAAATAATGTAAATAATTCAATGTATATACTCTGATGATTAACTTGTGTGATGACTGCATTATGATGATAGTATATATTTGTACCATGAATTGATTTAAGTGGACCACGACTTAAACAAGTTGAAAAACTTATTCGGGTGTTACCATTTAGTGGTCAATTGTACGGAATATGTACTGTACTGTGCAATCTACTAATAAAAGTCTCAATCAATCAATCAATTCAGCTAATGTCCCCCCTAATTCTATGCTATGTCTGTCCCTCATTTTCCCTCCAGGACAAGGACGTGCAGTCATTCTTGGAGGAGGCCACACTGATGGACCCCAGAAGGTTTAGATACAGACTGGAGGAGGATGTCGTCAAACCTATCTGTGTGTCCAAGTTAGTTCCACGCCAAGCGAACATGTTTTTTCCACCGTTGGCGACACGATTAGCGAAGAGCGGGTCAGACTTGATCCTGAAAAAGCAGATATGCTAAATTTTTGGAAGAAGAATTGTTGATTGATGACTGTGGTGTTCTTAGTGTCATAGTGTGTGTAGTTAGTATGTTCCAATAGCAGCAGAAGTGCACTTTTTGGAGAGCTGTATTATTTTCAGTTTTGTGCCCAAAGGACTGATTTTATTTAACACTATATTATTATTTATACACCTATAGTGATCACAGAGACAAGTTGTTTTTGTGTTACTGTATATATTTGTTTTTCTGAAAAATCCCACTTAATATACTTTGGGTAACAACAGTCAATATTTATTTATTGTTATTTTTTAGGGGGGTAACAGTCAATATTTATTTATTTTTATGTTTTTTAAATTTTCTTATAAAATAAAAGTGAGCTTTTGTTAAACCAAATATTGTGTTTTTTCCCATATGCAACAACCTATCTGGATTCGATAAGAGAATCGATAAGAGAATCGATAAGGAATCGGTTCGATAAGAGGATTCGATAATGGGCTCAAACTCGATAATTTCTTATCAAACATCATCCCTATTCCCAAATGCTGTAATAAATTAAGCATGATGAGTTGAGCATATGTCAGCATGTGGCCCCACTTTTAACTCTTTTTCACAAACGCTTATTGCAAACGCTTATTTACAGTAAGTCATTAATTTAACTTGGTCATTATTTTGTCTTAGTAAAACAATATTTACTAAGTCAAAATAATGACATACTTAGTATCTCAGGTAATTAAAGTTAAAGTAGCTCCTCATTTTCCTTTTTGATATAGGGGGGTTGTGACTGATTTTGCTCCATTCTTGAGGTCCGCTCTTGCTGCTCAGGGAGATGTTTTTCAATACACAAGTTAGACGAACAAATGCTTTAAAAAGTCCAGGTTTACCCAGTCACATGACACATTGTCCTGCACCAGTATATGTTTTGATAATGTCTCTGAGGATCTCATCAGTCACCACGTTGGCATTCAAGATGTCAAAACCATACCGTACATCAGGGAAGCAATACAAAAACTCATGAAAAAAATTAACACAGCAGTAAAACACTTATATACAAACAAGACAGCTGCTTGTGCACCCGAAAGAGAACAAAGAACATGACTAAAAAAAATAAAACCTACTTTTCAGAAACCTGAGACCTGGCTCAAATGTTTGTAATAGTGGTTTACAAGCAAATGTTCATATTTGCCACATTTACATGTTAAACTAGTGTTTTACTTTTGTAGCTGTTTGTATTAATGGCGCCACTGAAGTAGCACCTGTTTGCATTAGTTCTGTGATATTTTAAAGGGAGACTGCACCTGCACATTTTCTTTTAGAATTTGGCTAAACATGACTAGATTACATCAGTAAATAGCTGGATAAGGCTTTAAAGTATTTTTTAAACTTTTTTTCCTGAAATGTCGAACCAATAGCAACATGGTGTTTTATGCGGCGCTAATGTTTTGGTTAATTTAGCACCAAAAAGACATCAGGGGATTTCACAAACACCTTTATTACGTGTGTCTAAGAGGAGCATCGACATTTGCATTTAAACTGTAAAATCCTGTTAATGATTTATTTACTCTACTTATTTACATATCAACATTTTCCTTTAGGAAACTTTCACATACAATGGATTTGTGTGTTGTTGTAGCTTGTATGCTGCAATGTTTAACATCAACAAAACATAGCTAATTAGTAATAATAAACTAGATTCATTCATCTATCATAGGTGTTGAGACATTGCTAGACAGCAGAGAAGTAACTAAATCCAAATAAACATCGATATTATTTTTTTTAAGATATCTGGCTTGTATCTTCAGTAGGGATGTAAATCGTTAAGAATTTATCGATATGATACCCCAATTGATATTCCTTATCGATACAAGTATTTATCAGTACTATATGTAATTTGTGGAAATAAAAAGGAAAAAAAAGGCATTTTAATTAGCATCTCTATTAGCACAAGAGGTTGAACACCTCCAACATGATGTTCTGTAACATCTCAGAGCAGGGAAGTCTTTTATCAACAGCTGTTTATTTGAAGTATTGAAGAAGTCAACTATGTGTGCAGTGCAAGGTGAAATGCAGTTATGTCATCTTCTTGTAAAGAACACACACATCAAACTTTTGCGTGTGGTTGCTCCCTTATTTGTCATTATTCAAAGCTGATTTTAATGTGTAGCAGCGGCAGCTGAACTCAATGTGACAACGTGTCATAGTTACGTCAGTCAACTAGAATTAAAAATACCAATAGTTGTGTCATTAGTCCAGAATCTCCACAGTCCTCATGGATGACATAATTAGGAACCAGTACTAAAAAAAAAAAGATACTTGGTATACATCCCTAATCTTCACCACTAAACCTTTGAAATATGCTGACATATGTGCTGCTAAAGGTAAATAAACAGTAGCCATATTGAATGTTTGACTTCACTTGACCACGTGAGGTAAGGAGGACGGCCTCCAGGTCACATGGTTACACCCCAGCAATTACATTGTTGATGATATGACCGGGGCGGTATAGCTCGGTTTGTAGAGTGGCCGTGCCAGCAACTTGAGGGTTCCAGGTTCGATCCCCGCTCCCGCCACCCTAGTCACTGTCGTTGTGTCCTTGGGCAAGACACTTTACCCACCTGCTCCCAGTGCCACCCACACTGGTTTAAATGTAACTTAGATATTGGGTTTCACTATGTAAAAGCGCTTTGAGTCACTAGAGAAAAGTGCTATATAAATATAATTCACTTCACTAATTCACACGATTGATGAGCATTCATTTTTAAATGGACGTATTAAAAAGCAAATATATATCCATCTTTAGTCATAAATGTGGCCCCCGGATGAACATTTGATTTTGATTTTGATTTTTATTAAGGATCCCCATTAGCTGGTTGCCTCAACAACCCACTAGTCTTCCTGGGGTTCACAATTCAATACAATTACAAGTAAAAGCATATAATTATAACTACACAATACAGAAAAAAATAAAAGCATCAATAAAAAACAAGCAAACAATTTACAGTCACAGAATAATAATTACCATATAAATAAAACTACACAATATACATGTGTCACAAACATTGTATTAGATGATATGTGCTTACTTGGACTGTGATGAAGCTGTGAGGACTCAGGTGCTTTGTCTTCATGCTCTTCAGTCTTCACAGAGACAACAGTCAGTGGAAACTTGGTGAGATCAGCCTCCTCCTGCCCTACAACACACTCTCTCTACTCTTCTTCTTTAAAATAAGTGAGCTGTGGATCCTCCTCGTCCCCTTTAAAATGTGAGGGCTGTGGATACTCTGAAGTGAAACTGTCCCCCTGCAGATGAGGGAGACATTCTTCTTGGTGTCCAATCAGCTGATGGATGTCTACAGGACACAAACAAAACACATTTTAACTCCTACATGCTAAATATTAAATCGTACATGAAATATAGGGCTGTGGCTATTGAAAATGTTATTAATCAAGTGTTCTACTGGAAATGTTTTCGATTAATCGAGTAACTGGATAAAACATTGTGTTGCTTGGTTAAAGACGAATTTAAGCGACTATAAGACATTTCACTTAATAATGAACGGCCAATTGGTTTGAGATGGTATGAGATCAAGATGTCATCTTTAGATCAGGCTTTGTTTTTTTCGACAATCACTGCCACTATAAAAAGTTAAAGTACCAATGATTGTCACACACACACTAGGTGTGGCCAGATTGTTCTCTGCATTTGACCCATCACTAGGGATGATACTCGAAACCGGTTTTCCCGATTGTTCGATAAGAAAAGAACCGACTCCTCGGACTCAAATTTCTTTTTGAGAACCGGTACCCTTTATCGAGACCACTACAGTGAAGTAAAAGAGTTGGTTCTTTATTCCAATCCCTGGGAACAAATCCCGTCCCGACCAGAAATGCCCCGTGTGACATCACAAGAAATGACGTCACGTAGCTCAGTCATTAGGCGCAGATAGGGAAAGCAGGAAAAAAATGGACAGGAAAAAGCGCTCCAAGGTGTAATAAAGTTCAAAACAAAAGGTATAATCCAATGAATAACTTTACTGAGAGATTTGAGCAGGGTACAAACACATGACCAACACTTTTACCACCAACCGGAAACATAGCAACCAGGCTAGCAACGCACCTCCTTTACAGCAGTTGTCGCAACGTTCTTACATCGACCGCAGCACATACATATATACAACATATGACATCTCCCTTTTTTAACTTTTGTTTTTCTTTCCTTGAAACAAAACAAAATCAGACTGTGTATGTGTTGTCTGTCTAATTATAAATAATGCAGACGAGGCGTGTTGGGTGAGTTCTTGACGTTTACTTTCACAGCGTGCTCATAACCTCATTCTTAGCTGCCGGGTGGCGACATGCAACAACACTTTTCAGGGATACCGCGCATGCTCGTCACTCCCGTTGCATGCTGGGTAGTGTAGTTGTTATATTCCCTAGCTCATAACATCACATCTTTCCCCTTATAAAGAAATAATTTTAACTCAATAAAGTGTATTTCTTTTTTTTTAGCTTTAACTTTTCATTTTTTAGCATTGTAACCACATTTGCAAACAACTTTTCTCTTCATAGAATTTTCTTTCAATAAAGAAATAAAGTGCAAAAATGTAAAAGCATCATAAATAGTTATGTCAACACTTTATTTTTTATTTTTTTTAAAACAACTCGAAAAAACCAAGAGTTCTTAACAACTCTCAATCAGCCTCTTAGGTGGCTGAACATGTCTCTTAGGTCTAGACAGTCTCTCAGCAGCAGGTGACGCGGACACTGCTGTCAGTTCTTGGTCAGCAAGGTCAGGCTCCATGTCAGCAAGTTCTGCAGGTCCAGCTGAGTCATGTTGAGCCTTTTCCTGAGTAATAGCTGTAGTTAGTATGTTCCAATAGCTGTAGTTAGTATGTTCCAATAGCAGCAGAAGGGCACTTTTTGGAGAACTGTATTATTTTCAGTTTTGTGCCCAAGGGACTGATTTTATTTAACATTATATTATTATTTATACACTTATAGTGATCACAGAGACAGGTTGTTTTTGTGTTACTGTATATATTTGTTTTTCTGAAAAATCACACTTAATATACTTTGGGTAACAACAGTCAATATTTATTTATTTTATTTTTTTAGGGGGGTAACAGTCAATATTTATTCATTTATTAGATTTTATTTTTTCTTATATAATAAAAGTGAGCTTTTGTTAAACCAAATATTGTGTGTTTTTTTCCATATACAACAACCTATCTGCACTCGATAAGAGAACTGATAAGGAATCGGTTCGATAAGAGGATTCGATAATAGGCTCGAACTCGATAATTTCTTATCAAACATCATCCTGTCGTAGAATTTCTGACCTTTTGACCTATATTTCTTGTCTATTAAGAATGTCTGCTCATTTTCAATTCTCTTCTGTTTTGTGCCATTGAATGGACCAGTTGTGGGACAAAGGTGAATATGGAGTTATGCCAACCTGTCTACAGAATGTTTAGATTTTCCAAATATGACTAAGAGATACGAGGTTGTTTTGGAACAGACAAACCAAAACAAAACAATCATGACGCACAAGATAAAAACAGTGACGCACGAGACAAAAAACAGTGACGCACAAGAGACATATAAAAAATGGCAGAAGACCAGGACTAGGGAGTGATTTTGGCTTGTGTGTGTCTTGTGTGCTCTGGAGTACATTGTGTCTGCTTGCACGGACAACTCAATTCAACCTGCACTTCTGATAATGGGTAAATAAATGTGTTGTACTAAACTACTTTTGTTGCCTGCTTAAGCTTCGGACAATCCACTACACAAATTGGCGTCACAAACAGGATGGCCTAGAAGCTACAGGTCGACAGCCGCTCCCGCTCCCTCTGTCAGGCAGACAGTGTGTTGCACGCGCGCATCACAAGGTAAGCAGTTTGCTTTAAAGTGTAAACATTTTCTGTCTGGAGAGAGCCAGATCGATAAGACTAAAGCTGAACCTGTTTTTGATAAAAGATAGGTTTAGTCAGGTTCTCCAAAAACAACCTGGAATGGGGTAAATTATGGTTGGCTTGAGTTGTTTTATATGTGATGATTTGTCTGTGTGTTTGTTGAAAACTTGTGATTTCTTGTTTTTAGCTATAAGGGGATTGTTAATAGAATTTTGGTGGTTTGGAGTGTTTTTGAAGCATAGACTATGTGAGACGAAAAATTTCTTTTAACCTCTTCATCCTCTGTCGTTGTTGGCAGAGGATGCTTTTTTCTGCACGTACATTAGGTTAGCCAGAGTTGGACACAGCGAAATTTAAGGCAAGGTTTGCTAACTGGTGTGACATTTGGCCCACACAAATTTATGACGTCTATGAAGGTCCTACGTATCTGTCTATGTGGAAACTGCAGCCGGGTAAAAAGCCTGATATAAGGTGATCGTTCAGTGACTCCGGTAAAGGAGATCAACTGAGCCAAGTTGTCACGAATTTGGAAATTTGCTGCAGTATAGATGGATAGAGTTAAGGGCTCCATATGGTAAAGCCTTGGTGAAACTATATGGACTGACCAGACACGATGTACTGTAGGATTGTTGGGTGATTCCTAGTGATTCTACAGGGCCTTAGGCCGGTTATCCGTGTTGGTCAGGAAGGATAACGCAGGTGCTGCTCCAATGAAACGGGTTAATCGCCGTTGTATGAGCAATGATGGAACCTGGTTTTTGTGATATGAGACGGCCGATTCCACAAAAGCACGCGTGCATTAGTTGTTTATATTTGTCCGGACATGGGGTGGTATTGCAATTTATAAATGTGTGTGTATAATGATGAATGCTGAAATGTGTGTGTATTGAGTGAGTCAGTTTATGTTGGTACATTTAGATATATGCTTAATTTAATAACTTTTGTGTAGCACCTGGTTTCTTATCGGTTTTAATTCCCCTCTTATGAAAGGACAACATTATACCTCTCGGTATTCCCCCTCCCTCACGCAACCTCCCCCCTCCCCTCCCTTCACGCTTTTTCTCACAGCCCCGCTATCTGTAAAAGTCTGGAAATTGTCTAAAATGTGTGTGCTTGTGAGAAAGTAGACAAAGTTTATGTACAGAAAACATATGAGGGAATGATCTATCCATTTAATTATCTTATTCCGCTCTCGGAGGTTGGATCGCGGGGGCAGCAGCCTAAAGAGGAAAAGAACCATCCGGATTGTTATAGGCGCAAAGTGTAAAAGGCAGCATGTG
This sequence comes from Entelurus aequoreus, assembly GCF_033978785.1. Classification (NCBI taxonomy): domain Eukaryota; kingdom Metazoa; phylum Chordata; class Actinopteri; order Syngnathiformes; family Syngnathidae; genus Entelurus; species Entelurus aequoreus. The sequence goes on along the minus strand of NC_084756.1, from coordinate 33,893,482 downwards.
TGATGGTATGGGGGTGTATTAGTGCCCAAGACATGGGTAACTTACACATCTGTGAAAGCGCCATTAATGCTGAAAGGTACATACAGGTTTTGGAGCAACATATGTTGCCATCCAAGCAACGTTACCATGGACGCCCCTGCTTATTTCAGCAAGACAATGCCAAGCCACGTGTTACATCAACGTGGCGTCATAGTAAAAGAGTGTGGGTACTAGACTGGCCTGTCTGTAGTCCAGACCTGTCTCCCATTGAAAATGTGTGGTGCATTATGAAGCCTAAAATACCACAATGGAGACCCCCGGACTGTTGAACAACTTAAGCTGTACATCAAGCAAGAATGGGAAATAATTCCACCTGAGAAGCTTCAAAAATGTGTCTCCTCAGTTCCCAAACGTTTACTGAGTGTTGTTAAAAGGAAAGGCCATGAAACACAGTGGTGAACATGCCCTTTCCCAACTACTTTGGCACGTGTTGCAGCCATGAAATTCTAAGTTAATTATTATTTGCAATAAAAAAATAAAGTTTATGAGTTTGAGCATCAAATATGTTGTCTTTGTAGTGCATTCAACTGAATATGGGTTGAAAAGGATTTGCAAATCATTGTATTCCGTTTATATTTACATCTAACACAATTTCCCAACTCATATGGAAACGGGGTTTGTACTTAGTCATTTAAAAACATATGTTGTACCTATTAAAAGACTTCATAATGTTCATGTGCCAATGTTTAGGTAGTAGTTGTAATAGCATGTTTTCAAATAGCTATAGTTGTGTCCAAACATTTTGGAATGTCTTCCTTGGACTCCCACAGCCAATTCAACAACAGGGATATTTTGTCTTGTGGTTACATGAGCTACACGTGCTTTGAAAAAAAGGTGATTGGACATTATTTCTTAGCTTACTCTACAGCAAACATTGCATTAGCTGCACCTGCCTTCTGTCCTCACCTGTGTTGGGCCCCTCATCACTCCTTCATATCCTGCTGGCTCCTGTCTTGGCTGCACATCTTCTTTCTTTCAAGCCACCCAGGTTGCATTGTGCTGATCTCCCAGATGTGTTAAGATAGTACCCTAACCCCTCCCCCATCCTCTATTCTAAACCTAACTAGCCAGAGACCATCGCTGTTCTCTGGGAGCCCATTTTCTTTAAAGCAACATACATATTTACATCAGCTTGATTGCCACTATTACTACTATGCTACTTCACATCGATTTGGAATACTATTACTACTATGCAGTGGCGTGCAGTCACTAGAGGCAGGGGAGGCGGGGCCTCACCTGCCATCATGGAAAGAAAAAAAATGTAAAAAGAAAAAAAATTAAATTAAATTGTTATATGTATTCAGTGATTATACTAAAGTTATTTTCCATTTAACTTCACCGGTTTTAGATTATTTTTATTTTTATTTTCACATTTGCCGTTCAAATACTGAGAAGAGACGATGCGGTGATCAGCAGCCAGTTGAGGCACGTCACTCAGTTGTGCCTCAACATGGATTGTGCACAATGACTGGGCTAACTGCTGAGCTGCTGTGCAGTGAGACTATATTGCTATATGAATTATATCAGCTAACTAAACTATGGCATAGTTTAGTTAGCTGAGGTATATAATGTACAGTGTATTTTGTCAAAAACTGTATGTGTGTAACGTATTTCTTGTGCTGAGCATTCATAAATCTGCTGCAAAAGACGTACTGGTTGAGGCTCGCAGTAGTCCGGCCTCCTGGTGGTAGAGGGCGGTAGTGATCCCAGAGATCATTCCTCAGCCGCAGAAGAAAAAAAAAAAAAAAAAAAAAAAGTTTGCAAGCGATTGTTTATTTCCTCTCGCCTGGACTTTTATTAAAAACATGGAGGATTACATATGTAAAATAAAACAGTTTTCTAAACTGGACTTTCAATCGAAGCAGGAGGTAATAATTTAAGGTAGACCAACGCCGGAGCTAAAAGGTTTGCTTTTGACTTCGGGACAGAAGACCCGTTCTTTTCAAAGGGTGTGGTACACACACAAAGGCTGGCTGTGTGGATGTCCAGCAAGAAAGGTAAGACCATAATAATGTTTTTTTTAATTAAATGTGCTTTTTTGTGTGCCACAGTTTGTATGTGTAAAGAATGCTGGTATGAGCTTTTAAACATAACCCGTTAGCTGCTGCCAATCACATGGTGAATAAGATACTATTTAGGGTTCATATGTTTGTAAATCTGACTGTGATGATGCAGTGCCTCACCAGACATTAACCTCAACGCACGCCACTACTACTATGCTACCTATTTGGAGATGCAGAGCTTCAATACTGACTATTACTATTACTACTATGCTACTTAAGCATCAATTTGGAATACTATTACTACTATGCTACCTATTTGGAGATGCAGAGCTTCAATACTGACTATTACTATTACTACTATGCTACTTAAGCATCAATTTGGAATACTATTACTACTATGCTACCTATTTGGAGATGCAGAGCTTCAATACTGACTATTACTATTACTACTATGCTACTTCACATCAATTTGGAATACTATTACTACTATGCTACCTATTTGGAGATGCGGAGCTTCAATACTGACTATTACTATTACTACTGTGCTACTTATTTGGGGTTGCAGAGAACTGAATTTTAGTCTTAAAAAACTGACCAAAAACACTTTTTTTTGGTACACAGTTCTCTTTTCACCTGGTTATGCTTCTTAACTAAGGGTGTTTTTTGTTATTTTTCAAATTATTTCATATTATTTATTTGAAAATTGATATTTTGTTATTTATTATTTTTGATTATTATTTCTATTTTCTACATAATTTCGACAATGGAGAAAAAATGTACACCTTGTTGTATTTGTGTTTGGCCTGAGGGGGGTGCTGTCCCCCATCACCGGCATAGCAAGACAATTATGCCTCCGTGTTGACCTTTTATTTATTTATTTGTATTCATTTTTATTAATTTATTTATTTATTTATTTTGAATTTTATAAACCTTTATTTATAAATTGCAACATTTACAAACAGTTGAGAAATAATAAGTACAAAAACAGTACAAAAACAGTACAAAACAGCGCCAGGGGTTGTAAATTCAAAGTAACTAAATTAAAATGCTATATATATATATATATATATATATATATATATATATATATATATATATATATATATATATATATATATATATATATATATATATATATATATATATATATATATATATATATATATATATATATATATAACCAAGTGCAAAGCCATAGGCTCACACAATTTCAGTAAATAATTTAAATTTGAAACACAGTATCATCATTTTCACAGCTTTTTGGTTGTTAGAGTTAGAGAGTGTTTTAACGTAGACTTCTAAATCTTTTTTAAAGGCACAAAAAAACTGGTCGGGTATTGAGAAACTTACATTTATGAATATAAAACTTAGCCAATTGTATAATGAGGTTGCAAAGGTAAAATTCCTTTTTTTCATACAGTGTAAATCCAAATAGCACATCTTTAAAACAAAGCACAAATTTGTCATGAATATTGTCCAGGATGAAGCGACAGATGCCTGCCATATTGATGGAGTGCTTTCACAAGTCCAAAACAGGTGGTAAACAGTCTCTGGATGCATGGTACATAAGTTGCAGGTAACATAAGGTGCAACATGCATGTTACATAAGGTGTAAATAACATAAGGTGCAACATACATGTTACATAAGCTGCAGGTAAAATCAATGTCCTTCTTGTATCTAACCATCACAGTCTTTGGGGCGGTATGGCATAGTGGGTAGAGCGGCCGTGCCAGAAACCTGAGGGTTGCAGGTTCGCTCCCCGCCTCTTGACATCCAAATCACTGCCGTTGTGTCCTTGAGCAGATCACTTCACCCTTGCCCTCTGTGCCGCTCACACTGGTGAATGAATGATGAATGATAGGTGGTGGTCGGAGGGGCCGTAGGCGCAAACTGGCAGCCTCGCTTCCGTCAGTCTACCCCAGGGCAGCTGTGGCTACAAATGTAGCTTACCCCCACCAGGTGTGAATGAATGATGGGTTCCCCCTTCTCTGTGAGCGCTTTGAGTATCTAATAATAGAAAAGCGCAATATAAAATCTAATCCATTATTATTATTATTATTTATTTATCTATGATTTTAAAAGATATCTCTTTGACTTTGTTGATAAGTAAATACCTGTTAGGAAGGGAGCACGTTTTGACCCAGCAGATGTCATTCACAACATTATTCCAGAGCGCAATTACATAGGAGACAGACACACAATCGTTTTGGAATAAGCTGCGGATTTTTCTGTTATTTTTCTGATCAAAGCAAAGTTTCCCCACAGGAGTGTCAAGTGGATCATTCACCATTTTTACAGCAGAAAGAGGAGATGAGTAAGCCCTGTACAACATAACAACACCTGTTGGAATGTACAACATAACAACACCTGTTGGAATGTACAACATAACAACACCTGTTGGAATGTACAACACAACAACACCTGTTGGAATGTACAACACAACAACACCTGTTGGAATGTACAACATAAAAACAGTTGTTGGAATGTACAACACAACAACACCTGTTGGAATGTACAACACAACAACACCTGTTGGAATGTACAACATAAAAACAGTTGTTGGAATGTACAACACAACAACACCTGTTGGAATGTACAACATAACAACAGTTGTTGGAATGTACAACACAACAACACCTGTTGGAATGTACAACATAACAACAGTTGTTGGAATGTACAACATAACAACACCTGTTGGAATGTACAACATAACAACACCTGTTGGAATGTACAACACAACAACACCTGTTGGAATGTACAACATAAAAACAGTTGTTGGAATGTACAACACAACAACACCTGTTGGAATGTACAACACAACAACACCTGTTGGAATGTACAACATAAAAACAGTTGTTGGAATGTACAACACAACAACACCTGTTGGAATGTACAACATAACAACACCTGTTGGAATGTACAACATAACAACACCTGTTGGAATGTACAACATAAAAACAGTTGTTGGAATGTACAACACAACAACACCTGTTGGAATGTACAACACAACAACACCTGTTGGAATGTACAACATAAAAACAGTTGTTGGAATGTACAACACAACAACACCTGTTGGAATGTACAACACAACAACACCTGTTGGAATGTACAACATAAAAACAGTTGTTGGAATGTACAACACAACAACACCTGTTGGAATGTACAACATAACAACAGTTGTTGGAATGTACAACACAACAACACCTGTTGGAATGTACAACATAACAACAGTTGTTGGAATGTACAACATAACAACACCTGTTGGAATGTACAACATAACAACACCTGTTGGAATGTACAACACAACAACACCTGTTTGAATGTACAACATAAAAACAGTTGTTGGAATGTACAACACAACAACACCTGTTGGAATGTACAACACAACAACACCTGTTGGAATGTACAACATAAAAACAGTTGTTGGAATGTACAACACAACAACACCTGTTGGAATGTACAACATAACAACAGTTGTTGGAATGTACAACACAACAACACCTGTTGGAATGTACAACATAACAACAGTTGTTGGAATGTACAACATAACAACACCTGTTGGAATGTACAACATAACAACACCTGTTGGAATGTACAACACAACAACACCTGTTGGAATGTACAACATAAAAACAGTTGTTGGAATGTACAACACAACAACACCTGTTGGAATGTACAACACAACAACACCTGTTGGAATGTACAACATAAAAACAGTTGTTGGAATGTACAACACAACAACACCTGTTGGAATGTACAACATAACAACAGTTGTTGGAATGTACAACACAACAACACCTGTTGGAATGTACAACATAACAACAGTTGTTGGAATGTACAACACAACAACACCTGTTGGAATGTACAACATAACAACACCTGTTGGAATGTACAACATAACAACACCTGTTGGAATGTACAACATAACAACACCTGTTGGAATGTACAACATAACAACAACACCTGTTGGAATGTACAACATAACAACAACACCTGTTGGAATGTACAACATAACAACACCTGTTGGAATGTACAACATAACAACACCTGTTGGAATGTACAACATAACAACAACACCTGTTGGAATGTACAACATAACAACAACACCTGTTGGAATGTACAACATAACAACAACACCTGTTGGAATGGCATCAAATACAATAGCAACTTGTTTGGGAGTCACATGGACCTTAAAATGGTTGAGAAATTCTTGGTAATTAAAAAGTTGACCTTCCTTATTGAAAAGTTGACTCACTAAAATAATATCATTGTTGAACCAATTGTTGAGGAAAATATATTTCCTTTTGTAACATACAGTATGTATTTATTGTTCCAAATGAAATATTTGGTAGGTGAGCAATTGTGCTTGTATACAAGAGAGCATGCTAGAAGGGCTTGTTTGTGGAAGTTTGAAAGAAGAACAGGAATCCTATCAATGTTGTAGTTACACAATGGCAAACATTTTAGGCCTCCAAGGTTAGAAAATACATGATGAGAAATGAAGTTCCAAATTGAGGTAGGGTCTTTCAAATAGTGTCTTATCCAATTCATCTTGAAGGTGTTGTTTAGTGTAGTGAAATCCAGAAAGTTTAGACCACCCTGATAATAATTGTTCATTATAACATATTTCTTAATATAATGAATTTTGTTTTTCCAAATAAAGTCAACAAGTATTTTGTCAATAGTCTTACATATGTGTTGGTTAGCATCTAAAGAAATAGCCGCTGTTACGGCTCAGGCTCCTGCCAACGCCTCTCATCCGTCTGTGACCTCGGGACACGCCCACGGGCGCGCACATCCAGGAGCGCGCCGTGCGCGTCTCCGCCCAGCGGCAGCCGCCAGCTGCAAACGATCACCGGCATTCTGCACACCTGCACTTAATGAAGGACCTGCCTTCATAAGCTCGCAGAACCTGCCATGCGGCGCCGGAGTATAGTCTTCTTTACCCTTGTAAGCATCCTGTATCTGGCTTCCATCCCGCGAACTCGCTCTTTCCCTGTGACTTCCATGTTTCCGTTGTTCTTATGTTCTTGTTGTCTCCCCGCAGCGCTTCCCGTGTCCCCCTGTGTCTGTGATCCCTTGTTGTTCCCCTGCCCCCCCGGACTGCCTTTTGGATTCTCGACCTCCCGCTTGGACTTCCTTCTCTGACGCTTCTCTCACCTGCCTGCCCCATGGACTGCCCGTTTGCTCTCGTCAACACTTGGTAACACACTTCAGTTAACTACACACATAGTCTTACACCACACACTCATTCCCTTTCGGATCTAGTTCACACTCCATTTCCTTAGTTTATTATATTAGTCTTGTTTGTTATTATTATATATATATTGAATATTTATATATTTATAATAAATAATTGTACATACTGCCCCCTGGTGCCTGTTTGCCGTCACCTCCCCTTAGTGATACACAACAGCCGCATACGTAAACCCGCGACATTATTTTTTACAACAACGTCAGAGTGGTATGACGAGGGATGGGTCTTGGTCAGGTCCGGGCGGAAACAAAGACCGGAGCGCCAGGTTCCGCCTCCAGATTGGTTCCCCCCGAAAGACGACCGTTATTACGACCCAGACGGCCTAAATACATTTTATTTTTTGAAAAGCGAACCTTACCCGACCTTCGCTGACTTTTTTCAAACCATCCACACCCGCAAAATAATTTTTTACAACAATGTCAGAGTGATATAACGACTGATGGGTTCCGGGCGGAAACGAAGACCGCAGCGGGAGGTTCCGCCTCCAGATTGGTTCCCCTGGAAGACGACCGTTATTACGACCCAGACAGCCTAAATACATTTTATTTTTTGAAAAGCAAACCTTACCCGACCTTCTCTGACTTTTTTGAAACCATCCACACCCACGACATTATTTTTTATAACAATGTCGGAGTGGTATGACGAGGGATGGGTCCCGGTCAGGTCCGGGCGGAAACAAAGACCGCAGCGCCAGGTTCCGCCTCCAGATTGGTTCCCCCCAAAAGACGACCGTTATTACGACCCAGACGGCCTAAATACATCTTATTCTTTGAGAAGCGAACCTTACCCGACCTTCGCTGACTTTTAGCAGTTTGGGGCCACAGAGGGTCGCCGTGTTGTTTTTTTTTTACACTTTAGTTTTGGTAAAACTTCTATTTTGAAGTCCAACACAGTGAATTACGGGGACTCTACCCCCTTGTTTATAGCTATCAGCACCTAGCCATTTACATGACCTTTATTCCACGACAAGGTGAAGGACAATTTCTCCTACCTGTCGCGCTAGCCTGCTATTGCTATTTCTCTTTTGACCAGTCAGGCCTGATGAAGATTTTCTACCGAAACGTTTCCAACTGACTTGTCGCATGTAAATATACATTTCCTTCCTAGTTATTTTTTCAATAACTATGTTTTTCTGCTTTTGTTTTTGTTTACCGTGCCAGCTGGCCTGCTCACGAGGCGAAGCGTCACTTCGACAACTCGCTTTTATTCTTCTGTAAATAAAGCTTTTAGACGCTGCATGTGGGACTGCGTGAGAAATAGAAAATGCAATTGCGATGGTAATGAAATTCCAAGAGGAAGAAGAGTTCCTGACACTAATGATGGAGGAGAGTGGAAGCAAAATGATCATGAGCCCTCCATGCAAATACACTTTCAGTCACTTTACTGTACAGTTCATCACGTATTCACATCCAAATATTGACATGAATTCACTTAGGGCTTTTTGCACCATCAGCATCATCATCATCATGAGGTGAATGGCGCTGCAGCTCCTGCCAGCAGTACCGGACAACACCACTGGGGAGCGCTAAAGCACCGGTCCAGACGCTCCCAGCTGCTCCGCAATGAATGGCTGCTCTCTCGCTTCCCTCCGACGCCTCCAGATCATCCTCGCACATGCAGCTGTAGAGCCAACTGCGTCAAGAGCATGGATGGAGTATTTGAAAGACAATTTGAAAAAGAAAAAAGACTGACAGTACAGAGTATGCATGAGGGTGGTCCAGGTGCTCTGCAGATCGGGACGATGACAATTTGAGGAGCAGGAACTTTGATGCCTGCTGTCTCCTCACTTAATGTTGGAGACACTTCTGTGGACCAGGGAAACACAAACCATGTGGGTTTCAAGGTAGATTATGTTATGTGGAGTTCCAATTGAAGCGGGGGCATGCAAAGTGCTTTTGCTTGAAAGAAGATGTCTGGGCTTTGTGGTGAAAAATGGATAATAAATGACAACTGGGATTAACTGAAAGCACAACCAAAAGGTAAGAGGACTTTAACTTGTAATTCCTGATGCAAAAATGTAAAGAGGCTGAAAATGGTGTCCCCTCATGAAGTAGCAGCCAATAACGAGGTTATGTTGCAGCTGCATGCTGGCAGGCAGTATACAACATGCACTTTTGGAATGTACCAGGGCTCCTGTGTGTGCACACAACTTGCAGCCTCCATGGCCAAGTCCACTTTGCACGACCAAGGCAATGAGTGATGTTCATTGAGAAAGTGGCGAGATCTATGCGTGCCGTTCAGATCGAACAGCAGCAGGAGTGTGAAAGACAAAATGACTCCATGCCCCCGTAAACAATCCCACTTCACGGTTCCACCTTGTGGTGCAGCTTGTGTGGAAGAATGGCAGACATGCTGTCGCAAAGACACAATTGACAGTGTTTAGCTGCACATGCAGGACCTGATCTTGGCAACCATTGGGGGAAATGCCAGGATGTTATTGTATTACCATTCATTCAGGGCAAACACAATCCAGTGGAATGTGGGCCAGTGTCATAGAAATAACTTGTCATTTCCACATTGATGGTGGAAAACTACCACTTGTGTCCGCTCGTCAGTTGTTAGAAAAGCTTTTTGGAAAAGTATACTCTTCTTGTCATTTTCAACTGCTTGCTTAAAAGTAAAACATTTTTGCAACAGGTGAGTCACATGTTCAGTGGACGTTTTCAAGTTATGTGGTTGTTAGCCCTGCCACTAAACATAAAATACAAATAGAGTACACAAACAGCCACTGCTAAGTTTGGATTCACACTACAACAGGTAAAGTAAAGACACAACAACTCCTCAAATCGGAATCCGAAGTCTCCAAAGTGCATCAAAATCCGATATTTGCCCAAGGCACGCGTATAGTACTTAATTTGTTCTTGCTAGATATATTCATTCTTTCAATAATCCTCCATTGTGGCACATAAACTACATTTCTTGGAATGGAGGACAAAGCTAAGCATGTTACACACAGAAGAAGAGCAAGTGAATGTCTAACCTCGCCGCTAAACTAGCTGGAAAGAAGACAAAAATTGAGTGCTTAGTAAACTTGACAAATTGTAGATTGAACCACCTCTCAGCTGAAAGAAAGCAGATATTAACAGGAAGTTAACAAGTAGATTAACCCTGTAACACCCCTTGTTGTAAAATTACAACGTTACCTTTAACCATCCTAAAAAACAATCCGTTATATATTTTTTCATTTTTTTAACCACATTTACATAGTCATTGGGTCCTATCGTTCAGTCTCACAAGGCTATTGGATCGTACATTTGTTTATAAGTCACGCCTTCTGGCCATGAACCCACACAACCTCTCGAGGTTTCCTTCGAACAAAATCTATTTGTTTCATCGGACTGGATTCATCAGATTCAAGTAATTAAAATGTCTTTTATATATTTTTTGGTTGTTATTACAATGTCTAGAGCATGTACATATGTAGTTATTGTGGAACAGATGCATCAAATTTCATTTAGAGCTTGTTATATAGTTGTTGCAATTATAAAAGAGGGGGAAAAAGCGTTTTTTAAGAGTTTTATCTTGTTTCATATTTTTTATATTTGTAATAAATGACTTCATAAAAATAGAACTAATGTGTGATTATTATTAATGGTATATACCGTTATGGAGCTAAGTAAGCAATCAACCCTGCAAATGAACCCTTAGTTGTTCAGACAACGTGAGTACAAATACAGAAATTCTGCTCCCATCAAAGCCCAATGTTGCAATATTACAACATTTCCCTAAAAACATACATAAACATTTTTTTTTTTAACTCTTCAATTTCTGCATCAAATGCCTCGTAGAACAACATCTGAAAGGTCAAATCTTTTTTTCTTTAGGTTTTTCTATATTTGGGTCTTACAGGGTTAAGAAGAGTCTGAAGAAAGGATTAACTGATGGTTCAATCCATAAATTGGTAGTATCAGTATGGTAGATACTTGAGTGACTAGGTCAATATTTGTGTTTTTTCAAAATCATTTTTGATTTTGCTATTGTGAAGAAACTTAGGGAATAACTCCTTGAACACAGGAGGACCTTGAATGCAAAAACCAAATTACTTTAATGTGTAGATGATAATAGTTTTTTATTTTGTGTTGATCAAACAAATGTATGTAATACAAATAATAAGGGACTTGTTTTGAATATTGTGTTGATACTCTCACATTGTTAATAGTACTCAGCACAAATAAATGATCAGTATTGGTTGATTTCATTAAGGGATGATTGGTATTGGAATTGGCCGCATAAAACCTTGCTGGAAAATGTTTTTTTCAAAAGTAAAGTGAATCTTTTGTGAAAATGTACACCTGTGGAAATAAACATTTACTCTAGAACAATTAGATTCAAGTTCAAAAAAATTATTTTCATACACTGTTTAAATTAAATGGTAAATGGGTTGTACTTGTATAGCACTTTTCTACCTTTTTAAGGAACTCAAGTGCTTTGACACTATTTGACATTCACCCATTCACACACACATTCACACACTGATGGCGGGAGCTGCCATGCAAGGCGCTAACCAGGCCCATCAGGAGCAAGGGTGAAGTGTCTTGCTCAAGGACACAACGGACGTGACTAGGATGGTAGAAGGTGGGGATTGAACCAGTAACCCTCAGATTGCTGGCACTGCCACTCTCCTTACTTCGCCACGCCACGCCGCCCCCCGTTTAAGAATATCCACATGAGAAATTCATAGTCATTTTTTGACCCTGCCTCTTAAAAAAGTCTGATTTGAGAATCACTGGGAACCGGAAACGAAGCGAGGAACCGTAATTGTCCAAATTCAACCCTGATAAAGAAAGAGGTCCAGTTGTCTCCAAGTTAAGTGAGTGGACCGTCACTGACACATTTTGCAATATTCTTAGAGTTAAAAGTGAAGTGCTGGACAGAACTCTTAAGGTGGAAAAGCTATCATGGTGTCCTCAGGAGACAGAGTGTGTAGTAGTTGAGTGCAAACACATAAAGTAGATATGAAACTTCCTTCATGTCAGTTTGTCTCACCCTTTGTTCATCCGACAGTCCTTCATCCTTCTGACAACTGTTCTGTTGTGCGGGTAGCTGTCCCCGCCTCTAGCTGTCCCCTCAATTAGCGCTATCATCGCATTTCATCCTGCTGAGTAATAACCTTACACGCCTATTGTGGCCTGATGCAATCCTGCGCTGATTAATTGAAGTCTCCTCAGAGAGTCCCAAGAATGGTGTAAATCTTTGCCTTTCTCCCTCGCTGACAGGAGAGCCATTATTTTGTTTTATAGATGGCCGTCAGTAGCTTTCCTCCAATCCGCCAGGAGGCCCGGCGTTGTTCTGGAGGGTTTTATTGTCCTGCCGTTATTGGTGGGTGTTGCTGACAGGCAGAGCAAAGGCCACCCTGGGATTGGTGGAGATGGGAGCTGAGTGATGGCTGAACTGTATCCCATTGAAAGGACCTCAGGAAGATTGGCTTGTTAAACACGGAATGACAGGCTTGCTAGCAACCTAACACGGTGTTCTGCAAATAGGTGGGAAAGAAGTGAAACTTGATAGGATGCAAGGCTTGGATGGCTGCACCCTTTGGACACCTCGACTTCACTGACTAGGCTAGCCTCGCATGTTGCTGCTAAAATGTGAGTGTAATGTTAGCACTGTAGCTCACATGATTATGCTAACGTTGCTAACGTTTCTGTCTTGTTATTAGGGATGATTACCATTTGAATCGATACGGTACCAATTCATCTAGAGATCGATACTATTAACTGATCCATCCATCCATCCATTGTCTACCGCTTATTCCCTTCGGGGTCGCGGGGGGCGCTGGACCCTATCTCAGCTACAATGGGGCGGAAGGCGGGGTACACCCTGGACAAGTCGCCATCTCATCACAGACTATTAACTGATGTTAACCATTTTTGCTACTTTTCTGTGTTCAAATGTGAAATACTAAAAAAAATCAACATTTTCTGAATTAAACATTTAACTCTAGACTGTGCTGTCCAGTTGATATCTTGTTTTTGTGGGGTGGTATAGCTCGGTTGGTAGAGCGGCCGTGCCAGCAACTTGAGGGTTGCAGGTTCGATCCCCGCTTCCGCCATCCTAGTCACTGCCGTTGTGTCCTTGGGCAAGACACTTTACCCACCTGCTCCCAGTGCCACCTACACTGGTTTAAATGTAACTTAGATATTGGGTTTCACTATGTAAAAGCGCTTTGAGTCACTAGAGAAAAGCGCTATATAATTCACTTCACTTGTTTTCCTACCCTTGTGTGTATCATTTGCAAGTTTTGTGTTGTATTGTATTACATGGTAGACTTTGTAATTCCAAGAGGTTTGATGGCAGTTGTTTATATTCTATAGAGTGTTGAGTTAGCCATTAAGTTCAATGTGCCAGCCTTTTCTTTTGTTGATCCCTCCAACGTGTTTAAAGGCCTACTGAAAGCCACTACTACCTAACACGCAGTCTGATAGTTTATATATCAATGATGAAATCTTAACATTGCAACACATGCCAATACGGCCGGGTTAGTTTACTAAAGTGCAATTTTAAATTTCCTGCGAAATATCTGCTGAAAACGTCTTGGTATGATGAGGCTGCGGATGTGACGTCACGAGTTAGACAGGACATTTTAGTCCAGCACCGCGGCCAGCTTGAAGTCATCAGTTTTCATTGCAAAATTCCACATGATTCTGGATATCTGTGTTGGCGAATCTGTTGCAATTTGTTCATTGCATTATGGAGAAAGAAGCTGAGCAAGCAAAGAAGAAAGTTGTCGGTGCGAAGCGGAGTATTTTGCGAGGGAAGTCAGCAACACAACACAACCGGTGTTTCATTGTTTACATTCCCGAAAGATGCAGTCAAGATCGAAGAACTCGGACAACAGAGACTCTTACCAGGAGGACTTTGACTTTGATACACAGACGCCTGTAGAGAACTGGGATCAACACAGACTCTTACCAGGATTACTTTGATTTGGATACACAGACGCAGACGCGCTACCGTGAGTACACAGCTGCGCTTCCAAACATTTGATCGCTTGCCCGTACGTGCGTGTCACGTACGTAACTTTGGGCAAATATATAAGCTTTATGAACCTTGGGTTAGGTGAACGGTCCTTTGGGCTGAGTGAGTGTGTGTGTTGTGCAGGTGTTTGAATTTTATTGGCGGGTTATATGGAGCTAGGAGCTAGCATAGGAGCTAGGAGCTAGCATAACAAACACCTAGGTGTTTTTATGCAGGATTAATTTGTGGCATATTAAATATAAGCCTGGTTGTGTTGTGGCTAATAGAGTATATATATGTCTTGTGTTTATTTACTGTTGTAGTCATTCCCAGCTGAATATCAGGTCCCACCCGCGCGCTTCCAAACATTTGATCGCTTGCCCGTACGTGCGTGTCTTGTACGTAACTTTGGGTAAATATATAAGCTTTATGAACCTTGGGTTAGGTGAACGGTCCTTTGGGTTGGTTGTGTTGTGGCTAATAAAGTATATATATGTCTTGTGTTTATTTACTGTTGTAGTCATTCCCAGCTGAATATCAGGTCCCACCCGCCTCTCACAGCATCTTCCCTATCTGAATCGCTTCCACTCCCCACTAGTCCTTCACTTGCACTTTCCTCATCCACAAATCTTTCATCCTCACTCAAATTAATGGGGAAATCGTCGCTTTCTCGGTCCGAATCGCTCACACTTCTGGCCGCCATCACTGTAAACAATAGGGAACTTTGCGGAAATGTACAACTGACTACGTCACGCTACTTCCGGTAGGGGCAAGGCTTTTTTTTGTCAGATACCAAAAGTTGCGATCTTTATCGTCGTTGTTCTCTACTAAATCCTTTCAGCAAAAATATGGCAATATCGCGAAATGATCATGTATGACACATAGAACAGATCTGCTATCCCCGTTTGAATAAAAAAAAAATTCATTTAAGTAAGCCTTTAAACGTTTTGGAAAAACTATTGTATCTATTACAAACCGGCTGTTTAATTGTAACGTGCATCTTAGTTGTAGTTTTGATGACCAAATTTGGAAGTGTTGAAATTGCAATATATAAAATTGCTAATGCTAATATGTTGCATGTCTCTAGCAAATCTAAAGTAAATTAGCATCAAGCTACAACATTTTGAAAACTAGAGCATTACTGAACCATTGTGAGCCTTTTTCTTGTTGTGTTAGTCTGGAAAATTGGAAGATCATCGAAAGACAAAGTCCACTCTGAGTGCTTGTTTGTTTGCTGGTTGGGCTTAGTCGCTGTAAAATTTGCATCCGGACGTGACGTCACGCGACATACAACAAATGTATCGGAATATGGCACCATTTAATTGTCTGTACCCGGTAGTATAGACGGACTTTGGTTGGTACTTATAAAAGTACAGAATTTGGTACCCAGCCCTAGATGTTATATGTGATAAATTAAATTAATGCAGGATAGCGCCTTGAGATGCAACATCTCGTTTTCAAGGAGCTCCTAACACAAATACAGAAAAACATAAAACACAACAAAAACACATTGCTCTACCACTTCCACATCACAGCTGCTCACACACATTTACGTAAACCATTGCAATTGATTACAATACAAGGCGCAGAAATATTTTCACCCTTTTCATTTGATGGATGAGGACATGCTGACTGTCCAAAATCAAAGCATCATATTACAGGCATATCCTAGACAACTATTTAGGGAGCTTTGTCAAAAAGATCTGACACAGGGCAGGGGAAGCATGGGAGTTGAATGACAAGTGTGTGTGTGTGCACAACAATCGCCAGGGTTGTGTTGTGTTTTTGCTTGCTACAAAAAGAAAAATCACGTAGTTATTCTGCAAGGTCTTTTCTATGAGTCAAGTCAAATCGGTACCGTCACAGACACCCGCCAGTGGGTATTGACCGACGGAGAACCTCTGAGATGTTCCACTGTGTTGCTGATCAGCAGCCATAACGTACCTTATGGAAGATTTTAGATTTAGATTTATTGGTCCCCGTTGGGGAAATTTATTTTCACTGCCGTACATTTAAACAATAGACATTACACATCACAAAACAAAAATAACAAAAAGACATCATACATGACCAACACATTTATAGGCTTGTCAGACAGGTCGGCCGGGCCTGCTGTTAAGGGCGGCTATAGCTGCAGAACTCAGGCTTTTCCTGAGGCGGGCCCTCCGGATTTTGATGGTTCTGTACCTGCGCCCTGATGGTAGTGGGATTATGTATTGGTGTAGTGGGTGACTGATGTCCTGGACTATCGTTTTTGCCAGTCGAGTGATGGACCTGTGGTTTAAATCTGAAATGTTGGGTGTGGGTAGGCCGATGATTTTAGCTGCTATGTTTGTAATGCATGTGAGTTTGGTCCGGTTGGTTATGGAAATCCCGGGTTATCGTTTTGCGAGCAGCCCATTGCTATAAAAAAATAAAAATGCCAAGTCATTGCTAGTTTCACGCGACATCCTGTCCATGTATTTATAGGCCTGTGCTGATAACACATTTTGCTCAATGATAAATTGACAGACAAATAATTGCGAAAGCATTGCCATTATTTTTGGAGACCAAAGCAACCATTGGTGTAATGATAGTACACAATAATAATGCATGTTTATCCTTTTATATTCAATAAACGTGTATTTCTCGTAGATTTTAACATTGTAATTGGAATGTATTTTTTAAAATCTCAAAGTTAAATAAAACATACAACAAAATATACTTTGTCTGACCCCTGATCTAGAGACTCACATCTGATTCTTATCAATTGAGGTAGCTGTTCCTCACACAGCCGAATCGCTCACTTGTCAAACCGGTCGTATGGATTTATGGTTCAAAACTCTAGCCCCTGGAGAGGCTACTTCATATACTACATAAGTCGCCAGGTCACTTCCAGAAGAGGTGTAAAAAAGTACTGCATTTTTCAGACTACAAGGCGCATCTAAAATCCTTCCATTTTCTCAAAAAATGTGCCTTATAACCTTGTGCATCTGATGTACAGATTACATATTGTTGTGCTTACCAACCTCAAAGCAGTTTTTTTGATAGGTGTGACCAGTAGATGGCAGTCACACAAGAGATATGTGTGGACTGCAGGTTGACTCCTGTTCAATTAACGTCAGCGGATTATTCATATATGGGAAAGGTTTACCCAGAGTGCTTTGCGAGGATCCGCCATTGTAGTCTGACGATGTAGTCAATAAGATCCTTCTTTTTTTCTATCTTCTTGTGATTCATTCATCCTCCACTGTTGCCATTTGTAATATAAATTAGCGTATACTTCAAACTTATAGCTGTCAGTAGTCTCGCTATGGAAGCGCTAAAAACTAACGGTACAACAAAGATGGTGGGGAGAAGATGCTGTCCAAGTGGAGGCACGTAAATGAGACTTGCCCACAAATCAACACATCCTGAAGAGACAGTCAGAAAGCTACTTGAAGATGATCTGTAGAACATCATCCATGCAACATTTGTACCAAAGAACCACCATTACATGTTATGTAGACCACAAGGAAGTCAGTTACATGTTTAAAAAAAAAAAAACTCTTCAATGTGCTTTATAATCTGGTGCGCCTTTTGTATGAAAATAAACCTAAATAGACCCGCTCACCGGCAGTGCACCTTGTAATCCAGTGTGTCCTAAAAATACTACAATATATGTAGGTCATACCTATGTTTATACACTCGCTTTGTAAATGTAACTCTCCTTCCCCATGCAGTAAGAGTAGATTGTTTTATTCATCAGCACCCAAGCAGCTGTGACCTGGTGCAACAGGACAATTTTGCCATCCATCTACATAACTGCACCCGATCTCATGCACCCCGAGACTGTCTGCACTGGAGTGTTCATAGGGTAATGTGTTTAGAATGTCTGCACTGGAGTGTTCATAGGGTAATGTGTTTAGAATGTCTGCACTGGAGTGTTCATAGGGTAATGTGTTTGGAATGTCTGCACTGGAGTGTTCATAGGGTAATGTGTTTAGAATGTCTGCACTGGAGTGTTCATAGGGTAATGTGTTTAGAATGTCTGCACTGGAGTGTTCATAGGGTAATGTGTTTAGAATGTCTGCACTGGAGTGTTCATAGGGTAATGTGTTTAGAATATCTGCACTGGAGTGTTCATAGGGTAATGTGTTTAGAAAGCGTTTTGTTTCACCTCTCAAAGGGCCGTCTGGAGCTGCCACACTCGATCCATCGGCCAGTTTAAGGGGAAATTGAATCCTCTTGTGAACAAATGGAGCATCCCCTCCCCTCATCATCATAGTTTTTATAGCTGCTACTTCAAGAAGCATGTAAGACGGCCATGAAGTGTAACTGCCGACAAAACAAGAAGACAATAAACAAACACATTCCTGGTTTCCTGGAAGCCAGCAGTGTCCCACTCAGTCACTCATGCAGCTTGATGTTTTAACACCTCCCCAAAGCACTCATGCAGCTTGATGGTTTAACACCTCCCCAAAGCACTCATCCCAGGATTGGACTGGCAAAGCACAACTCCATCTCTTATTTATCGAGCCTCATTTGCAGTGTGCGTGCCCGTCGGTTGAGGGTGTGTGTGTGTGTGTGTGTGTGTGTGTGTGTGTGTGTTTGTTTTTTTTACTGTGTGATCATACATTGGGAACTTGCTTGTTTGGTTTTAAACTATTTTATTTAGATTGAACTAATATTATATATTATGGTATGAAAAAGGATGGAAAAATACATCTTATGAATTCATGTAAAAAGAGTTAATATGAATGAGTTAATATGCCAAACTGCCTCCATCACAAAATCATGAACTGACTATACAGCCAATGCTCTACTTGACATTTTGAAAAGTTCAAAGGTTAATATTAGGCGGGGGTTTTTTCAATCCACCCCGCCTCTTGCCCAAAGTCAACTGGGATAGGCTCCAGTAAGCGCTACAACAAATGAGTGGATGTGTGGCTGTACATAAGTCTTGATGCAAAAAAAGTTAGGGCCTTGCATGGCAGCTCCCGCCATCAGTGTGTGAATATGTGTGAATGTGAAAATATTGTCAAAGCGCATTGAGTACCTTGAAGGTAGAAAAGCGCTATACAAGTACAAACCCTGTTTCCTTATGAGTTGGGAAATTGTGTTAGATGTAAATATAAATTGAATACAATGATTTGCAAATAATTTTCAACCAATATTCAGTTGAATATGCTACAAAGACAACATATTTGATGTTCAAACTGATAAAACATTTTCTTTTTGCAAATAATCATTAACTTTAGAATTTGATGCCAGCAACACGTGACAAAGAAGTTGGGAAAGGTGGCAATAAATACTGATAAAGTTGAGGAATGCTCATCAAACACTTATTTGGAACATCCCACAGGCGAACAGGCTAATTGGGAACAGGTGGGTGCCATGATTGGGTATAAAAGTAGATTCCATGAAATGCTCAGTCATTCACAAACAAGGATGGGGCGAGGGTCACCACTTTGTCAACAAATGCGTGAGCAAATTGTTGAACAGTTTAAGAAAAACCTTTCTCAACCAGCTATTGCAAGGAATTTAGGAATTTCACCATCTACGGTCCGTAATATCATCAAAGGGTTCAGAGAATCTGGAGAAATCACTGCACGTAAGCAGCTAAGCCCGTGACTTTCGATCCCTCAGGCTGTACTGCATCAACAAGCGACATCAGTGTGTAAGGGATATCACCACATGGGCTCAGGCGCCTTTACACAAACATTTTCATTGTTCTCTTTCTCTTTGTTTTCAAAAAAGCCCGCCAAAAGGAAATCCACCCCCAGCAACCCTACCTGGCCTCCCCCTCCCCCCTCTCCAACTCCGCCCCTCCCCCTCCCTCCCCCTTCACCTGGAGGACGATCAATATGCCCCTCTCTCTCTCTCCTCTCTCTCCTTGATCTCCAACTTCAACAGCAATAATAACCAACAATTTTTCTGGTCAGTACCACAACACAGCGGACTCTGATGCTCTTTTTGGTTCCAGTGGACTACACATCATCCACCTTAATGTGAACAGCCTCTCTGGAGCCAAACTTGACCAAATCAGAGAAATGTTCCTCAACACGAAGGTAAAAATCTTGTGTTTCTCTGAAACCAAATTTGATCAAAGTATTTCTGACTCAGAGATAGAAATAGAACACTTTTCGGTTATCAGAAAGGATAGGAATAAACACGGTGGGGGCGTTTGTATGTATATTCACCAGGATATTAAATACATAACTCGCACAGATCTTAACCACAATGACCTGGAATCTGTGTGGGCGGAAATCAAATTTAAAAACGCTAAGCCGGTACTAATAGGGACTGTTTATAGACCCCCTAATCAGAGTGATTTCTATGGGGCTTTGGAAGAATGCTTGGCAGGAACAGACAACGTGGAGAAAATTATAACTGGGGATCTGAACACAGATATTCAACGCAAAGATGCGCCTGTCTTCAGATCCTTCAGCAAGTTTTGTAATCTGCACGGTCTTTCCCAGCTAATAGCGCTACCTACAAGGGTGTGTGATTCCACCCAATCAACCATAGATCTCATTCTCACTTCAGACCGGCCCAAAATAAAAAATAGTGGGGTCATGATCTGTGGTCTTAGCGACCACTATCTAACCTTCTGCACCCGTAAAATAGCTAAACCTAAAGCCAATGGCCACATAACAGCCCAATCCAGATCCCTCAAAAAATACTCCAATGACAATTTAAATTTAAATTAGATGAGTGGGACTGGTCCCCTGTGCTCGCGAGCAACATGGTCGATGTTGCTTGGGATCGCTTCAAAACGGTGTTCCTGAAGATACTAAATGACATGGCTCCCGTGAAAACAGTCAGGATCAAAGCCCGCTCGGAACCATGGATGAATCCGGACCTATTAGCTGCCATAAAAGACAGAGACAGGAAATACTCTGAATACCAAAAATGTAAAACAGAAGTAGATAAACAATCCAATAATATCAACCTCAAATTACTCCTTTCAACTCTCAAAAAGCAATGCAATAAATTAAGAAATAAGTCAACCCACCTGACTAAATCCTTAAAAAAAAATTACATTAACGACAGAATAGAGGAAAACACAAATAAGCCACGTGAGCTCTGGAAAATTCTCAACAACCAGCTTCCTGGTTGCAGCCAGAAACTTAAAACAAGACTCACCAACATCAGCATCAAGGAGGGTGACTCCCTCATTACAGACAAAATGGAGGTAGCTAGCAGACTTAACATCTTTTTCACCAGCATAGCCGCAACTCTTGTCAACAAGCTGTCCCACCACTCTGGTCGCTTTGGGGTAGAATACCTTAAAGCCTTCTACAGAAAGCTAGGAGTATCCAACGATGATTTCAAATTAGAAATGGTCACAGCTGATGAGGTGTTTAAAAATTGAGCGCGCTCCACCCTAACAAGGCCACCGGCCTTGATAATATTCCCTCCAGATTCCTCAGGGACTCTGCCTCCATCATTGCCCCGATCATCACGCACATAATAAACCTATCAATTACACAAGGCCAAGTACCAAAAGATTTTAAGATAGCAAGAGTAACTCCCCTCTTTAAAAAAGGAAGCAAATTGGAACCTGGCAACTACCGACCTGTTTCTATTCTCAGTTCCATTTCGAAAGTAATGGAGAAAATAGTTTATGAACAGGTCGATAGTTACCTTGCCACTAATAAACTCATGTACAAATTCCAATCCGGCTTCAGAACTAACCACTCCACTGACACATGCCTTCTCTATGTGAGCGACCACATCAAACATGAGGTGGACGCGGGCAAATACTGCGGCATGGTCATGCTGGACCTGCAGAAGGCCTTTGACACCGTTAACCACGCTATACTGTTGGATAAGCTCAGAGCAATCGGATTTAACAAAACCTCATGGAGCTGGATGCAATCTTACTTGGAGGGGAGGGAGCAGGTGGTAGAGGTGAACGGCACCGTGTCCCCCAGCTCCCTCTCGGTGAGCTGTGGAGTCCCCCAAGGCAGTATATTGGGACCTTTACTGATCCTAATATACATAAACGACATGTCATCGGCATGCGACTGTGAACTGACAACAAGCTATCCATACACTTGGGTAAAACAGAATCCAGCCTGTTTGGGTCCCACATCAAACTTAAGAAAGTCAATGACTTCACCATAAAAGTAGGTGACATTGTTATCACCAGGAAATATGAGGTCACCTACCTAGGTTCCATTCTAGAGGCTAACCTTTCCTGTGATAAAATGGCAACCAAGGTAATCAAAAAGGTTAACCAACGAACAAGATTTCTCTACAGAATTTCCTCTCTGGTCAACAAAAGCACCTTGAGGATTCTGGCGGGAACTCTCGTTCAACCCTTTTTCGATTACGCATGCACCTCCTGGTACCCTAGCACCTCCAAAACCCTCAAATCTAAACTCCAAACATCTCAGAACAAGCTAGTCAGGTTGCTTCTAGACCTCCACCCCAGATCCCACCTCACTCCTACCCACTTTTCTAAAGTGGGCTGGCTCAAGGTGGAGGACAGAGTTAAACAACTTGCACTGAGCCTAGTCTATAAAATCCGCTACACCTCCCTGATACCGAAGTACATGTCAAACTACTTCCTTAACGTAAATGACCGCCATAACCACAACACCAGGGGGAGCTCCACTAACCACGTTAAACCCAGATTCCGAACTAACAAAAGTCTTAACTCATTCTCTTTCTATGCCACATCAATGTGGAATGCGCTCCCAACAGGTATAAAAGAAAGGGCATCTCTATTCTCCTTCAAAACCGCAATAAAAGTTCACCTCCAGGCAGCTACAACCCTAAACTAACACCCTCCCCGGATTGCTAATAATCAAATGTTAACAATCAAATGCAGATACCTTTTCTTATGCCTTCCGATCTCTCTCTCTCTCTCTCTCTCTCTCTCTCTCTCTCTCTCTCTCTCTCTCTCTCTATGTCCACTACTTGATGTCCATATCCCCCCCCATCCAAGCAACGTTACCATGGACGCCCCTGCTTATTTCAGCAAGACAATGCCAAGCCACGTGTTACATCAACGTGGCTTCATAGTAAAAGAGTGCAGGTACTAGACTGGCCTGCCTGTTGTCCAGACCTGTCTCCCATTGAAAATGTGTGGCGCATTATGAAGCCTAAAATAGCACAACGGAGACCCCCGGACTGTTGAACAACTTAAGCTGTACATCAAGCAAGAATGGGAAAGAATTCCACCTGAGAAGCTTCAAAAATGTGTCTCCTCAGTTCCCAAACGTTTACTGAGTGTTGTTAAAAGGAAAGGCCATGTAACACAGTGGTGAACATGCCCTTTCCCAACTACTTTGGCACGTGTTGCAGCCAAGAAATTCTAAGTTAATTATTATTTGCAAAAAAAAAAAGTTTATGAGTTTGAACATCAAATATGTTGTGTTTGTAGTGCATTCAATTGAATATGGGTTGAAAAGGATTTTCAAATCATTGTATTCCATTTATATTTACATCTAACACAATTTCCCAACTCATATGGAAACGGGGTTTGTATAAGCCATTTACCATTTACTACCTGTTGCCGCAGCAAGGCTTCAAACAGACCACCTGCTGGTTTCCTATGCCCTCTGCCTATTCCTGCCCGTCAATGGTCTCACATCGCTCGGGATTTCGTTACGAGATTCCCGGCATCCAAAGGTAACACCACTGTTCTAACTATTGTCGACCGCTTTTCCAAGGCAGCACAGTTCATCCCGCTCGCCAAGCTTCCATCCTCCTCCGAGACGGCGGATCTCCTCACACTGTACGTCATCAAATAGCACGGTTTTCCCAGGGAAATCGTATCTGACTGTGGCCCCCAGTTCAACTCCCGTGTATGGCGGGCCTTCTGCAAAGGGCTCGGGGCCTCGGTCAGTCTCACCTCAGGATACCATCCGCAAAGCAACGAGCAAGCAGAAAGAACCAACCAGAGCTTGGAGACCATGCTGCGTTGCGTGGGTAACAGCCAGCCCACTTCTTGGAGCAAGTTTCTCCCCTGGGTAGAGTACGCTTATAACTCCATGAAAAGCTCCGCTACGGGTTTATCACCCTTTGAGTGGTCACTCGGCTATCAGCTACCCTTGTTTACGCAGCAGGAGAGAGAGGCCACAGTTCCCTCTACGAAGGCCCACATCAAGCGGTGTCAGAGGGTGTGGAGAGCCGCCCATGCGGCACTTGAAAAGGCTAATGAGAGGATGCCCTGCAGTGCCAACTGGCGTCACATCCCAGCTCCATCCTACCAGCCCGGACAACTGGTTATGTTGCGTGCCAAGGACCTCAGCTTCCAGGCACCTTAAAAAAAATTGACTCCGCGTTTTGTTGGACCATACCCACTTGTAACCATTGTCAACTCTGCTTCTGTAAAGTTTGCTCTCCCACCCTAACCCTAACCCTAACCCTGTGGTATATGTTTCTCAAATAAAGCCGGTGGCGGACAGCTCTCTGTCTCCCTCTATCACTGCCTCCCCGCCTCCTTCCTAGGATCGTGGAGAATGGTGACCCGGTGTGGACGGTCAAAGCGATCCTCAGGGTCCGTCGGCAGTGTAGGGTGTAGTTATACCTGGTCGCCTGGGAGGGGATGGACCGGAGGACAGATTTTGGGTGCTGGCCTCCTACCTTGCCGACCCCTCCCTTTTAGAGGACTTTTATCGGGCCAACCCCGAAGCTCCCCGCCGCTCGTCAGGAGCCTCGCCTAAGGAGGGGGGTACTGTCCCGGCGCACGCGCAATCCCTCATGCCCTCTGCAGCGAGCGCAGGCGGCAGCTTCGCTAGGAGCGCGCCGAGACCCGCCCCCGCTCGCTCTGCCCGCATCGTGGACACGGGCCTGCACGGTGGCAGGCAATCATAAATCTGCGCACCTGCGTCTGATGAGGGCAGACAGCATAAAGACCAGCGGACCCGAAGTAGTTCACTCTTTGTAGTAAGCATCCCGTACCTGGCTTCCCTCCTCGTACCTGCTCTCTCTGTGCTTTCCCTCTGCCAGTGTCTTATGTCCTCTGAGTTCCCCGCAGTGTTCCCTTAGTATCCTGTAATTGAGCTGAGCGCCTCGACTTCCCACCGGACTTTGGACTGCTTCCCTCGACCCTCGACTCCCGCTTGGACATAGACATTGTCGCCTCTCTCCAGCCCCCGACCTTTCGCTTTCCCACGGACGGTTTTCTTGCCTTGCCCCTCTGGACTGTTGAAGGATTCATCCAACATGCACATACAACAACCTCTGGTAACATTCACATTGCTAATACTTCACATAGTCTTGCACCATTCACTTAGAGTAGCATACACACCCCAACATATAATCAGGTTCAATAAACCAATTGAACTGATCCCTGCCGTTGTGTCGAATGATTGTTTTTCTAAAACACTTCAATTGTAACATGTAATGATGGTTCTTTGGTCAACATTTTGCATATATGCTGCTGTAAAGACCTATCTATAAGACACTTTTTGGCCATCACTTAAAAAAGGTTTGTTTTGAGAGGCGGGGTTGTTAGATGCAAATGAACCTCTCCGTACCACATCCCCTCTCACTGACTCGCCTTTCGTTCCTGCCCCAGGCAGCCTTGTTTTGTTTTGTTCTGCTAAGACCGTATGGAATAAAGACAACAGTAATCACCACCAGCCATCTAATTTTTACTTGACTTTCACCACAATGCAACATCCCAGATGATTTAGCACCAGCAGCAGCTCACCGTGGTTTGTTGTCAGCTCAAGGAGGAGACGATGTGGAAGACCGAAAGTAAGAAAGCCCAGCTGCAAATCTGGTACTATATGAAGTGAAGTGAAGTGAATTATATTTATATAGCGCTTTTCTCTAGTGACTCAAAGCGCTTTACATTGTGAAACCCAATATCTAAGTTACATTTAAACCAGTGTGGGTGGCACTGGGAGCAGGTGGGTAAAGTGTCTTGCCCAAGGACACAACGGCAGTAACTAGGATGGCGGATGTGGGGATCGAACCTACAACCCTTAAGTTGCTGGCACGGCCGCTCTACCAACCGAGCTATACCGCCCCATATGCTGACTGAGGTTGAACTTCTACCTAGAATTTCTCTCTCCAATGCAAGATCTGGACATATACATGTGTATAATAACAATGCAATGCCTTTCTATCTTGTATGTATATATAATACCTTCACTACGCTGCTGCTTCAATCTCTTGTGATCAATAGAGGCTCGAGGCGGCTATAGAGTAAGCTACGATATGAGCTACAGCGCTAACGAAATAACAAAATGATATTATTAACTGGTCCATTGCCAAACACAACTGGCACTGGTCCAATTAAAAGCAATTTTTAGGAAAATCATTCTTTATTTTGCTGGAGTACAGTGACTCTGTTGTCTTACATTAGAAGGCTAAGCTAGCTACACAACAACTAACTTCAGCTAACATTGCATAAGTATCATTCGCACATTTCTAACCTACTGATATTACTTTTGGTTTCATTGTCTCCTCCATTGCATTAAATAGTAGTCACAGAGCCCGCCATTAAAAGCAGTTTATTGAAAAATCCATCTTCTTATGAAGATCTGTGTGAAGCAGGACTTCTTTGCACACACTCAGAGTGACTTCTTCACAGATGAAGGCACATTGCCACAAATCACAAAAGTTAAAGTAAGGCACTTTTCCTTCAGATGAGGCTGAAAGTTAGTGTAGTGACATGTTAAAGCAAACCAACACCAGAGCATTTCCTTTGTTAGGTTTCAGCGTGGACATGTCGTAGCACAGCCCATTTTGCATCAATTAAAAATTGCTAACTCGCGCAAGAACGTTTGGGTAAATGTCTACCATATATGGACAAGGTGTCGACCTCACACTTGAACAAAACGTCACGCTTGGGGCACATTTCCAAACGGCTCATTTAGAGGATGTATGAAGGAAGGCAAGATTGTTTTATAAATATGTCCACAATGCCTCCACCATTTCATTTCAAATTCCAGGGACTTACGCAGATCCTAAATACACCTAAGTAGGTACCTATAGTTAAGAAAAGTAGATTTTTTTCAAAATAGGTCCCCTCTAAGTCACTACGCTGCCACGAGTTGCAATACGTTTCATTTTCCGGTTTGATTGTTATCATCCCACTTTTCTTCTTTGCAATGGTTAATGTCTTTTTGTGGGGACATGAATCCAAAAAGCCAAAGAAAAAACTCAAATGTTGTGGAACCAAGCCTTTAGCAGCTCGCCAAGCTGAGATGGGATTTACTGTGGAAACGCTACTGCATTTTCAAAGTATATTTGAGGTCAAAGGTCAGATTGGGCGGCTCTTTTCAACAATCCTGATGAAGATTTGAGCACAGCAAAAACTTTATTGATTTACAAAACACTAATACTGTAGGCCACAGTGACGTGCAGTCAGGGGAGGCAGGGGAGGCGGGGCCTCACGTGCCGTCATGGAAAGAAAAAAAATGTAAAAAGAAAAAAAAATCATTAAATTGTTATATGTATCCAGTGATTATACTATTTCCATTTCCATTTCCATTTTTATTTATCTCCTTCATTGATGTGCATCTTTGATAGACAATTATACCACAATTATTCAGTTACACAGTTACACACCAATGCCTGAGAAGGAGCAGGATGAAGAAAAATCTTATATTTTCCTGCCCCCTTCAACATAATACATAGTCTCACTTAATGATGCATAAACCAACAATTACATCCAAATATAACGAAAACAAACAAAAAAACACAAAAAAACACAAGTGCAAAACTTCATGAAGTACAAACCGAACAAAAAAACAAAATAAGTAATACACACCTCACGAGATGATACAAAACAAATACAAAACCAGGCAAAAAATAAGTAAAATAATAAATATAAAGCAAAATGTAAACACTTATGGCTGTCCATATGATTTTATTGTTCTGTCTTTATATATTTTTTTCATTTGGAATATATTTGTACAATCTTTTATCTCATTATAAAGAGAATTCCATAGTTTAACCCCCACCACTGATATACACATTTGTTTTAAAGTTGTCCTTGAATACTGATGTTGGAAATGACCTTTTCTTCTATGCTCTTCATTCTCACAAGTGATGACAAACATGTTTTGTAAATTTTCTGGTAATGTTTTGCTTTTAGCCTTAAACATGACACATAATGTCTGTAACTTTACTAGCTCATGTAATTTCAATAAACCCGAATTAATGAATAATATGTTAGTGTGTTGTAAGTAATCTACTTTATGAATAATCCTTATAGCTCTTTTCTGTAGTTGATTCAATGCCTTTATGTTACTCTTATATGTGTTCCCCCACACTTCCACACAGTAGCTATAACTATATATTATATATAACTATATAACTATAAAGTTATTTTCCATTTAACTTCACCAGTTTTAGATTATTTTTATTCAAAATCGCTGAATTTTCACATTTGCCGTTCAAATACTGAGAAGTGACTGCGGTGAGTCACCAGCCAGTTGAGGCACGTCTCTGAGTTGAGCCTCACCATGCATCCATGGATTGCGCAATGACTCGGCTAACTGCTGGCCTGCTGTGCAGTGAGACCGTATTGCTATATGAATTATATTATACATTTCCATAGTTTAGTTAGCTGAGGTATATAATGTACAGTGTATTTTGTCAACAACTGTATGTGTCTAACGTATTTCTTGTGCTGAGCAATCATAAAACGGCTGCGAAGACGCACTGGCTGAGGCTCGCAGTAATCCCGCCTCCTGGTGGAGAATGCACCCCCTGACGGGAGTGTTATATCAACTAAAGCCCACACTTAAACTTTCCACGTGCAAGATTGAATCTATTTAAAAAAGTTATTTAATAAGAAGCCAAAAAGTGCCAAAACAATAATGTTCGTGTTGGAGGAGTTGTGAATGACTGCTGGGCCACAACATTAGGTACACCTGCAGACTGCTGCACGGATTTTTTTTTTTTTTTTTTTAAATGTCCTGCCCAGCTTCTCGGGCAAATCATATAGCAGATGTAGATGCCCATATCGGCTGTTCAGATTTACTTTACAAAAGAGAAGTGTAGGATACTTCTCTTGTTGCCTTATTTGTATGTTGACTTTATTAAATGTATTTATATTATCATTTGGTGCAGCCGGGCCGGAGCAGGAGGGGATAGAAAGAGAAAAAAAGGAAGACAGAGGGGGGAATTGTGGGGACAAGAAGGGGACTAGACAGAGAGACAAAAACAACAACAGCAAACACAACAACAACAACAACAACAGAGCAACATCAGCAAATACGACATGTACAAATATGATGGTAAAAGTAATAGCAAATAAGCAGTTAGCGAAAATAAAAAATAATACAGAAATGACAATGAGCATTATTACCCTAAAAATGGAGCAATATGAATACCAATAGAAATAGTGCTATTGATGATAAACAATACCAATACTTTACCTTTATTATCAACAATACAATTGTTCAAATGCAACAATATATATACGTAATGATAACTTGAGATACGAAAGAATGCAGAAAAATGGAGGGGAAGACAGAGAAGCAACCTACATTAACCTTGTAGATTGTTATAGTAACAATAGGTTAAGCTTTGTCAGTGTGCCATGTGTTATACCCAGTTTACCCTAGGGCAACAACGTTAATATATGTTTGATGAAACGTGATTATGTGCATGAGTGTATGTGTGCATATGTACTTGTATATGTACAGTATGTGTATATGTGTGCTTGTACAGTGAATGTATATGTACAGTATGTGTATATGTGTGTTTGTACAGTGAATGTATATGTATAGAATGTGTATGTGTGTGTTTGTACAGTGAATGCATATGTACAGTATGTGTATATGTGTGTTTGTACAGTGAATGTATATGTGTAGTATGTGTATGTGTGTGTTTGTACAGTGAGTGTATATGTACAGTATGTGTATATGTATGTTTTTACAGTGAATGTATATGTACAGTATGTGTATACAGTATGTTTGTATAGTGAATGTATATGTACAGTATGTGTATACAGTATGTTTGTATAATGAATGTGCGTGTGGATGTACGAACTTTGAGTGTGTAAATATGTACTGTATTTGTATATGTATGTGGGAGCGTAGGTACCTATGTATGTGTGTATGTATGTATGTGAGTATATGTGAATTTGCATGTACAATACATTTGACTCCCAGTGTGTGCGGGAGCCAGAGTACGGCCCCAGCCTCCCCGAGAGCCCATCCCACAAACAGTAGGTGCGGTGCCCAGGGAACCAGGGACCACCGCCCCCACGCAGCCAAGCCGGACAGCGACAGGAACCCCAGAGCCTGGCCCATCGCGCCGCCCACAAGGGCCAGCAGCAGGCCGCAGACAGACGCACCCGGCAGAGGACAAGGCACGAGAAAAGCAGGGGGCAGCCAGACCCCAAGCCAGCGAGAGACCACACCCCACACGGACAGAAAGGCGGGACGCCCCGCCCGAGGGGCCCGGAGATCCCCCGCAACCGGACGGGAAGACCGCCCCCGCCCCACCGGCAACCGGGCCCCCACGAGCCCCCCTCCCCCCAGCCCCGGAGAGCGCGGCGAGGCCAGCCCATGGCCACTGCTGCACGGATTTCATATTTCAGTCATTCACAACTCCTCCAACACGAACATTATTGTTTTTGCACTTTTTGGCTTCCTATTAAATAACTTTTTTAAATAGATTACATTTTGCACGTGGAAACTTTAAGTGTGGGCTTTAGTTGATACAACACTCCCGTCAGGGTGTGCATTGTACGAGGGGGGTGCATTATCCGCAGAACAGCTGCGCATGGACTTCATTTATAAGTAAAGGTAAGACCATAATAATGTTTTTTTTATTAAATGTGCATTTTTGTGTGCTACAGTTTGTATGTGTAAAGTCAAAGTTAAGTTAAAGTACCAATGATTGTCACACACACACACACTAGGTGTGGGGAAATTTGTCCTCTGCATTTGACCCATCCCCTTGTTCCACCCCCTGGGAGGTGAGGGGAGCAGTGGGCAGCAGCGGCACCGCACCCGGGAATAATTTTTGGTGATTTAACCCCCAATTCCAACCCTTGATGCTGAGTGCCAAGCAGGGAAGAATGCTGGTATGAGCTTTTAAACATAACCCGTTAACTGCTGCCAATCAAATGGTGAATAAGATACTCTTTAGGGTTCATATGTTTGTAAATCTGACTGTGATGAAGTCAGTGCCTCACCAGTCATGAACCTCACCGCACGTCACTGGTAGGCCACCCTTCTTTAATTTCTGCACATTTTCACACTTTCAAGGAATTACAGAAGAAGAATTGTCTTGATTGTGTATTATATGCATTTTTATTTTCATTGAAGCACTTTTCAATGGATAGCGAGGGATTAAATCCCAATCCAATCCCACATTTTGGAAAACAATTGACTTCTCCTTACTTGCTGTTCTGGCTGGCCTTGGTGGCACTCGGTCTTCCATGCGAGCCACAATCACACACTTCAAGAGTGCTGTGGGATTAATTTCTCCTGGGCTTTGGACTCGCATGCCAGAAAATAAAAAGGAGGCAGCGCTGGGAAAGCAGCTCACGTTCACGTTCCTCTCCTATTTAGAGGTGCCTCTCAGAACCACTTGGAGGTGGCCATACATGCCGTTTGATCATTGTTTATTCCCCACGCCCAAGGAATGGACTTCTTAGATTGCTCTTTCTCTATCCAATCAGCGGCAATTTGATGACAAATACTAGCTGCATGCTACTTTTATTTAATAAAGTTCTCCTTGTTTTATGAGCCTGTTTTCTCATATAGGCAGCTGACTGTCAGACCATTAGAATTTGATTAAAACTTGATGACTAACCAGTCGTGAAGGGAAGCGGTAAGACAAGATCGACAAAAGTATTAGGACATGTGATCTGGTAGCTTGAAAATTTCAAGTGTGGTTCATTCTGTCTGTTTGACAGGGTTAACAGCCAGGTTCTTCCACACCACACTCATCCCCCCATAACGGCTCAAATGTACGCCATGAAAAGTAGGAAGTATCGGAATAGGACACAACATTAGGTACACATACACACTCTAATGCCATTCAGAAAGGGTGTTTTTACTAAGAACATGTGTTTTTTGCATCAGCACATACACAATGTTGACACCTATAGTTCTATTTTGATAAACAATCAATAATGAATCTTTCAGCACATACACAAAGTTGACATCTATAGTTATATTTTGATAAACAATCATTAATGAATCTTTCAGCACATACACAATGTTGACACCTATAGTTCTATTTTGATAAACAATCATTAATGAATCTTTCAGCACATACACAATGTTGACATCTATAGTTCTATTTTGATAAACAATCAATAATGAATCTTTCAGCACATACACAATGTTGACACCTATAGTTCTATTTTGATAAACAATCATTAATGAATCTTTCAGCACGTACACAATGTTGACACCTATAGTTCTATTTTGATAAACAATCATTAATGAATCTTTCAGCACATACACAATGTTGACACCTATAGTTCTATTTTGATAAACAATCATTAATGAATCTTTCAGCACATACACAATGTTGACACCTATAGTTCTATTTTGATAAACAATCATTAAAGAATCTTTCAGCACATACACAATGTTGACACCTATAGTTCTATTTTGATAAACAATCAATAATGAATCTTTCAGCACATACACAATGTTGACACGTATAGTTCTATTTTGATAAACAATCATTAAAGAATCTTTCAGCACATACACAATGTTGACACCTATAGTTCTATTTTGATAAACAATCAATAATGAATCTTTCAGCACATACACAATGTTGACATCTATAGTTATATTTTGATAAACAATCATTAATGAATATTTCAGCACATACACAATGTTGACACGTATAGTTCTATTTTGATAAACAATCATTAATGAATATTTCAGCACATACACAATGTTGACATCTATAGTTATATTTTGATAAACAATCATACATAATCTTTCAGCACATACACAATGTTGACATCTATAGTTATATTTTGATAAACAATCATTAATGAATCTTTCAGCACATACACAATGTTGACATCTATAGTTATATTTTGATAAACAATCATACATTAATCTTTCAGCACATACACAATGTTGACATCTATAGTTATATAGATGTCATCAATTATATTTTAATAAACAATCATAAATGAATATTTCAGCACATACACAATAATGACACTTGTAGTTATATTTTGAGAAACAATCATAAATGAATCTTTCAGCATTGATTGGTTGATTGATTGAAACTTGTATTGGTAGATTGCAAAAAAGAGAATACATTATATGAAACAGTACAGTTTACACAGTACAGTACATATTCCGTACAATTGACCACTAAATGGTAACACCCGGATATGTTTTTCAACTTGTTTAAGTCGGGTTCCACGTTAATCAATTCATGGTACAAATATATACTATCAGCATAATACAGTAATCAAGTCAACAAGTATATACATTTGATTATTTACATTTGATTATTTACAATCCAGGGAGGTGGGATGTGGAGGGGGGAGGGTGTTAGTCTCGGGTTGTAGTTGCCTGGAGGTGTTCTTTTAGTAAGCTTTTGAAGGAGGATAGAGATGCCCTTTCTTTTCCACCTGTTGGGAGTGCATTCCACATTGATGGGGCATAGAAAGAGAATAAGTTAAGACCTTTGTTTGATCGGAATCTGGGTTTGACGTGGTTAGTGGAGCTCCCCCTGGTGTTGTGGTT
Organism: Entelurus aequoreus; assembly: GCF_033978785.1. Classification (NCBI taxonomy): domain Eukaryota; kingdom Metazoa; phylum Chordata; class Actinopteri; order Syngnathiformes; family Syngnathidae; genus Entelurus; species Entelurus aequoreus. The sequence continues at coordinate 33,859,603 of NC_084756.1, read as the reverse complement.
ATGGCGGTCATTTACGTTAAGGAAGTAGTTGGACATGTACTTCGGTATCAGGGAGGTGTAGCGGATTTTATAGACTAGGCTCAGTGCAAGTTGTTTAACTCTGTCCTCCACCTTGAGCCAGCCCACTTTGGAGAAGTGGGTAGGAGTGAGGTGGGATCTGGGGTGGAGGTCTAGAAGTAACCTGACTAGCTTGTTCTGGGATGTTTGGAGTCTTGATTTGAGGGTTTTGGAGGTGCTGGGGTACCAGGAGGTGCATGCGTCATTGAAAAAGGGTCGAATGAGAGTTCCCGCTAGAGTCTTCATGGTGCTTTTGTTAACCAGAGAGGAGATTCACACAGTCCTACTTGACCACCCAAACTTAAAGGGACAGTAACATAACAACTGTTAACAGCATTTATTAACACAGTCCCACCTGACCGCCCAACCTTAAAGGGACACTTACATAACAACCGTTAACAGCCTTTATTAACACAGTCCCACCTGATGACCCAACCTTAAAGGGACAGTAACATAACAACCATTAACAGCCTTTATTCACACTGTCCCACCTGATGACCCAAACTTAAAGGGACAGTTACAAAACAACTGTTAACAGCCTTTATTCACACAGTCCCACCTGACAACCCAACCTTAAAGGGACAGTAACATAACAACCTTTATTCACAAAGTCCCACCTGAACACCCAACTTTAAAGGAACAGTAACATAACAACCGTTAACAGCCTTTATTCACACTGTCCCACCTGATGACCCAAACTTAAAGGGACAGTAACATAACAACCTTTATTCACACAGTCCCACCTGACCACCCAACTTTAAAGGGACAGTAACCTAACAACCGTTAACAGCATTTATTAACACAGTCCCACCTGACCGCCCAACCTTAAAGGGACACTTACATAACAACTGTTAACAGCCTTTATTAACACAGTCCCACCTGACCACCCAACCTTGAAGGGACAGTAACATAACAACCATTAACAGCCTTTATTCACACAGTCCCACCTGACAACCCAACCTTAAAGGGACAGTAACATAACAACCTTTATTCACAGAGTCCCACCTGAACACCCAACTTTAAAGGAACAGTAACATAACAACCGTTAACAGCCTTTATTCACACAGTCCCACCTGATGACCCAAACTTAAAGGGACAGTAACATAACAACCGTTAACAGCCTTTATTCACACAGTCTCACCTGACCACCCAACCTTAAAGGGACAGTTACATAACAACCGTTAACAGCCTTTATTAACACAGTCCCACCTGACCACCCAACTTTAAAGGGACAGTAACCTAACAACCATTAAGAGCCTTTATTAACACAGTCCCACCTGACCACCCAACTTTAAAGGGACAGTAACCTAACAACCGTTAACAGCCTTTATTCACACAGTCCCACCTGACCACCCAACCTTGAAGGGACAGTAACATAACAACCATTAACAGCCTTTATTCACACAGTCCCACCTGACCACCCAACCTTAAAGGGACAGTTACATAACAACCGTTAACAGCCTTTATTCACACAGTCCCACCTGACAACCCAACCTTAAAGGGACAGTAACATAACAACCTTTATTCACAGAGTCCCACCTGAACACCCAACTTTAAAGGGACAGTAACCTAACAACCATTAAGAGCCTTTATTCACACAGTCCCACCTGACAACCCAACCTTAAAGGGACAGTTACATAACAACCGTTAACAGCCTTTATTAACACAGTCCCACCTGACCACCCAACCTTGAAGGGACAGTTACATAACAACCGTTAACAGCCTTTATTAACACAGTCCCACCTGACCACCCAACCTTGAAGGGACAGTAACATAACAACCATTAACAGCCTTTATTCACACAGTCCCACCTGACCACCCAACTTTAAAGGGACAGTAACATAACAACCGTTAACAGCCTTTGTTCACACAGTCCGACTTGAGCACCCAAACTTAAAGGGACAGTAACATAACAACCTTTATTCACACAGTCCCACCTGACAACCCAACTTTAAAGGGACAGAACATAACAACCGTTAACAGCCTTTATTCGCACAGTCCCTCCTGACCACCCAACCTTAAAGGGACAGTAACATAACAACCGTTACTAGCTTTTGTTCACACAGTCCGACCTGACCACCCAACCTTGAAGGGACAGTAACATAACAACCATTAACAGCCTTTATTCACACAGTCCCACCTGATGACCCAACCTTAAAGGGACAGTTACATAACAACCATTAACAGCCTTTATTAACACAGTCCCACCTGATGACCCAACCTTAAAGGGACAGTTACATAACAACCATTAACAGCCTTTATTCACACAGTCCCACCTGATGACCCAACCTTAAAGGGACAGTTACATAACAACCGTTAACAGCCTTTATTCACACAGTCCCACCTGACAACCCAACCTTAAAGGGACAGTAACATAACAACCTTTATTCACAGAGTCCCACCTGAACACCCAACTTTAAAGGAACAGTAACATAACAACCGTTAACAGCCTTTATTCACACAGTCCCACCTGATGACCCAAACTTAAAGGGACAGTAACATAACAACCGTTAACAGCCTTTATTCACACAGTCTCACCTGACCACCCAACCTTAAAGGGACAGTTACATAACAACCGTTAACAGCCTTTATTAACACAGTCCCACCTGACCACCCAACTTTAAAGGGACAGTAACCTAACAACCATTAAGAGCCTTTATTAACACAGTCCCACCTGACCACCCAACTTTAAAGGGACAGTAACCTAACAACCGTTAACAGCCTTTATTCACACAGTCTCACCTGACCACCCAACCTTAAAGGGACAGTTACATAACAACCGTTAACAGCCTTTATTAACACAGTCCCACCTGACCACCCAACTTTAAAGGGACAGTAACCTAACAACCATTAAGAGCCTTTATTAACACAGTCCCACCTGACCACCCAACTTTAAAGGGACAGTAACCTAACAACCGTTAACAGCCTTTATTCACACAGTCTCACCTGACCACCCAACCTTAAAGGGACAGTAACCTAACAACCGTTAACAGCCTTTATTCACACAGTCTCACCTGACCACCCAACCTTAAAGGGACAGTTACATAACAACCGTTAACAGCCTTTATTAACACAGTCCCACCTGACCACCCAACTTTAAAGGGACAGTAACCTAACAACCGTTAACAGCCTTTATTCACACTGTCCCACCTGACCACCCAACTTTAAAGGGACAGTAACCTAACAACCATTAAGAGCCTTTATTCACACAGTCCCACCTGACAACCCAACCTTAAAGGGACAGTTACATAACAACCGTTAACAGCCTTTATTAACACAGTCCCACCTGACCACCCAACCTTGAAGGGACAGTAACATAACAACCATTAACAGCCTTTATTCACACAGTCCCACCTGACCACCCAACTTTAAAGGGACAGTAACATAACAACCGTTAACAGCCTTTGTTCACACAGTCCGACTTGAGCACCCAAACTTAAAGGGACAGTAACCTAACAACCTTTATTCACACAGTCCCACCTGACAACCCAACTTTAAAGGGACAGAACATAACAACCGTTAACAGCCTTTATTCGCACAGTCCCTCCTGACCACCCAACCTTAAAGGGACAGTAACATAACAACCGTTACTAGCTTTTGTTCACACAGTCCGACCTGACCACCCAACCTTAAAGGGACAGTAACATAACAACCGTTAACAGCCTTTATTCACACAGTCTCACCTGACCACCCAACCTTAAAGGGACAGTTACATAACAACCGTTAACAGCCTTTATTAACACAGTCCCACCTGACCACCCAACTTTAAAGGGACAGTAACCTAACAACCATTAAGAGCCTTTATTAACACAGTCCCACCTGACCACCCAACTTTAAAGGGACAGTAACCTAACAACCGTTAACAGCCTTTATTCACACAGTCCCACCTGACCACCCAACCTTGAAGGGACAGTAACATAACAACCATTAACAGCCTTTATTCACACAGTCCCACCTGACCACCCAACCTTAAAGGGACAGTTACATAACAACCGTTAACAGCCTTTATTCACACAGTCCCACCTGACAACCCAACCTTAAAGGGACAGTAACATAACAACCTTTATTCACAGAGTCCCACCTGAACACCCAACTTTAAAGGAACAGTAACATAACAACCGTTAACAGCCTTTATTCACACAGTCCCACCTGATGACCCAAACTTAAAGGGACAGTAACCTAACAACCGTTAACAGCCTTTATTCACACAGTCCCACCTGATGACCCAAACTTAAAGGGACAGTAACATAACAACCGTTAACAGCCTTTATTCACACAGTCTCACCTGACCACCCAACCTTAAAGGGACAGTTACATAACAACCGTTAACAGCCTTTATTAACACAGTCCCACCTGACCACCCAACTTTAAAGGGACAGTAACCTAACAACCATTAAGAGCCTTTATTAACACAGTCCCACCTGACCACCCAACTTTAAAGGGACAGTAACCTAACAACCGTTAACAGCCTTTATTCACACAGTCTCACCTGACCACCCAACCTTAAAGGGACAGTTACATAACAACCGTTAACAGCCTTTATTCACACAGTCCCACCTGACAACCCAACCTTAAAGGGACAGTAACATAACAACCTTTATTCACAGAGTCCCACCTGAACACCCAACTTTAAAGGAACAGTAACATAACAACCGTTAACAGCCTTTATTCACACAGTCCCACCTGATGACCCAAACTTAAAGGGACAGTAACATAACAACCGTTAACAGCCTTTATTCACACAGTCTCACCTGACCACCCAACCTTAAAGGGACAGTTACATAACAACCGTTAACAGCCTTTATTAACACAGTCCCACCTGACCACCCAACTTTAAAGGGACAGTAACCTAACAACCATTAAGAGCCTTTATTAACACAGTCCCACCTGACCACCCAACTTTAAAGGGACAGTAACCTAACAACCGTTAACAGCCTTTATTCACACAGTCTCACCTGACCACCCAACCTTAAAGGGACAGTAACCTAACAACCGTTAACAGCCTTTATTCACACAGTCTCACCTGACCACCCAACCTTAAAGGGACAGTTACATAACAACCGTTAACAGCCTTTATTAACACAGTCCCACCTGACCACCCAACTTTAAAGGGACAGTAACCTAACAACCGTTAACAGCCTTTATTCACACTGTCCCACCTGACCACCCAACTTTAAAGGGACAGTAACCTAACAACCATTAAGAGCCTTTATTCACACAGTCCCACCTGACAACCCAACCTTAAAGGGACAGTTACATAACAACCGTTAACAGCCTTTATTAACACAGTCCCACCTGACCACCCAACCTTGAAGGGACAGTTACATAACAACCGTTAACAGCCTTTATTCACACAGTCTCACCTGACCACCCAACCTTAAAGGGACAGTTACATAACAACCGTTAACAGCCTTTATTCACACAGTCTCACCTGACCACCCAACCTTAAAGGGACAGTTACATAACAACCGTTAACAGCCTTTATTAACACAGTCCCACCTGACCACCCAACTTTAAAGGGACAGTAACATAACAACCGTTAACAGCCTTTGTTCACACAGTCCGACTTGAGCACCCAAACTTAAAGGGACAGTAACCTAACAACCTTTATTCACACAGTCCCACCTGACAACCCAACTTTAAAGGGACAGAACATAACAACCGTTAACAGCCTTTATTCGCACAGTCCCTCCTGACCACCCAACCTTAAAGGGACAGTAACATAACAACCGTTACTAGCTTTTGTTCACACAGTCCGACCTGACCACCCAACCTTAAAGGGACAGTAACATAACAACCGTTAACAGCCTTTGTTCACACAGTCCGACTTGAGCACCCAAACTTAAAGGGACAGTAACATAACAACCTTTATTCACACAGTGCCACCTGACAACCCAACCTTAAAGGGACAGTAACATCCATCCATCCATCAATGTTCTACCGCTTATTCCCTTCGGGGTCGCGGGGGGCGCTGGAGCCTATTTCAGCTACAATCGGGCGGAAGGCGGGGTACACCCTGGACAAGTCGCCACCTCATCGCAGGGCCAACACAGATAGACAGACAACGTTCACACTCACATTCACACACTAGGGCCTATTTAGTGTTGCCAATCAACCTATCTCCAGGTGCATGTCTTTGGAAGTGGGAGGAAGCCGGAGTACCCGGAGGGAACCCACGCAGTCACGGGGAGAACATGCAAACTCCACACAGAAAGATCCAGAGCCCGGGATTGAACTCAGGACTACTCAGGACCTTTGTATTGTGAGGCAGACGCACTAACCCCTCTCCCACCGTGCTGCCCGGACAGTAACATAACAACCTTTATTCACACAGTCCCTCCTGACAACCCAAACTTAAAGGGACAGTAACATAACAACCTTTATTCACACAGTCCCACCTGACAACACAACCTTAAAGGGACAGTAACATAACAACCTTTATTCACACAGTCCCACCTGACAACCCAACCTTAAAGGGACAGTAACATGACAACCGTTAACAGCCTTTATTCACACAGTCCCACCTTACCACCCACACTTAAAGGGACAGTAACATAACAAACGTTTATTCACACAGTCCCACCTTACCACCCACACTTAAAGGGACAGTATCATAACAAACGTTTATTCACACAGTCCCACCTGACAACCCAACCTTAAAGGGACAGTAACCTAACACACACGTATGTTATGGATACTCTACATTGGCTGAATGTAACAGAAGTCATACATCTCGTACAACCACGTGACGTTAAAGAAACAAACACTTGCATCGCTAAGTTAGCTACAATGCTAACATTACAGTCACGACATCTAGCAAAGTTAGCATTTTTGCTGCATGGCGACTTGTCCATGGTGTACGCCGCCTTCCGCCCATGTGCAGCTGAGATAGGCTCAGTCAACCCCCGCGACTCCGAACGGGACAAGCGGTAGAAAATGGATGGATGGAAAATGTAAATGATCAAACATACATCCGTGGTCGACTGACAGACAATTGATAGAAATGTAAGCTTCACTTTAAAGTGTGTAGCAAAGCCTACTTTTTTTCAAGGGTGACCTGGAAGAAGTAGTTCTAGCTAGGTGGGCATCATGTCCATGAAGAAGGAAGTGGCCCTGCTCCTTCTACAGCAAGGAGCCATTTGCAGCAGGATTGGAACGCCAGTGTGATCAGCCAAGCGTGTCTCCTAAATCCCTGGATGAACGGAACCACCATTTCCATAAAGTGATGGAATCTTTTGTACCTCCAAATCCTCTGCAATCCTGCAGGACAGCTGCAAGAAATGTTCCTCTCTGTGTTACGTGGTGGGAAATTGAAAGAGATGAGGATCACACGGCTCAGCAGGAGCTGCCGTCTAATTGGTCCAAACTCCAAGCTTGGAAAGGTGATGGTGCGCCTGATGGAGGCTGCAGCATATGGTGCAGATGACACCTTTGGACACCATGTCAGACACACAAGGACTACAAGAACCATGTATGTAACATGGTGCAGATGACACCGTTGGACACCATGTCAGACACACAAGGACTACAAGAACCATGTATGTAACATGGTACAGATGACACCTTTGGACACCATGTCAGACACACAAGGACTACAAGAACTATGTATGTAACATGGTACAGATGACACCTTTGGACACCATGTCAGACACACAAGGACTACAAGAACCATGTATGTAACATGGTACAGGTGTTAGTTTGGACACCATGTCAGACACACAAGGACTACAAGAACCATGTATGTAACATGGTACAGGTGTTAGTTTGGACACCATGTCAGACACACAAGGACTACAAGAACTATGTATGTAACATGGTACAGATGACACCTTTGGACACCATGTCAGACACACAAGGACTACAAGAACCATGTATGTAACATGGTACAGGTGTTAGTTTGGACACCATGTCAGACACACAAGGACTACAAGAACCATGTATGTAACATGGTACAGGTGTTAGTTTGGACACCATGTCAGACACACAAGGACTACAAGAACTATGTCATGTAACATGGTACAGATGACACCTTTGGACACCATGTCAGACACACAAGGACTACAAGAACCATGTATGTAACATGGTACAGGTGTTAGTTTGGACACCATGTCAGACACACAAGGACTACAAGAACCATGTATGTAACATGGTACAGGTGTTAGTTTGGACACCATGTCAGACACACAAGGACTACAAGAACCATGTATTTAACATGGTACAGGTGTTAGTTTGGACACCATGCCAGACACACAAGGACTACAAGAACCATGTATGTAACATGGTACAGGTGTTAGTTTGGACACCATGTCAGACACACAAGGACTACAAGAACCATGTATGTAACATGGTACAGGTGTTAGTTTGGACACCATGTCAGACACACAAGGACTACAAGAACCATGTATTTAACATGGTACAGGTGTTAGTTTGGACACCATGCCAGACACACAAGGACTACAAGACCATGTATGTAACATGGTACAGGTGTTAGTTTGGACACCATGTCAGACACACAAGGACTACAAGAACCATGCAGGTAACATGGTACAGGTGTTAGTTTGGACACCATGTCAGACACACAAGGTCTACAAGAACCATGTATGTAACATGGTACAGGTGTTGGTTTGGACACCATGTCAGACACACAAGGACTACAAGAACCATGTATGTAACATGGTACAGGTGTTAGTTTGGACACCATGTCAGACACACAAGGACAAGAAGCAAACATGTGGAGAGAATATTTCACTTCATCTTCTCCCTGCAGACCACAACCATGTTTGTCACATGGTGCATGGTGCAGACCACAACCATGTATGTCACATGGTGCATGGTGCAGACCACAACCATGTTTGTCACATGGTGCATGGTGCAGACCACAACCATGTATGTCACATGGTGCATGGTGCAGACCACAACCATGTTTGTCACATGGTGCATGGTGCAGACCACAATCATGGATGTCACATGGTGCATGGTGCAGACCACAACCATGTTTGTCACATGGTGCATGGTGCAGACCACAATCATGGATGTCACATGGTGCATGGTGCAGACCACAACCGTGTATGTCACATGGTGCATGGTGCAGACCACAATCATGTATTGTGATGCTTGGCTTGTTGCATCACAACCAGATACACATATTTGCTTCTTTTACTGGCGCTTGTTAGGAACACTTTGCATTATTATTGTTTTAAATGAAGGAATAATACGTGATTATTTATGTTAACATTTGACCTGGAATTAGTCACGTGTGAGCTTAGATACATGAATAATACATACATATATAGTAATTAAACATGAATTATACATATTTGTATATAATTAAACATTAACTTTACATACATATATATTATTAAACATGAATTATACAATATATATATAATAAACATAATGTATGCATAGTTAAACATGAACTAGACTGAATGTAGATATTTGGTTCAGGTAGAGTGTCTGTAATGTGAGTGTTGGTTTATGGTTTGTGTCTGAATGTGTCAGGTGGGGTACTGGTTGGTGGTGTGTGTGTGTGTGTGGTGTGTGTGTGTGTGTGTGTGTGTGTGTTTGTGTGTGAGTGTGTGGTGTGTGTGTGTGGTGTGTAGTGAGGTGTGTAAGGTGTGTGTGTTAGTGTGAGTGTGAGTGGTGTGTGTGGTGTGTACGGTGTGTGTGTGTGTGGTGTGGTGTGTGTGTGTAGTGAGTAGGGTGTGTG